>NW_019211456.1:17103355-17645217 GCF_002443255.2 Varroa destructor
ATATATATAAATTTGTTATTATTTACACGAACCGTGTGGTTTCGTACAAGTGCATTTCAGAGTGTATGGCAAACAATACTAAAATAGAGGTTTCACTGGGGAGCAATAAGGCTAAGGGAACGGTACACATATACCGTATGAGAGAGCTGTTCTCCCAGTCTCTGTGGCACGAAGAGGTGGCCTAGCTTATGCTACCTTACATTCGCTGCTTGAGTTCTGAAGTTGCTGGCCAGACTGGGCAAAGGAAGCAGAACGCTTAACTAGTACGGGTGTGTCTTTCGTCGGTTCACTGGCGACTCATCGGGGTCACAGTAAGTTTCATATGAAAGCGAGGGAATCAGGCCCACAAGTGCCTCCGAGTGACCATTCCACTTCCCGTTCGTGGCGTATTAGGGAGATGCACCCTTCTTAATCACAATATAGTATCTCGTCAATATAGAAACACGGGCATACTTATAAGGCTAAGTGGATTGGTTTATCAATATTTGCTAGTGTGGCATTAATTTTTAGGATAGAATCTATGGGTGTTTTTCTTCAGGGGTCAAAATACTAGAGTGCATATACTTATTCTGCTCGAAAGAAGCAGTTAACTAGGCCTTATGTGTATTCAAAGATAGACGGTTCATTAACCATAAGAATACTAACAGATGGAATTATATCAGGTTGTCAAGCGCTTCACCTGATACAAAATACCCTTGTCGTTTAAGTACAGTCACACTGCTCTTCTAAGCTTTGCCAATTTTCATGTCCTGTCTCAGCTTTCCACTAAAAAGTTCACAATATTTAAGCCAAGTAGCTCATCTTATTTATCCTAGCTTCTTTTTAATACCATTAATAGACTAATCCATTAGCCGTGCTACCTGCTGACGAGAATGCGGAACTGTTTCGTTTACCAATGGACATCGCTTGCCTTCACCGGTTCAGTCATGGACTAGCCATAAGAAGCTCTACTGAACCACGCGTTTTTCAAGTTTCGGTTATCGTCAGAGGGTCAGTGATCGGCTAGTGTTAATGGGTGCGTTACCACCTAACGCGGTCACAACGAGGACCCTTTCCTACAATTGCTGATCATTGTTAAATATCGGTAGGGGCTTTGTTCGCTTATTTTGGCTGTGGGGGCCTGTTTTCCCAACCAGGAATTGTCTATTCTTTGCATTTGCGTATCTTCCTTTGTCATGCTGTAATTATTTTATTGTCGTTGTCGTCGCTTAAGTAGATCATGTATGAGCTTTTCAGCTTTCTTTCTTTACGCTGATAGAGACGAAAAGGTGCACGCTCATGGTACCAAAACGGAACTCAATTCCAAAGTAATGAAGCACATCGAGCAGCAATTTTAGATAGCAGCTTTACTCAAGTCCACACAATAACATTAACAGGTTCCTTTCTCGGATTAATCAAGCGCTTGAAAAGAATTAGCATTAAGTTTCATACATAGTAGTATTCGTCATCATTCAGATACGATGTTCGGTCGAAACAGTCTCATGAGGATGCGATGATGACGATGACTTCGCTCAAGTCATAGTCATCATTATTAGCAGCATCATCTCGTTCACATCATTAGACCACAGTTTAACTGACCACGTTCGTCAACGTTTCGCGAAGTGGTCAGTTAAGGTGTCTGGTCATCGTGATGTAGATCCAGCTGCCACTTTAGCGTTGACCGGATTCAACCCAGCGCCGACCGTATCAGACAGCTTCTTCTTTCGGAGCGGTCAGTCTGTTCTCGCTGTTGACGGTACCCCAGCACCTAAGGGTCGATCTTCTTTTGGCCACGAATTACCAGGTCCACCTTCGCCACAAACGCCCATTAAGATGTGTCGAACCCTGTGTTGTCTCCAGTCTGTTGTTGGCGTCGGAATTGGCCCCGTTGGGGCAGCGCAAATGTTCAAGGCAGAAATTTCTTTGTGGTAACTTTGCAGGTCGGCCCTTTTTGGTATTTCGTTCCGTGTGTTTCTTTCTTTTGTTGTTCTTGATCAGTTGGTATTATTTCGACTCCAATCCGTAGTCGGGTGTCGGCTAGTGGCGTTAGACGCATTAAAAGAGCTACCGCTGTAGAACACTACCACCAGTAACAATTCCTGATTCTCGATCACGCCTTCTGTATCAGGTCGCTCCAGACCGTCCCGGACTGGGAAAATCGGTCCGTCACATGCGCGAGCTGCCTTAGTGATCGTCGCAAATGAACGGCTTGAGGGTGTTCCATCCTTGTACGCTTTGCAGAGACGTAACGCGTGGGAAGTCTCATTACACCCGTAATGATATCACTGGCTTTCAAGCATACACATAAGTGGCATTAGCCAAAAAAATCGTGCGATCAAAACGCGCTGAGGAGAAATGACGCAATGGATTGTAGCGTATGAACTGTCACTTATGGTGTGGTTAACGGCATATAGAACTTTGTCAGTGGGGGACTAATATCGAATTATCTTGACGTCGATGATCGATCGATAGCTCTGTTGATAGGTTAATATTTGTATACCTATAAATTTAGTCTTGGTAAGAAGTAAATTGATTAGAAGTAGCAGACAAAAGTCTACGGCAATCTCAAGGGCGCCGTTTCTAAATCCGTTACTTTTCAATGGACTGACTCACTGCATTTTTGAAACTTGCTGAAATATCTATACTTTGATTCTGGGTGTTTCTACTTTGTGTTACATTAACAAAAAAATGCTCGATACTATTAGTAACGCAGATAGTATAATATGGGCGACGCTCCGTGGACTACTTTGTTACCGTATTCGAGTGTCGCATTGGATCAACAAAACGTTTAAAATGAATAGCTTCTTCGCATTACTCGACGGCTCGGGGGGGATCTCTAGTGGGTCACAGTGGGTAAATGACGATTATCCTGGTCCCTATTGCGTAAACAAGTTTGGACTCTATGACGAAGTTAAATGTGTAACAACTAAGGTCTTTCGGTTTTATATATTTTGTGAAATTCGTGCTGATGTCCACGAAACGCATGTTAGCGGCGTACGTGCCCTGTTACACGCTAACCCCTCTTCACTGGATACAAAATTCAGCGTGCAGCGAAATGACGGCTATTGTTGAGAATGATGCATGTTAACTTGCATGTTTCCGTAAGTTATGTAATGGCTGTTGAAGGCTCCATGTTAGAGTTTGGTAGAACTGATAGATCTAACAAGAGTTCATAAGCTCGCTGTTTTTCTGTAACTGTCGTGTTGAACATCTATTGCTTACCTGGAGTACTACGCAAAACGAATGGACCTGCGAACGATTTAAATTCATTGAACTGGATTAACGATTAACTGAGAAAAGTGTCGATTTACTTGAAATAATCATAAACACTGATCGCGAGTAATTGAAATTTATAGCAATAAGATCTTGTTCAAAATCTGCTATGCTATGATCGAATCACCCTCGCTTACGACAAGCGGGGTTCAATCTGGGTACAATTCAACGAGGTAGAAGGAGACTTACGTAGAAGTGCGGGCATATTCATCTAAAATACTTTCTCATTTTGTCTTTTTCTCAAATACTGCGCTAAATAAAAGCACTATACTAAACTAACGTAATATGAAAAGGAAACATATATCAGCTTTGCTCTGGTATGAAAAATGTTCAGGTACCTTTGGGGGTACAAACGTGATAATAGCCCCAATCTTGTTTGCCATCTACCTCGACAGGCTTAATTGGCTCTGAATGTCGTCGACCTCGTTAACACTGTTTTAACAGCTATTTTTAGCAGAAGTAAAGCTGCCCGGGAGCGCTATTGCATGATATTCGCGGCCACTTTTGCTCTAAGGCAGTTTTTTTACGTTTCTGCCTTCGGGGCTATTTTGGCCCAACATTGCAGATGAGACATCGCATTCGATTGCCAAGTCATGACTGCGGAGCGCACTTCCCTTTTTGTCGACGACTCAGTCTTTGCGGGAATCGTAATTTTCCGTGGTTCTCGGGCTTACAGCTGCTGCTGCTGCTGCTGCTGGCTCCAATCTGTGTCCTTCAGTACCGCACAAAGTACTTCTTCTGCTTGTTGTATTTTGGCACGTTCAACAATATCATTAGATGAGGCCACGAACTGTTTGCTAATATTAACCACACGATGATTGCATAACGAAATGCCCATAAGTACGTGATTTCTGCGCCAACCGCATGATACTTGATATTGCTAGCCACTGTCTTTCAATCGTTGACCTGTCTTCGAAATCAGAAATGCGGTAACAATCATAATAACATGATTTTTCTGAGCGATTTTTTCCTGCTCATCGTGTCATTTAATCGATAGACACTTGTTTATTTATTGGTTTGGCAGGAAATCTGCTCTGCAGGATAGTTGGATACCTCTTAACACCCCGAGGAAATGTATACGTTTCCCAATACGGACTAGTCAATGAATTAGAAAGATAGATTAAACGTTCAAAAATGATATACATAAGGTATAATAATGACATAAAGTAACAACGAACACACGTGCCGATCTAAGACAAAGAAATCGACTCGAACATTGCGGCTACTGTCATCAGTGGACAAGAAAACGGAATTAGTTGAAAAATTGGGCTAATTTTTCTTATTGTAAAATGAAGTTTTCCTGAAAATTGTCAGACACATACATACATACATACATACAAAAACAGCATGCCACATCATTTACAATACTTCAAAGGTTCCCTGAATTTATTGGCATTAGGGATTCAGATGAATTGGTTTTATTACACTCAAGGTTTTTTCTCACTTGTAGTTTTTACACCCAATCACTTTAATTGAACGGGGGGTCAACCGCTTACGTGCACTTAAACAAGTTTGTTGCTGATTACTGGTTCTGCTGCTGCTGCTGCTGCTGTTGTTGTTCTCAATGTCATCCGTTTCATCGCGACCATATCGAGATTATGGTAGTGACGTGCTAACGATTCTTGGCGAATAGAAAAGCCAATCAGCGTCAGAAAAAAGAGCATCGCCGGCGGAACATCACCTAGCGTTGCCACCATCAACCAAACCCGGCCGGCAACGATAGTTCGCAGCGGCGGAGGTGGTGGCCAAAAGAGCACCCGTTTCTTTCGCATGTTCATTTCCTTCCTCTCTCTATTGACGCATCGCTTTATCTAGTATCGTTTCGCCGCAAAATCCCCATCACGACAGCCACTTACTGGTCTGCCGCCACCAGTCGAGACAAGGAGGACACATCTTCAGACTGTTCTTCGAAGGGAAGCTCAGCTTCGGAGCCATCAGTCTAACGCTAGTTCTGCTCATTTCCTTTGGTAAATCATAGAGAAACAAACATCTCCTTTATATAACGACAATGAGGCAGCGGCTACTGCTGCGATTGAGAGACGCCGTGAAGTGGGGTGTTGACTGCTATGCAACTATCTCGCGGCGTCGACACCTCTTCGTCAGCGCGTCAAAACGAACCGGTCGGCCGCTGCATTTGGGTGTAGCCAACATGGGCTTGCTGCTACGCATGCTGCCGCCTCTGTATCGCTACACATATGCCAGATGCCGCGAGCCGTCATGACACGTCGTTAACGTCACACATACTTAAAACTACATGTCTAATACATTCTACGGGTGAAACCTCTATCATCATCTATTCTGTCTACGAGGTGTTAACGCCCGTGAGGTGCTCCTCCTCCTACTGCTGTCGTCTATGCTGTTTTACCCAAAGCTTGGAGGAAACTATAGAGAGGCACGAAGAGGTTAGCTGTCGAATGGCAGGTGCTATGGGTGAAGAAAAGCCATTGTTTTCTGTTGGACTCACAGTTAACCCACCGTACTCGAACGTCACGTAGTGAAATACTGTTCCACAAGGCCATAGTCATGTTGCTGTTGTCGTTAGCGGTGAAGCCGCCACCGATGCCGGCAACATCATTGTCCGTCCGCAGAAAAGGTGTGAATAATCCGTGTTATGTGATAGCTAGCGGACATAATGGCGATAGTAGTTAAGATGGCTGGAGCTGCACAAGCCCGCCAAGAAAGGACGATGACGACATTTTCTTAAAGACGCTGTGCCAATTTTCCATAAGGCCATCACGAAGTCGCTGGCGGTGACGGCAACTCAAACCGGTCAACAAGAAACGCACCCGTCGTGTCCATACACGTCAGTGCGTGTTTGTATGTATGTGCGCCTGCGTACCTATTGGGGCACACATATGCGCGCGTACGTATGAAACTAATTAGCACCTCGATATTCGTGACCTACTGTGAACTTGGCGGCTTTGTCGACCACGGCATGATTATGGGACGACTGATCATTAAGCGCAGGTCCAGGAATTGAAAGCGAGACAGAGAACGAAAGCAGGCTACAACTATCACACGAAAAGAAAAACAGGAGACGTTAGCCATTTCCGTGCAAGATATTAGGGATGTGTTAGTATTGGTAGTAATGACAGCCCTAAGCTGATCATTGTTGCCATCTGGCGTCTTAGACGGTGGCGAACACTATTATCACTGAATGCACCACAGAGATCTGTACTAAAATTGGGCGATAACAAGCTGTGAAGAAGCACCACATGTTCACGTGCAGCTTCTGATTCTGCAGATCGCTGTCGATGGCACCGTTAATCATTTACATGTACAAAAGATATAACTAAACGTGAGCTGCTTTCGGTAGAACTTCAGAGTTTGTTGTGTACGAAGGCGATGATGGGTTTACCTCTTCCGAGCTATAACATATGATTTGAAGTCTGCTGGTTATTATGCGTATGACGGTGTTTATATTAAAGTAAAGAATATGCCCCAAAAGAAGCCCCATCCCTAGCTCATCTTCCGTTCCTCTAGCTTGTTGTTGATGTGATAAAAAGTTAACAATACAGTCATTTTACGTCTAGGACATCATTGTTCGTCATCAATTTCCATCTGACTTCCATGCCTGTTACAGGATATGGTTGTTTAATTGTTAATTGTATTAATTGTTTTAATCCGGATTAAGGTTTAGTATGAGCAAACTTCAGATTCTTAAAGAATACGTCTAACAGTAGTTAGCACATTTACGCCATGGTTATAGGTTTTTTGCCACGATCTCTATACTTTGGGGGACGGCGCGGAAAGCTTAACAGTTTGTCGTGACTAGTCTTCTGATATGTGACTTCGAAATTTGTCTTATATGCAACGTACTTTTTCGTTTATTGGGGGTTCAAGTGATAAGATGGTTCCCTATTTGGACAACAACAACAACTACTGTAGGATCTACAGGACAGGCCTGCTTTTCAACACCTCCTGTTACAGTTATAATATAACAGGCAGAATCTTAGCTGTTTGTTTGTAGCCTGTAAGCTTTTCAAATGCACCAAAACGGTTAAGCTTATTTCTGTTTCTAACAAAGAACATTACGCGTACGAACACTTTCCAACAGCTCCTTCAAGCAGCTGCCCACAATATGTTCAACAGCTGTTGTAAGTTTTACTTCATAGTCAGCAGGGTAAACACGACTGGCGAAAATAAAAGCGCTCGTTCTTAGGCTTCATCAGAAAAGTTGTTCATTAATGAAGCACCCGCACACTCAAGCCCGGGTTGTTTTTTTTTGTCTGTTTAAACTTAGCGCTCTCCAATCTTTTTTTTTGAAATTAGTGGAACAAGAGCCCTAAGCATCCTTATACGAAGAGGCACTCATAGGCCTTTCTATATAATCAGGGCTGAAAATAGGATAAGCTGCAGCTATTCATTTGACAAGAAACAAGAAAAAAACACTTTTTACAATAGCACTAGAATACAGTTGTCATGTTAAAAATATTGTTGTTGTTGCTTCTCATTGTGTTGATGGATCGTGTCGCGATTTTTCTTTATCTACATAAAAATCACTGTATAAAATCGTTGTCATCGTCAATATTGTTATCAACAAAGCAGGTTTAAACGGAGACCTGCAAAAACCTATTTAGGGCTTTTTATCGAACCTTCAAATTGTCTGATCCCTATATTGGTCTCTACCTACGTATACGTAGCTTACATACGTAGCTTCCCCATATACATATATGGGGAAGGCATATTCAATATGTATCCACATATAACCGTTGAGTTTCCTATAGGTAAACGAAACTGTTCTTGCTCTTCAATTCTCTGTTCACTGCCGTGTATATAAATACAGCCTTAGAATCGAATACCTTTATAGTAAGACAAAGATTAGCGTGCACTAATCGTGGGGAAAAACAATTAATCACTGATTGAGTAATGCTATGCTTTGCTCGATACGAATCGCGTCTCGTCTATGCCATCTCACCTGCGCCACGAACAGCAGCATCAGCAAATAAATGTTTCCCGTTTATGTCAAGTACATGCGCGATACGCACGTATCATGCTAAAACATATCAGATGGTGATGAAATATATCGAGAATAGAATATAAGCGGATGCAACGGCTTCTCCCGTAAGTTGTGCGGAGCCGATCCCGCTTTGACAAAATGATTTGTTAACTGAAAATAAGCAAAAGACTTTCAGCAACTTCCCAATGACTGGCTTAGAAAAGGCCTATGACCTGTGAATCAGCCTAATCTGCGTAAAGCAAAGGATAATGCACCGTTGCCTGTTAAAAAACCGAGTAGGCTCTATTTATACAGACAGGGTTTTACTACAGTGACGCAGATTCTTGAATTGGCCCCACGTACGGGATTTAAATGCCCACTATCTAGCATTAATAAATCCGAGGCCTATCTACCGTATATTTATATGCAAAAAAAAGAATCAGTTGCGTAATAATCTTTAGTTACAACATATACGTAGGTTTGAAGAAATCGAACTATGTGATACTTTGTGAAGGGCTAGTGATTGAATGTTTTCCAATACTCGAAAATGAGGAACCATCATTGATCTCATAAGTAGGTGATTTCATTGATGACAGAGCCATTTCCCGTAAAGACCGATTATATGTGGAAAATATAAATGGTCATCGACGCCGACCCTAAGGTCCGATCATTTGAAAAAGGGGCGATCTGATCAGGTACCCTTTAGGCTCTATAGCTATAATTTTATCCTACGAACGACTCCGTACCCATACCCTAATATCGTAAAATAGAATTCGAGAATCCCACTGTTGTCTCGAAGGGACCACAACGTTGAAATAATGGGGGTTAAAGCAGAAAAAGGAACTCAATAACGTTAGGGTCGGACTTCATGAATCATCCGAAGGTAGGTTTAGAGAATATATGACATGTGTATTTTCCCGTACAATCCATTTCTTGTGGCCCCTGTCTACGCTGTTAGCCGAACTATGTGAGAGCTCTCTTAAGCGACACGATAAGTCGGGTCCAGTGAAATTGGATTTAAACACGTAAGTCCCGCACGCAACGTTTGTTTTTTTTTTATATCATAATATCAACGAGTTTTAGTAATCACACTACAATTACTGTCTATTAGGTGCTTTACGAGTTGGTTGATGGTACTATGGTCGATATTGATGCTCACATATTCACGGGGGTGACTATTTGTAGCCGACTTGATAATAGTCTATCAGACCCAGTCGCGCCCAGTCATGGAAGCGACACGAGAAGATGCAATCACTTTTACTAAGTCGAAATACAAAGAAGTATAATTGTCTCGACAAGTAAGTTTTGTAAATAAACTGCACACTTTGGTGATTTTGAATAGGCGATCCTAAGGTCAAACCCGGGGACCTATCTATCCCTTGTGCTTTAGCCTCGTGTTAGACAAGATAACCGTTGCACAAGCAGCATTAATTGCCTCGTGAATTAGCTGAACGTCCGTCACAGTTTGGTGATCTTATCTCAATAACAAAGCCTTGATTACTTAATAAATAACATACACTTCAAAGTTCAAACGATTATTATTGCTATACAAAGTACATTAGAGTCTGTTTGATACATAATTAGATCACAAGGTAAAGCTTAGCACTTCTCTTTTGAAAATTATATTCCTAGATACCTAGAACAGAATTTTGTGACAGAAATATCATTCACGTCCTAAACAAAATCTTAATTCGCTACTGCTGAATTGCGATTACGCACTAATCCTCATTAGGCTTACATTTACAGTAAGCCCGAATCATTGTCAATGATGGTCATGTGGGAGTAGAACAACTGGCCAGTAATGCTATCTGTTGCTCGTAAAGCTGGTCCTTAGTTCACTACCGCTAGGCTCAGTGAATAAATCAAGCTAAGTTTTTGATTAGGAAAAACTAATTATTTGCTAGTACATTATAGAATAGAGTTCAATGTATCCTTCCTGCAATTGTTTGATAAAGTTACAAAACCTAGAAATACAATCGGTGATATTTTTCTGTCAAAAGTGTATCTCATTTTTCATTTTTCACTGCCTCTGATTTTAATAACACAGCGCCAAACCGTTTCTTAGTTTTCATTTGCTTTACCTTGATAGAACATTTTTTCCACACACTATGCGTGTTTGTACTTAGCGATGCCCAAATGACCGCCAATGCTGTAAGAGAAACTCCATAAATCGAGGAAAACATTTATGTGGTTAGCGTGTTTCTTCCAGTGATATTCTACTCGGTAAGTAAAAAAAAAAAATAAGGTTTTTTCTGAAAGGCGCCGACCTTCAACACCTTTCGAAAGAAGACCAACAGCCTATATGAATTAAAGTTTAATCTATAGTTTTTTGTACTTCGCCAACTTGCATGCATCGAACTTATCTCCGGCCGTCTTAAGCGTTACCGCTAGCCTAAGAGATCGGAGAAGGGTGTTATACACTCGCATACTCGTTAAGCTTCCATGTACTGATGCGCAGCGTCCAGTGTCATACAAAGAACCGCTACTGCTAGCAGAAGTAGCAAATTTCGCTTCAAGTCATCGACAAGTTATTATTCTAAACACTGTGCAAAATTTGAGTTTGTACCGTGCGTTTATATAGTGTAATACGTTCTTTCTGTTATCGCCTTCTGTTTTCTAGCTTTAGCAAGCTTTTTATTTATTTCCCTTTTAGATTTATTAGATAGTTTCCCTTTTTTTCTATCTGAAGCATGCGGTGCAGTCATGAACTAGCATCAGGTAATTTTTGAATACGACGTTTTTTTAGCGATATTTTTAGCGAGTGAGACTAAATGGATGAGTTTCCTTTTCGTGAAGATAGGGTATTTATATGGCATTTGCCTTTAGCGTTGACGTTTGCCGAGCTTTTTACGGACTCGTCTAACCTATATACCACTCACAACAACCTATTGGGATTAAATGATCATAGGCGATTATTCTTTGTAGCCCTTTGTTGGTGCGCTATGTATGCGTACGTATCCATGGGATCATAAAACGACTATCAAGTTCCATGGTCTCTGTATATTTTTTCGGCTGGAGTCCACAAATGTTCCATCGCTTGGTCCTTTACAATGACCCTGGACGTTGTTTACCGACACCGTACGAGTGGGCATATGAACGAACTCGCATGTCAAACACGAATCGAACAACTGTGCATGTATACCAGATGAGGGCCTGTTCTCTAGTGCTGCGGGTGCTACGGGAGGGCGCCGGTGTGGCGGGTCCTAATTTGTATTCCTCTCGTTATTTAGAGAGGTAACACGAACACGCAACTACTATACCCAAACAATACAACAAAGAACAAACCCATGAAGGAAGAATTCTGATAAATGGAGTATCCGTACTTTGCATGTTGCTTCATATAGATAGCTGGATCTAATCGAAACCGCACCTTTTTCTCCTACGATGCTCTTATTTTGAGTGAATGAACGCCTAGCCGTGCGTTTGTTGTTGTTGATTTACACGCAGTGTACAACAATTGCGAGCGCTATTGCTTGGTCGCCGCCTTGCGCGGACGAACGAACAGCGCGATGCTGTCATAAGAAGTGTATTTTGTATCAATAAAACCGCAACAAAACATCATATAGCTCGTCTTCATTTCACCTTCACGTGCTCTTTACGATGTTGTTTGTTGATGTACGTTACCGTTATTAGTGCTCGAGTTGTAACCACATCACAAATAAAAATCCACCGCCATTGGGCTTGTAACCTGATCTTGTCACTCAGCATCCGCTGGGTGGGTCGACCCGAGCAGCCGTTGCGAGCAGACAAGAAGTATTATGCAAAGCTGTACAGGATGAGGCCAGATAGAAAGAGCATGGACTTCTGTTCACTCTAGTAGACGAGGCCTAGCAGCTTAGTGGATATCTGATTCTCCTGACGGATTTCTACCGGAGTAGGTGTGACTATGGTGTTTTCTGTATATTATGTTTTTCCATGGTTGTTGCTTCTTCTGCTGCTCTCACCCGGCAATACCTAGCTGACACCAATGAAAAATCCTCCTCAGTAGCTCCCTAGCTTATTAATATGAATTATATATTCAAGTCTATCGATATCAACCTAAGTGGGCGGCACGTATGTATGTATACGGAGCTACTCGTCTAGGTTAGATGTAGAAACACTTTCTTTTAAGAAAGGGCTGTCCGCTAGGTAGAGTCTGTTAGAATAAAAAGCGATGAGGGTAACAAGCTTTAGCTGGATAACAGTCTATCTAGACACACCCAGAAAGTAACAACCACTTTAGCCTTTATCTACGATACATTGTTCTAAACGCCACCCTTAATTCGAAACTACTAATGTTGTCCTGTTCTTAATCAGAGATCGTATCATGCAAATCACTCTCAATGGTTCACAATGTATAATGCTATTCTAATAACCACCGTTTCTTACAATTGGACCATGCGCCACTGACTTTCTATAGCTCTTCCCTCGGCTAGTTTAAACGTCTCCACTCTCGAATAAATCGGAACTATCTTGTAGCAGTCGTCGTTGTTGTTAGTCCTCGTCGCAGCTGCGAAGTACGCACACACAGCCCGTGCACGTATTAATCGGTACGTAGATACATACATTGAGAGAAGCAAACACATGCCCGATGAAACGGACGCTATCGGGCGTGGTCTAAAAGACCTCAAAGGTTCGGCCATAGACTAGCGGACCACAGCTGCCAGGGTAGTTGTCGACAGCTCTCAAACCGTTCGATGACCATACTCGATGTCGACAGATCACATAAGTGAACGCAATGCAACTTTGTGTAAAAGCAAATTAGACAGTATCATACGACCTTGTACCAGCTCATAAACATGTATCCATACGTGCATGTGTGTGTGTGTGTGTGTAATGTTATTATGCACGTCTCTAGGCTGGGACGTGTACGACCAGCTGAAAAATCCGATCGAGCATTGTTGTTGTCGTTGTTGATAAGTAACGGCGGTTCACTCTCTGTCACAATGTTTTCGAGTCGTAGAGGCCTGAATAGAGAAATCAAAAATAGCACCTGGGAATATCATTTAACGAAATCACTCAACCGGTGAAGAAGTCACAGTAGAAAGATATATCATGGCCTACGAATAGGTTTCGGGATGACAAACGGTTGCAGATTGACGATGACTGCAATAAACAGCAGGACTCTAATTTAATGACGACCTGCACGCTGGCCCAGTATCGGCACGAGGCAGTAATGTAAATTTACATGAGTGACTTAAGTATGCGTATAAAAAAAGGAGACATCACTGCCGATTTCATTTACGTAACGACATATAATAAAACACGATGTTCATTTATCAAGAATGATTGCATTAAATTGAATGAATACCAGTTGGTCCTTTCACTTCCTTAGGTATAGATCTACGTACCGGGAGCGATAGCCAACAAGCATTCCATAGCTAGAATCTGAGAGAAGGTAGGTATAGGTTTATACGAAATAGGGTATATTTATTTTTGCATGTTTACACCCATTACTTGGCCACGCAAATTGTTTCCGTGGGGTCGTGCTGAACAACTAATAATAAAAAAACTTATTCATTGTTACTGTATGTGGAACCTTCAACATTCATCATCACTTTATGCATCTACGTAGAAGTACTATATGGCATTATGGGCAATAGCTGCAGTCTAATCAATAGACACAAAGAAATTGGTGAAATTAATTCGTTTTAGGAAAGATGGAACCCACCCATTTTCTTCAACCGTCGTTATTCTAGTCTCATTTTGTCGATATACTTCGATGCAGAATTTCTATTCTATATGAGTGTGGCATAAGCTTTACGAGGAGTTCACTGGCTTTCTTAAGAGAAAGTCTAAAAAGTCGACAGGGTTATATGAGATTAAAGACTCCGAGGTAGATGGAAGCTGGAGGGCGCAACGCCACCCATCACCCCTTGTTCGTCTGCCTGAGCAACGCTAGATAGAGCGCTATCTGTGACTCGGTTGTTGGAGGACATCTACGCTTTTTTTGCTGTCTATTATTTATGAAAACATTCCCCATGAACCATCCAATCTCACCGGCAATTCACAATCCGATAAGCAAGCGGTACGTATCCTTTCATTTGTTCAAAAAAAAAGGTCAATATTCCTTCGAGCGCGTCACGGTTCTCGCAAACGAGGATAGACTTAAATGAGCTTGTCTTATGGCAATATTTAAACTTGTATGACATTTTCGCTTCAAAGGGGTAACTGTATTTATTTTTTACTGTATTTAAAGAATTTATGATGATATATTATACATTGACCGAGGCTTTTTCAAAGTGACAATAACTGTTTATTTTGAGCACACATCTTTTGTGGCATCTACGACAAAGCTATAAATGATCTAGCGACCATACAATCGTACCCGCTTTTCATACGCACTGTCCAAACGAATGCCGGTAGAGCTCTATATAGACTTTTCGACCCCAATCCCACAAATTTGTATGCTTATGCCTCTCCATAGTCTTTATTTTAATATGTAGGAACGGATTATTCAGACGCATCATACAGTACACATATTCGGATCGTCGTACTTGTTATTGTCTGCGTTAGCCAAACAACTTGTAATTCTGTTTCCCTGCTCTGAAGGGCTCAGCTCGAGTACACTTGAGTTATATCCTAAGCACGTAGTTAATCCATGTTTCGTTCAACTGACGAGGTTATCGCACACCCCAATAGCCCGATCCGACGCTCGTCGACTATGGAGCTCGTTGAAGAAGAACACGACGTTAAGATGCATACATCGACACACACACACACTTATACGTCGATGCCAACAACATGGACATCTATACAATGATCAAATGCTCAGTCTACGCATGCATATCTATAATAAAAATAATTGCGTACGTTTTGGCGCATATAATGCTAACACCGCATTCGCACGTACAGTCAACTTATTATAATATTCACTCGTCTGTTCTTCCTTCTCTTTCCCTCCCTCTCTTGCTCAGTCGTTTCCGATAACGCTTTCTCTCACGTTTCAGTTTTTCTGCGCAAACCCCGGAACTCATCGTTCTTCCATAGCAGTCTAGTACTCTCTTTGCCGTAATGCCAGGACAGCCCTTGTGCACATCTTTAATGCAGCAGTCGACAACAATAACAACAAGGTCACTATCAACAACAAGAATAATAACCGAAGCAAAAGAGGCTGTACATTATGTATACAAATGAACAGGCACGACTCCGTGTTTCATACACTGCGGTAAAAAGCCTATCCGTTGGCGTTAAATATTTACCTCGTACACGTCACCCCTCAAATAGCCAGTCAGTAGGTCGGCAGCAAGAAAGCATTGAAGAGAGGTAAATGGAATTGAGGTCTAGGTAGAAGAACAAGCCAGTAGGTGGCCAGGGAACGAATTAGTCATGTAGTGCTACAGACCAGGTGCGGTTGCGTCCTGATATGGGCCAGTGTGAGATATAAGGCAGGCTGCCACGGTTTAGCAGATCGTTGTCAGGTCGGGGCTCGTTTGCACTTGCGGCAGGGGCAACCAAACGCGTAGCAGTCTCCAGTCAGAGATCCCGGCAACAAACGACAACGACGGCGATGGCAGCGGCCACTAACAGGGCGGTAATTGTGCGAATGATTAAATAACGCCGGCACATCTCCCCCACGACGATACAACCTTCAGTCAAAACGGAGACGGAAGAACGGGGAACGGGCCAAACGAAAGTCAGCGGAGATTAAAAAGCTTCGAGCCAGCTTCTACCACCATACCACGAGCGCTGCGATTACAGAGTTGCGGCAAAAGGCGCGGCGAGACTGCTCTGTGAAAAATCGCGCGGAAGGGGGGAGTTGAGCGAAGGGGGTTGCGCACTGGCTTATGCATGCCGCTTTCTCAGCTTTGGACGACTTTTCGTAGAGATCTCGGTGACCCCATAGTACCACTGCTCTTGGTATATTGTGGCTAGAAAACTCTCTGCACAACTTCGAAACGACGTCGAGAACCTGGAGGAAGGCTGGCAAAAGCAGTAGTTGTGTTACTAAATCCTACCGTCGATGTAAGAATTTAAAGGCAGACGAATAATTTACGTGTTACGGCTGTCGAAACGTTTCGACTAATTATCATACGCTTACAGACTATGGAAATACCTTCGTTCAGGTAGGTCAAGAACGAACCTCATGATTATTACTGTTCAAAGATACGCATTGTGGTGCACCATATTCATAAGCACTTTCAAGGGTGCAGATAAGCCTAGTTACTTCTTTGAATGTCTTTTTTGGCGTTTTTGTATATTTTTATTTTTCAAGGTTCAGCATGCGCATACGAAGAAGGACAAGAACAAGTAAGCCGCACAACAGACGAAACGTCTCAGTTCGGTTCCCATTCTCACAGGGTCGTCCTTTTGTGCTTTCCAATGGACGAAACAACATGTACACTACTAGAATCAAGCCGATAATCCAAATGGATCGATTGAATAGATATGCTAACGTGCCGTCTTATGCTTTCTCATTATTTCAATCTCAAGTGGTTCATCTCGATGTCCTAAAAGCCAGAATACGATATTTCAAAAGACGTGCAGGGACTGAAAGCATTTCATCTTGTATTTACGTTTCGGGTCCCTCTTTTTTTCGTAACAAAAAAAGACTCTCAGTGACTATGATGAAGATGGGGGACGCTGGGTCACGCGGACGAATTTATGAATGTAGAAGGTGCCGCCATCGTGGGCGTACTTAACTGTCGACCTGCCTCCGTAGTAGTTGAACGAAAATAAGCTTTAGATCCTCATTTTCGCTGTCCAATGAGTGTATGCGTGTGTGTTAGCGAAATCGTCGATGTTTATACAAACGAGATGGGTCCTTGACGAAGAGGAAATGACTGATTTCAGAATGAAGACTTTACTGGCCGTCAGTATTTTCCTTCGTTTTATCGTTTCCAAGCGGCCCCTCCTAGCATCCTCGGTGCTCTCCGTGTTGCACTTTCAACAGCACAACTCAGGAGAACGAGGAAGACAATTTAAACACCGGTTATGATTTAACATCGGTAAAACTCAGCGAATTATTTATGTATACTTCAGTCAGTGGTAACTTACTAGCCGATAGTCGAGATATATATTGACGACCAAGAGATACTTACAAACGATCATTTCGGTTTCAATATGCTTCACAGATCAAAGGCAATGATCTTTGGATACCGTATTCATACAATTAAATCACGATGAAGTTGAAAGGAGGTTTTTCGACGCGTTATTTAGCACTTGTCATATCGCGATTTACGCCATTAGGAAGCGATATCACAATTACTCGTTATCGGTACAACGTACGTTTTCGAAGAAAATTATGTGTGTTGAACGAGCGTTGAGCGGACCATTTATTTCTCGCGAGCATTTCGGCCATTTTACATTGTTCGCTCAATTATGGCAGTCATCGGTGCACCTGAATCGAAGACAGACCGAGCTGTTGCCGCCTTCGAAGTGCTAAGCGTATCTGACATCGAGCCTTGTACTCTTTACATTATACGTATAGAATATTATGGTTTAGACACACTGCACCAGGAGACTCTCTAGCTACCTATGTACATAGCAATCTACACGACGCTGACTAACAATAAGGGTATCATTCTAGCTGTTGTTAATTTGCCAAATGATTAGAGCGTTTAAGTGGGACCTATTTTTAGCGAGGACAAGGCCGAGCGAACAGTGTTGTACCATCAGCGGCGAAAAGGCAGTAACGTCATAGCAAAGATAATTCTAATCAGAGGAACTGTGCCTGTTATATTGTTACCAACATCGAGTGCACTTTATAGCATTATGTGCAACAGAACGTAGTGCCCATAAAGGCTTAAATAAGACTGTTTGCTTTCCGCAAGCACACAGGTGCGCCTTTTCACCAGCGGTTGATATGGATAGGCCTCGACTGTTTGCTTTACTGGTACTACGAAGTGCCCTGTCGCTTATTTTCTGTTAATCTAATCGAAGCTTGCTGCGAGTCTCAACCGTTATTAATTTTACCTATATGTAGCTAGGGATTACAGTAAATTTACTTTTTCTTTTGCCATGAATTGTCGAGGGCCGTCCAATGATGGAAGCGGTAAGGATGCGTATCAAAATGTTCTGGTCTTAAACGTAGATACATAATGGTATGTAGTGGCACTCTGGAGAGCCCATTTGGTCCAGCCAACTAGCTCCACAATGCCAGAAAAACGTGAGCACAAAACTGTGTATAATATAAATGTCAGTACGTAAATGTTGTAAGCGTACTATTGCTTGTTATAACTAGAACGTACACGACAAATAGATGCCCAAATGAACGATCAAACACAACATCTATTCGAAAAGTGGAGAAACCTGCTAGCATTGGTGCTTGTAAAACAACGTTACAAGCCAGTATAGCAGAGGAACGAATTATCATTTCGAGCATTTTTCATTGATTCATCTATTTCTCACTACTGCTCATCTAATGATCTTAAACTACAGTGTACTTTGTTTTGTCGATTGGAAATTCTCAAATCAGTCTTTGTGTTTATAGCACCGACAGAGAAACTAGTTGCTGTCATTGTATTGGGAAGCTTCAAGTTGAATTAGTTCATTATCGAGCTTATCTGATAGAAAACTATATCTAGACTTGCTCCCTGTCGCTTATCACGCGTCGTAGCCCAACAGACATTTCGTTGGCCCATAAATGTCTACTCTTAGATAACCTAACACTCACATTAAAAAATTCTACTAGAATAATCTTTACGCCACCCGATTGCATCCCAGCTTCGGTGGCATGTGAAACTTTACTTTATTCGACCATAAAATAAAGTAGACATGTTGTCGGCACCAAACGCTATAGGTTAGCTAGGCACTGCAATACGATTTTCGCTCTTTCTACAACCTAGCAGTATTAGATAGCGTAATGATTGCCGTCTCATTGTTGTTTTCAATTTGCAGCTTGGAGACAAAAGAACTATTCGTACATGGCCAACTTGTCTTCCAACAGAGACCAACCTCACGAAGGCCGCGATCCATATCCCTGCTTGGCAATAGAGCGTTAACCGCAGACGAAGCGTGCTTTTTCCTCGCTTTTTCAATGTTTTTCCATGCAGCAACACATTCATTACTGACAGACGGGTCGGTTATGGGGCTATCTCTATTGATCCTAGCATAATACGCTATTGGCGAATACGAAGTGCCCAATTCATAGCTCTGATCCGCAGTCCTTTCAAACGAAAAAACATTCAGCCTCCAACACGACCCTAATATGCCCAATCGTATGTTTCATATAGCGAAATTGTTGTCAGTGGATTAGATCGGGCGTCGTAACGATCTGCCAGGGTAGTGCAAAGGAGCTAAACGAGTTTTTACACCTATGACAAAATGGCGCTTCCATTCAGATATAGTTAGTAATTACTAGAATGACCTAGTTCAACTAATACCAAGAAATCTGTAGCTGCAGATTAGTCAACAATGATACTGCACAATTTGAGATGGGAGGAGAAATAAACGCGTGTTATTTGTTATACCGTTTAATGTTCTAACTGAGACTCTAGGACAACTAGTTACGGAATCATATGGTCCTGTTTAGTTAGCACTGACTTACTGAATTTATTGCTGAACTCATTTGTAGGTACTCCAGGCATCTGAGATCACCGCTCTAAAATACTAGGCAAAGTTCACGCTAACAGGCCCTCGAAAGGAATAACAAGTGATGTCCACAAGGGCTGCCATAGGACAAACTATGATTTAGTTTAATGATATGTACACTTTATTTATGCTTATATATAATACATACTATTTTGCTAACTACTTCTATACATACAGAGATGCTACTACGGTCTTGGTTCATTCTTTACTGGACTTGTAAATTCAGATATCTCCAATCTATTTAGTTGCGTCCAAATTTCTATTTGTGTCTAAATTTATTTTCTAATAGATAAGCTTGATTTCAATAACGTTTTTCTTTTAGTAGCAAAAATATAGTGAACGTTGTCGAGGAAATAAACGCACAAAACTAGCCAAGTTACGTTTCAACGGCTTGATTCGCAGTTAGCTGTCTAAGGGTATTTACAGGGGCAGCAATGTAATACCGTAACGGTGCCTGAAACGTAATATTTTTGTCTGGACTTCATTTATTAATTAAGATTTATTAATGCATGAGTGTTTTTTCATCAGAGAGGTCACAGAATAGACTTTTGTCCGCGATCGTTTATTGAAATGATATTAGCTAACATCGTGGGGATTGCAGATCCTGTTCGGAACTATTGATCACTTTACCTAGTCGGATTTCAATAGCTTGCAGTGACCGGCGTCACGATCATACTGTCCCGAAGGAAATCTATAGATTTCCCTAACAATTCAAAGTACAATCTCGTAAACAACGTTTGTCCGAATATGCTGGAAACGAGCTCTAGTTTTTTCTAACTTCCAAATAACAATACAGTCGTAGAACATTGGCTGATCATGAAATGCTATGTTCATTTGCGAGTAGCAACTGAAAGTCACCCATAATTGTAAAAAATTGGGTTGCGCCTCAAACCAGACATTGATCGATGGGTTTACGTAGCAGTGCTGTTAATACTCAATTAACTCGTTTGCGCTTTTCTATAATTTTATCTATATCTCACAGTTATACACAACAGTTGAACCGTTACCGTGTGTACTGCAATGTTCTGGGCTTTGAATGCGCAGAAACCTTTCTAGTTCTTTAGCCTTCTAAGGAAGCACCAATTTCAATGGACATATCAATGTCGCTTGCTGTTGCTTTGTTTAACTCAGTAGATTTAATGACGCTCTCTCTAATCATCGGTCCTCCAAAGCATTTGCGACTTCATACTTTTGTCCAATGCGAAGGCGCAAATGTTTTACATTGATTTTTTTAGAATGCAACGGGTACTTCATGTTTGTGTTTCAAGGTGTTTGATTTCCATTACCTAGTAAATATCAATATATAGCGAATTGTTGCTGTTTAATCCCTGACCATCAACACTAGTTATATAATAATAATAATACATTTTATTCAAAGTTTTTGTCACAATGATGCCCACGTATATAAAGGTAGCGTTATACATTTTTTATAATTGCCCTCGGGAGACTTTCCATGATAATAGTAGGTCATTTACACACCGCTCTATGGCGATATATTTCGATCAGTTGTTGTTGTTGTTATGTGATTGTGTCAAAGATTGCTGTTTTTAAACTTGAAAGATGCCTATTGATAGGGCCTATTTAGGAATGACGTTAAATTAGTAACATTTGTAGTCCTCTTTCTCACATCTATATTTGATGGCAACGCGTTTCGCATATGCACTCCTAATTGTGTCGAACCTCTTGGTGTCTTTCTTCATACTTGGCCACCACACGGATGTTAAACAATGTGGTATACAAAACTGGGTCTTTTAGAACGAATGAGCGCAAGATCCCATATTCTGTGTATTTCAAGATGTCTGTTGTCACAATCTCTAAATCGTGGATTGTTTTTATTGTTTATAGGTTGAACTCGCCAATGGAATATATTTGACTCGGATTTTCTAACAGAGAGTGTATAACGGGACATTTTTCAACGTACAGCCTTAAATCTAACCTATTGATGTACTCTAAAGATTTGTCTGGGATATCTTGCTATGGCACGCAGCTATCATGTTTGACAACTTCTATACATTTTGTTGCATTATCTAGCTTCATTTTATACTTTTCTATTAAGCGTTTTACATTAACAAGTATTTTCCATTGATCCCGTACGGTCGCTGAGAAACTTCGAATCTGCTCTACCAGTCGAACAGTAACGCCGGCAACGAGTTATTTGTTTGATCACTGACTGATGGTCGGAGCACGACACGTCAAAGTGTGATGATGATGAATGATCATTTCCTCACGCTCGAATAGGTGCATGCAGGTCGACGTTCTTCGTTAATATACTTCAAAGTGCTTAATATTAAAAAAAAATGCAAATTCAGCCTGATCGCCTAGCTAACTGGAAGTTTTCCGCTCTGCTTTTCTTCTGAAGAGTAGCAAAAATTTTCCTCACGAGCCGACCTGCCAAAATCTTTTCCTGGCCCAGTGGAAGTGTTTTGTCTAAGGTTAATTCCAAAGATGCATCTCTGTAAACGAGTGGGATCTAAATTATTTTACAGATTCAGCTGATCATCTATTGTCTTAAGAGGTAATTAATAGAGCTGAAATCCTTTGAAACGGTCCCTCAAAGCCAGCACCGACGGAGTGCTAATAACGAGACAAAACAGGATAGGGACCGGTTTTAAATAAATAGAAGTGTAATGGTCACGTTGATCTAGGCGCAATTGCGAGCTTAAACTTGCCCATGTTGTGGTAGCCCAAACATGAACAAATCTAAAGTAGCGTCAATGATTCCCAAATGACATAATCCACGAACGATGCTGATAAATAGGTAGAATACGTTGAATTTGCTTCATATAGAAGTAAGAGATTCTTCTTCAGACTCAATAGAAGCATATATGGTATGCGAATGAAAATACGTATGTGGAATGTAGTCGTGATTGAATTAGTTAGCCTTTTTCGTTGATCATATCCGATTATTTACGACAATTTCTCTTCTTCGTGTGATCAACTACCTTGTAGCTCTTGCAGTTAACTTTTAACCCCATCGATGCGAAAATCATTATAAGGTTTACGTTGACTTCAAGCCAGCCTTTAGCTCGGCGCCCAAGGACAAGGTTTCGCTATCGTTGGTCGGGGCGTGGGTCTTCCTATAAGCATAGTCAACTTTTTCGCTCTATACTACAAGAAAATTTAATAACCATCAACAGGAAAGTAGCCAAACTTCCCTTCTTTGCACAGACCACTGACCTAGCTCAAAGGAACCACCTAAACCCACTACTATTATTATTATCCATCTTGCTGAAAGGCCTCCCTAGTCAAATGAAAAGGCCGAGGAAATCAGTCGAGGCCATCTTGTGTATAAATACTTAGTAATATACAGGTCAAACAGATTCCAACTGCAGCGAGCTCTAGCTCAGCTTTACGCGGTAATCACAAATTAGAACTAACCGTAAACCTAACCAAGACGGTGGCGATGAACCTCAGAAGAGGAGGTTGAACAGCGGCTACCGATGCCTGGCCAGATTTCCTCTTGCCTATGCAAAGTGGTTTTCCTACTTTGTTGGAGTTGCTTTGCACGTCATCGAGATATGCAGGAAGGCAGCGTTGGGCGCACAAACGATCAGATCGTTTCATCGCTTATCCCTCATGACCGTTCCTAGCTTGTGCGACTTTGAAATAGTTTCGACTGCAGCTACATACGGCATACGCATCATTTAGGAAGATCTTACAGTGAAAAACCTCGATCAATTAGATTGCGTCAAAGCCTTGTTCCTCAAAAGAGCACTGGTACTATACGCAGCGACCCAAAATCGCTTCGTACATATTCTAGTCGATTTGCCACGAGCTCCCAGCAATGGACAAACCTTAGGAGATGGGAGATAGATAGAATTCGCTGAGATTGATGAAGATTTTTTACTTTGGGTGCAATGAGAAACAACGAGTGGAAAGAGATTAGGCGGTTGAAGAAATATGTCGTTACTCATTTGCCGTGCATGGGTTCCATTATGAACTCTGTAGGAAAGCAGGTTTCTACGAGCCTGATGATATATGTAAGAGCTCCGTATGCGGGGGAAACTGTGATAAATATCATGCCGCTTGTTGTCTTTCGCAACCATTCTTAGAATATCTGACAAATCTCTCGAATTAGCTTTCTAAACTTACCAAAACTTGTGTAACCCATATAACACAACGTGGTTCTGTACATTTCCTCTATAGATATTGCAATATGGTGTTGTCGACCTGTAAATGTAGCATTTTTTTACTTCTACCAACAAAGGTGAGTAAGTGAACAAAACGTGATTTGTGTAAATATTGTGAAGAATCAAGTTTAACATCCAGACATGGCCTATATTTTTCTGTGATTCTCATATTTATCGCGATTGTGTAGGCAATCCTTCGCCTTAGTAATTGAGAAAGCGTTTTCCCGCCTCGATCGAAGCGCCTACGACGCCGTTCCCGGAAATTACTGGACCTGACGGCGTTTCGTGCGATTATAGTAACATCATTTTATTCGCTTCAAACACAATTCAGACTTCATCAGCTGATGATGACTACGGTGATCAACTACGGTTTGAAACAAACGGGGTGCAAATCGTGTAGTAGCGGTAAAATAAAACATTACTTCCATGTTGCCCCATTATTGTGCAAAAGTGCCTTTAGAATATTTAATCACTGTTTGTATCCAGTTTGTATTGCAACTGTGTTTGTAGACCCTGTGATGTCCATCATGCTCTATGACACTCCGACTAGATACTTCTCGGTGTCGTTCTTTGATTATAGACACCTTAGCTTTCCACGGGCAAACGACATCTTCGTCAGCACGAACTAGCCAAACGATGCTTACGCTTGCTTGTACGTAACGTTTTAATGACGTATTGTATACGTACGTACACGTGCGCACACATGTGACATTTCTGAATATTTTTCTTTTTAAATCATATACAGTGCTTCAACAGTAGCCATCGGTTGAATTGAATCTGGCTTTAATAGTAGCATCAGCCGTGTCGATTTAATGAATTGCAGCTTTTGCCAATTAGTCTTCAACGTTTATTTGGGCTCTTTGCTGTAATTATGAAGTGCCTCGTTTCATTTGTGGATAGGTAGCGGGAGTTCGGGTTGCAAGAACAGCGACTACCCCGTTTGCATTTGGGTTGTCAGGAGATGGATGCCACATGGATTGTTGTCCAAATCTGGAGGCGCACCATTAAGGATCTTCAACAGGACACCTTTTGAGGGAAATTCATTGTACGAGGATTCCCAGAGTCGCGTCGATAAACTCAGCGTCTTCGAAGTACCTTAGTCAATTGTTGCAACAATATTGTTGCAATGAGTTGCGGGCTCTTGTTTAAACGATGAAGCTTGCAATGCACTTCGTTCGATGGGAATTTTAATATGCGTTCTAAAGCAGAAACTGCAGTTTACTTAGACAATAGTCACGTGACATTGTGATTTACCTCCACTAGGCCGATTCACTACGAGAAACTGTTGTTTTCCCCTATAGTCACCCCTGTATCATAGCATTAAAATGTTTTTTGTTTGACAATTTTTTTAGGCAAAATAAAGCTTTACGAGGAAAGAAAATTACCCATTTTATGTTGTAAAAATTACTACTTGAGAATACGATTTCGCGTGACGATAAGTTCTGATATATATCTATTTGAATTACTTACATTAAACAGAAAAGTGTTTAAGACAATAGCATGCTCCCAGATAACAAGCAGTACCAGATAGTGAATAATGTTTTTCTGAAATTATTTTAAAAAACATTCAATATATTAGAAAAGTGGTTTTTATTAACAACCGGAAATTAATTAATGTAATTATCCAACTTCCAGATTTGGGCTTGGCTCTACTTACCAAAAATTATTCTAGATGCAATATACATGAATTCAAAGCGTTTACGTTGCAACTGCTTGGATCAGTGAAGCCTGAAATTCGAAGCAGAAAGATCCCTGAAGTATCGTAAGCGTTACTGGCAAAATCCCTTAATTCCAAACACTCTAATATGCCTCATCAGTTCTTTTTCTACAGTACTACCCAAAGACTCCGCGAAGTCGGAAGTTACGACGAGACACGTCAGCTTGATGGTGTCGACGGTCGACCAAGCAGAATATTTTATATTAACTTATAGGTTAAATAAGCATTATTGCTGACTGAAATGATTTGTACAATGTAACTTTGTTCGTGTGATCGTCCAATGTAGACGTACGTTTCAAATAAAGAGAAACAAAAAACACACTGATAGTTATACCGCATGTGCGTTTTGCCCACTTGTTATTTCACTGCGGAGCGTATGTAGAACAATCTCTATTCGTTCTTAGCACAAATATAGTTCTCAACAACTCAATACTTACCAGATTCGTTACAAACTTCAATAGACTACTAACGTGTCTCATCATTTTCTATGCCAATTATCATTATCAACCCTATGACACACATATAGAACGGTACACGCTATAGTCCGTCATGGTAATTCGTCGAAATGGTAGATCCGATGCGCAATATAACCGAAGCAAGAGCCCGGCCACTTTAAGTAAATTAGTTCGCGATATAGCGTCTACCGTTCGATGATTACGTAGACACCTATATACTTATTTCACCATGCTTAATTCAACGAATCATCATCCGTTTAGATGATATTAGCTCAGTTTAGTGCGTTTTATTTGCGTCAGACTCAGGCAGGCCGAGTAGCTACAAGCAAGTCTAAGGCACTGCAGCTGTGTTTATGAACGGCATATATTTTTCATTGCGAACATTTTAGGCCACAATGAGCCAAAAAAAACCCTCATAGACTGAACGACAAAGCTGACGCGTATGTAGCAAACCGCTTGTCCAGCCTGCGCTTCGTTACGGTCCCAGGCGTTTTCTACATTTGTCATAGAGTTATAGCATATAGTATTAGTTGTCCTGTGGCACCAATCTCGAGTAGTTGAACGATGAATTTATGACAATTTTCTTATCTACATGTCTTACATTATCGTAAACAATCTCAATTTCAGAAAGTCGCGAGAGGAACGTTGCTATGCTACAACTATTTCAGAAAAAAAATGATGACCTGTCATGTAAATGAGCGTATCTAAATCAAGTTGAAAGGAATATAGGATTTGAACATTGTTGTGCAGTTATTATTTTGTAGAAAACAAACAGTTTATACATGTACAATGAACGTCGTTGAACGTAGGATTTAGTAGGAATGAACGTAGGATTCAAACATATCATGTCTCCATCTTTAAATCACTGCAATATTATGTAGCAGTTTTTCTGATAGTGTCATTTGTCTTCCCTGCTATGTACAATACTCTGAAGGTGAAAGAATTAGAGCAATTTGAAAAACAAATCGTATTCAAAATGCCGCATCGACTCGTTGCTAAGTTTACGCAATGTTTTCGATGAATTTCAACTAACTGGGGCGCGCGGGATTATTTACTAATGTCTGCCCCATAGACTGCTGGGGCATAGCACGACTATCGTGCCAGCTGCACATAGCATGTAAAATAGGGAAATAAATGGGGCCACAAGCGGGCGGTATTGAATAGACCAACGAAGCATTATACTAGAACACCAACGGAGTTCGGTGGATAGCGGACGAAAACGATGAAAGCCAAATGGAAAAATATCATCGGAAGTTGTGTGCGTGTCTGCGCTGACGTGTGTCTCAGTATCTGTATGTGTGATCTGCAGGGCAGCTGCACGTCCCTATCTAATCTTTCGATCTCCGCTGGAAAAAAAGCTGCTGAGCAGCAAAGCGAATCATAATAGTTGTATGGTGAGGGATAATTGATCTTCTTTCTGGCCATCGGGGCTCAGGCTTTCCCTATAGTTCAGGCCACTGCTGGCTTAGATCTGACATTATTGCGTTAGCAAGAAAAGCGCCTACTGGAACTGCTGCTGCAGCGGATCCTGCTACCATAGGTCTTCGTTCAGATAATGGAAGCATCGTCGAGCTGGAGGGCTCCATTTACCGGCGTCGCATCGCCGTCTCCTCGACGATTTTCCCTCTACATTTCCCCGAATTCGGTCAGTCTTTCTGGCGGACCCACAGCCAAACCATGTTTCTCCTCTTTACCCTGTAAGACGCCGCCCAGGTCAGCTTTTACATTGGATTGGTCTTCTTTCTTTATTTTGTTAATCTAGTAATAGTATTATCTTACAAGCTTGAAAAGAAGCAAAGAATTAATTCTTCTTGAGCTACTGCGTACTAACCGTCATAGCTGTCCTACGAAAGCATTGTTTACTGTATATTGTACTTCAGGAGCCGACTGAGGGAAGATCTCAACCTTGAAAACATTTTCCTATTAGGACTACAGTAAATATTTGTGCATGTGAAATTGTACTGCAATATATAACGGGTTGACGAAATAACCGACCGGACTTGATATAATCATTTTCAAATCTAAGAGATTCTGTTCATATAGGAAAAGTATTTTTTTTTCATTGATGCACGCCAGAAAATCATCTAAGACAAAAGAAAAACACTTGCTGGTACCGATGCCAATGACCGAAACTTTTTGTTTAAATTGTTAATCGTTTCACTCTCGAGGTATGGGCCACTTTAACAACGCGGTCGACCGAAAATAGATCTACCGCATTTCTAGGGAACAATTTACAAATGGTCAGATTCGATAATAGGTCCATTTTATCCTGTTATTGTTCTATAATGATTCGTAAGATAAGGAAACAGAGCTGCAATTTCCCTAAAAATTATTCAAAACTTCCACTACTGTCCCTGTATGGTACTGTGTTACGGAGCCAAAACTGATCCCTCCAACGGTGCAGCATCACCCAATCTCTCTCAGTTTCACCATGAATCACTAGCCTCTTTTGGATTGCGTTTAGAGCCGCTCTGAAGTGGATACTTTATTGAATAAAAGTAACACACTATGAAAACAGGATTGAATAATACGTCGAAGTTTAAAATTTCCGT
Organism: Varroa destructor; assembly: GCF_002443255.2. NCBI lineage: Eukaryota > Metazoa > Arthropoda > Arachnida > Mesostigmata > Varroidae > Varroa > Varroa destructor. The sequence goes on from NW_019211456.1 coordinate 17,131,912, forward strand.
CACCTTATCCCACTGTATCCGCCATCGTTTACCAGCAATATTCTCGTTTCTGAAGAGCCCTCCCTTCCTGGGCGAATGCTCTGCGTCCTAGTTCTACCAGTCCAACCAAGGTCCACGGGAGACATTACGAGGTGAGCGTTGCGAGAGATATGCGTGGACTGATACAGGTTCCCGTTGTATATGTAAGGCTCGAAATACACCCAGGAAGGATTTTTCAGTATTTGTCTACACTCAAATCTCTCTACAGTCAACATCTCACAACGGACACAATCCGAATGAGCCCTCTTTTTTACCCAGACACATCGGTAACCTTCGGCGCCAGTTGTGTGGCTGATCGATTTAAATCTTTGAAGGCATCCATTGTTGGCAGCATTTCTTTCTTTCTTGTACCTGGGCATTGCACTATTTTATTATCTTAGTTCGTTTGCTGTTATGGGCGCGGGTATTTGACTATTTACTTGCTTTGTTCGCATAGATAGCTTCTAAGCAGCGATGTTCCCTTGTTTGTTCTTGTAGTGTAGACTACTAGAGTGGTCTAAATTCATTGTTGTTTTGGATAAGAACCCTTGTTTTTCTCAGTATATCAGCATTTTGAAAAATCGGAAACTTTCTAGGAAAAATAGCGAGCCTCAACTTCAAACTGATGCGTGTTGATATCCTTTCAGTACGTCTTATTTCCAGAGCCGAGAAGAAAGACTTCAGCAACGGATAATGCCATCGCTTATATGTGGTCGATTTTACCCTAATTCTATAAAGCTTTCAAATCCATGTAGATACTTTTATTGAACAAACATCGAAAAGTGCAACAACCCATACTACAGATGTCTTGTATTGACGACGAGCAAAAATAAATAGACGCGGTCGGTATAAATAAAGCATGTAATCAACATCAGTGGCTACTGCGTAACGACTACCGAGAGATTTACTTGAATATTTAAAACATTCTGATTTTATGGCATCGTATATGGCAGAATATGCAATGTGTGTGGGCGTCGACTACCGATTTTCTAATGTGGCGCAAATAGAAAAAGAACTTGGATAACACATTACTCTTATCAATATAGTAATGATGCAGGGGGGTGCAGCCTAAGAAACGATTTACATTATTGCCATCTTGCTTGTTTAACAAGTTCACATCATATTTCAACGAAGGACCGATCCTCTTCTGTCGGATTCGCGCCTCGGATCTCGTACGTTGCACCGACGAATTTAAATGCGATAGAGAAACAGGCCTAGAACGTATAGCCAAGTAAATATTATGATAGCCAATTTTCCCAAACCTAACTCCATTACAGCAAATCGGCCAAATCTCGTTGGTTTAGGTTTGCAATCGGCATGTCGATACAATAGGATCAAGTAGTTTGTTTCTGTGAGTTATAATTGTGTCAAACCTTTGACGCGGCACTCTAGCTGATCGCGGTGACTAGCCCGCATGAGTGAAGCGTGATGACAGGTCGATTCGATGCTTTCGCCGAGTGTCTATACCTACGCTACCCTGCTTCAAAGCACTGTTAGGCCAACGATTCGAGCCGAACCTCAATTCTGACTCAGATATCCCAGGGCCTCACGACGAACACGAATGCACACAGGCACAAATACACTCAAGTACAGACCCATCAACACAGGCAAGCTCAGAAACTCAACCATTGAACTCGCAGCTCTCGGCGCGTCAGATCGGATGAAAGCTCTAAAATTCTTAAGCTAGTTTCAAGTTCGTCCTAACAGTGGAATCCCTCACCGTAGAACACCGTATAACACAAACTCGTCGCATGATCATATGAGTTCCAATATATAACATATCGAATCTGCGGAAAGCAGGTCACAAGTGTTAGCCTCCGTCGTTCATCTAACCGCGTACGTGCCGGCCCTGAACGAAGCTAATTATTTCAGTTACTGAAGCCAGCTGACAGAGACTCTAGCTATTATGAAAAAAACGAAGTCTATCTTCATGGCGTGTGTGAAGAACTTCGCGACAACTGATGCTTGTAAACCAACTGTAAACTTAAATTCTCTAACAAAATGACTATGTCTCTGTTCTTATAATTATAAGTTTGTTTGAATATACCGTTTTTAATTTTTGTAGCTGCTCCACACTATTGAATAGGGTAAACTGCCACACGAGGTACTTCAGCTACTTTCATTATTCAATGCAGTCGTTTGCCAGATATTAGTACAATATTAAGATAGGGTGGCAATATTGCTTCTTGCACTCAAACTGCAGGGAACTAGAATTCAACGAATTCTGCACCAATGTGCAGAACTTATACTGGGTTATTTTCCTATTAGTCTAATGCAATCTCTTGCACTAGTTTCTCTAGTGTTTTATAAATATATAAGTTTATGGCACCGAAAATGAAAAGCGGGCCTATGACTTTATTAAACGGCAGACTCTCCATCAAGTATTTGTGGTACATCAAGGCACAATATGGTTTGCATAATACATTTAGCTGTGGTGATAAGGCTAGCAAAAAATGTAAATGGAACATATATATTTTTCTGACTCGCTATGTCTTCGTCAACCGAGGTCGGCGCAAAGCAAACTACCGCCTCTTAAGCTCAAATCAGACATAGCATAGGTTCTGCATTTGAATCCATTGTAATTCATCAGACATGCGTATGTAAGCCACTCTGAAGTGTCCTTACTCGGCTTAAGGGAGCTGAACGCATAGACGGCGTGATGAAGTCCAATGCCGAAATCCGTACCAAGTTACCAGCAAGTATGCACTAGAGAACTTGAGTCATTCGCTACGCTATCTATCTTGAGAGCCTCTTCAGCTCGACAGAAAGCAGCTAGCTTCTCATCACTGACCCGGAATAAAAGAACGTGCTATGGTATAGGCAAACGATCAGTGAAATGTTTGTACTGCAGCTCTACAGATTACTAGAATGAAGCTCAATATTCGCTGATTAGCTATCAAGGTCGAGATAGACAATTACTGGTGATTATCTAGAATTTGCCTTCAAGTGCACTCTGCCTTATAGTACGTATTTGGACACGTTTATTGATTTGCTGGAGTTGCGTACACTGAGCTGGCATTCTATCAAGAAATAATTAAACTCTGCTGGTGAACAACCTATAAAATAGAGCAGAGCACGTCGTATCAAGCAACAAACTGTCATATGATTTTATTTCGATTAAATCTGGAGGGAGGTTAAATCTGGAGTTTGAGAAACTAGCTAGGTCATATTTTTTAACAACCTATCCTTCCGTCAAATATGAACGCGCCTCTGTCGCTTCATTTTTTCACGCCAAGCGTTTGTAGACGCTTTTTGACTAATGTCGATTTTAGCAATTCGCCGACCTTCTAGTAAGATCTCGCCTTGTTTGTGCCGAGACAATTTATGAGGGTGTGTGTTGGTGTTCAGTACATCGTATAATTCTCTTACAACTTCTTACGCTTGGGCTCTTCCAGTCCACAGATGTGGAAACCTGCTTTGTACAAGAGCCTTGGCTCTCTGACAGGCAGGGGCATGCTAGCGTACAAATATTAGCCACAACGGTTTGACGTAATATGAGTTCAGTTCTTCTCAATGAACAATTGCACGACTTTTCTTGCCTTTGAGGCGTATCCAAGCTCTGATTCATTTTATCTTTTTTATAGAATAAAAAAAAAAAACGACTGTTCATTGAATGCCGTATTCAGTTCGATAGCTACTTCGAAGCAACATTTACATCTGCATAGAAGCGTGGCTCAAACTTGTACATTTTGTAAAACACGCAATATAGGTCTAAGATAAATATAGTTATATAAAAAAAAGTTTCTATATTTAACGATAGGAGAATCTGAATTTGGACGAGCGCACTTCGTAGTCTATGCACTTCTGTGATATCCGTTTTTCAGCCTTTTCTTCCATCCTTTGTGATCCGTCGGTTTTTTCGTACCTTAATGCGTTTTCGTTCGCCTCTGTTTGTTCGGGTTAAAGCATTGTTCTGGATCTCACTCGAGTGCGTGTGTCAAAACCTTTGAAACACCGATAAATCTTTGTTCATTGAAACTAGCCTAGACGATAGGCCATTGTAGCTTACTAGAAGAGAGAGATTCCAATGAAAACTTATGAAAGCAGTGATACAGTGAGCGAGGTGCTCGACCGGTGGGCGGTTCGGTGACGCCCTACTTTCGACTCTGACTCTGCTGAGGACCCAAAATATCGGGGCGCAGAATAAAGGCCATTAGCCAGCGATAGTATTTTACTCAGCTAGTGTGAAGTGAAGTGACGAGCAGGATACTACAACTAACGGTGGCAACAAAAAGGAAAACGACGGTTTCGCGCTCTATAGAGCTACTTAGAGTAGATAAGTTTTGAATACGCAGTACGTAGATCTCAGTCGGCACCGGCGAACCGAGTACTATCGAACGTTATAGATGTATGATCGACATCCACAGACAATTTCTTAGAGGTAGACCTGTACAGCCTGCATGTTTTATCGTAAATTAGGTTGCGCTGGACAAGGTTCGTAGTAGCTGAAATTGTATCAAATCTAAATGGGCTATGGGACTCGACGTGGAGTAAATATCATGATTGGCAGGTCGAAGAAAGGACAAACCTTGGTGAACGCATTCTAATCGTAGCCACTCAAACCTCACTCATCAGGAATGACCCCGTGTAGGCTGAACTAATAATTATGGCCGGAAAACGCGGTGCCCAGAGCAGACCACTGCACGGCTCCAAGAATCCTACTTTCATATGTGACATACAACTTTTTTGCTGACCCTTTCATCCGTTTACCTACGTACTATGGCTGATTCTGTTTACTGACATTGTATGTAATGAACGTATCTTGGTTCATCAAGTTAATGTATGCCGTGGAATATAACATAGCGTTAATTTTACTCATTTTTGCCATTTGTGTTATAACTCTATTGGATCAAAGCGACATACATATTATTGAAACAATGATGCGGTCCAGTAATACGAAATTTAGCATGAAACATCAACGAGTTACTAACAAGAAGAATGTGTAAATTGTGCCTAAGAGCGGATACAGAGACATTTATATTTTTTACGACAGCATGTAATAACTCTACTGCGTAGGCATTTATGGCCATAGTAGAAACATATCGACAAGATGGCAGCTACTAGCTAATCGCCTGAGCTTGAAAAACTTAATCGATCAAATTCTGACCGTGATAAACTTATAGCAGGTTTTGTTATGTCGAAAATAACTAATATAAAAATATAAAATAACCGAATGCCCGCCATGTTTCGATTGATCCGTTGCTCGAGTTATGCGACTCAAATTATCACCTATTCACACAGCGCAAGAGCTTCATGGAGCCAACTAATCCATTAATGCTTTCATCACTGTCGTCACCCTACTATGATTGTTGTATGAGGCTAAATTATCATGTGAAAAGCGGGGAGCACTGATGCTAAGGAGGGTTCGATTTCAGTACGCGACCAAACAAGTCACAAAACGTTACGATGCACGAGGCCTCGCTCGGTGTCGACAGCCATTTACGGTACGAGAGAGCAACGATCACTGTTCTGACCCGTTGAACTATCCTGCGTTTGGACTTTGGAAAGCGAGATTCCTGCTTGCACTTTTATGCGCACCACCTTCGAGCTCTCAAAGCAACGCAGCAGTAGTGCTATGGTACTCCATTGAAGTATTTAACCGTTTTTCAAGAAGATAGGGGGTTCCGCTATCGTCGTCTATGTTTCTGCCGCTGCCTTTATTGTCAGAACTTCTAGTGTTCGCTCGCTGAAGTTGGATCAACACAACGACAAGAATATAGCTATAATACTAACTAATAATAATACGAAAGGTGAAGTCGATTGTGGATCGCGGCACTTTGTGGCGGTACGATGATGATGTCGGCCAATTCACGCAGATATCAGCAGTTACTGCATTCGATATCGGACGCAGTGCGAAAACCTGAACCAAGTATAGAAGGCGTCGCATCGTTGCAGCAGTATACACAAACGTACCTTTGAATATCGTCAGGCAAAGACATTAATTCAGTACTAGCAACGTTTAGCACAGATGGACGAAAGGTTCGTCCGATCGCTTCAAGTCTCTACGTTTCTATTGAGTGCTCCCTAGCATCTTCTCTACCCAATGTGCCTGATCGATCTACAGGCAGACAGGCGACAATCAACACGCATATAGGCCTATAGCAATAGTGTACATAAAAGAGAATGAGCTATTTCCTCTCTCTCGCCTACCTACTGTTGGTGTGAATCGCCTGTTCGATGCACAAAACGGACCTAAGCCGTAGCCTCAATGTGGTGACAGCTTTATCGAAAATATGGTGCGATGGCCTACTTGATTCACCCTGATGGCCTACCTGTTAGCCGACGAGGAACTCACTGTAGAGCGCAAGTAAATATATTTTAAAGTGCAAGCAAAATGCATTACGTATCATAATGAAATTAACTTTTACGAGACATAACTTAGACGCATAACTTACTCAGCGTAAACGTCAGCAAACAAGAAAGCAATGACATTTGTTAGTCGCTACTTTGTTACTCCATAAACTTTATTGATTATACGAAATGCTTTTCCCTTGAGCCTGCAGTCGTAGATTGAACGTCAATGAAAGAGTTGGTCGTCCGTACATTATACAAATACACCACTCCGTGGTGCATGTGATTGATAGTTGGCCATATTTTTTGCCGCTAGCAAAGTACTAAAAAAGATTTTTATACTCTGAGACGCTGGAACAAAAAAAAACACAAATTCAGCTCAGTAGTACACGTTTGCGTGCTCCATCGCCTACACCATCACTGTTGAGGATAGCGTAGGAAGACTTGATTCTAACATCAACCCACTGAGTCAGATTAAACAACTATTCCCGCCTCTACGATACCTCCAGCTCGCTTAGAATCGCAAAGTCAATCGAGAGGCCCTGAAAGCGCATTATCGTCCTAAAGTTGTCCCCAAACAAACAGACATACAGACGGACATGCCCAAAATGGAAGTTCCAAACCACAGAAGACCTACCCTTCACCACGCCACCCAAACAGACTAACACAGCATTTGATAAAAAAACAGACAGTCCGATAATCCCTCCATGAGATCTACTACCTCCGACACGCACACAAACGCAGTATGGGTAAAGAACCATGATAGACTAAGAACTCGATTAGGTCCTGAGAGCGAAACCAATGTAGGGTGTTTAGGCAGGAGTTCTATTAACTAATCAAATAACAAGCAATCTTCGTTATATGTATACCACGAGTCGTACGTGTATATATATCCTCTTAAAACTGAACTCACTCGCGAAAATCGTTGCTGGAACATTTACGGTATTGGACTCATCCTTAACCATCTTCGCACCCCTGTTTTTTCAAGATTTTATCGCTTCGCTTAAAATCAAGTTATTCCGGTAAAATAGTGTTCATTGATGTCATAAGTGAACGGTAAGGCACGGCAGAAGAAGTCATGCCCAACACGTAGAGCGTATCTATTGCAGAGACATCCAGTCTACGCACCAGCGTGTACTAAACGCAAGAATTTCTTTCCTTCGAAGTTCCTATGAGGCAAGCTGTCTTCACTGTACCACTTTTTTGTCCACCTCCGTTTCGCTGTGCCTGGTAGTGCAGGTATCCGCCGAAAAGAACGAAAGCGATGCAAGAAGACGAAGTTTCTGTTGATAAGCACCGCTTGACTTATGCATATTACAATGCTTGTGCTGCTAGACTAAAGCGGAGCGGAACCTTTGTATGCCTGAGGGATCTGAGTGAAGGGAGGCAAAGAGGAACGAATAGTCTTTAGTCTTCAGTCAGCGAGTCGGTCGGTTGCTCGGTCTTCGTTCTTTGTCGAGAGCGAGCAAGAAGAAAGGCAGTTACAGGGAATTGAGATCGCATGCAGCGAGGAATGTGCATGCTGGAATATAAGCAAAATTGGACAGCTTTCTGGGAAGCTGTTCCTGAGAGGCAGATAACAAGATATGGAAAAAGAAGACCAGCTCAAGCGGAAATGCGAAAAACGGGGGCGAGAAAGTAGAAAAAGGCGGTAGCGAAGATCAGACATTTTCAAGGGTAGGAAAACCAGATGCAGAGGCAGACGTAGAAGAGAAATTGGAAAAAGTCATGCGATTGCCTCCCCTACCGGCACGAACTAGTGTTATTTATAGGTATTGTACTACAATGAAGGAAAATTGCTTCACATAACTAGAAGGCATTCTAGCTGCAAGAAAAGCTATCATCAAAATGGTGATAACTTATCTTGCAGCTAGAATGCCACACGTAATGAAACAGGTGCACGGTGAGTTGCTTTGGACATAGCAAACGAGATGGAACTATTGTTTTAGAAAAAAGTAAGTCGTGTCGTAAGGGGGTTGCTATAATAATAAAATAAAGCTAAATAGTACGTGCCTTCGTTGACGGCTCTACACATATAGGCGTAGATATGTCAGCATTCGTAATTATGGCAATAAATTCATAAAAAAAAAAATCGAAAACAATAATAAAGACACATTTTTTAGAAGGTTAAACATATGGGGGATTATACGTGAAATACGTGAAGAAATGTCCCCGAAAATCGGCAATAGATGCTATTTTTTAGGCCCGACTTGAAAAATAATGACTATCTAGTTATTGCCACTATGAATGATTAAACGGGCTCTTTATAATCTCGAATATTAAAACAATCACTTCCGTTCAAAGGAACTTAAAAAAGGACAACTCGCCAGAGCCGAAATGGGTCTCCCTAAGTTTTCACCCTTCTGAAATTTTAGAAATTATTAAAACCACGTTCATCTTTTAACGTGGCTTTTTATTTCGCGCATGTTGCCTCACTCTTTGAGGGGCGAAAACAGGCTGCGGTCGCTTGAAGGGCAAAGGCACAAACTAACCGAGTGTTACCCGAGCCAAAAACAGATGCGTGCCACCGAGCCTTGTGTCGCAAAACAAATGGCACCAAAAGCACAAGCAAGTACCCACCAATTAGTGACGTAGACTTGGACGCTATAGAAGGCAGAGCAAGAGCTCTACGAATAAACTAGTTTTGTTTTGTCGATGCCGCTATAATCGCACTGGAACCGTTATTGCAAGATCGGATCGCGTAGACTGTATGCTGCTCTACGAGGATAAGAAACTCGGAAACAAAAAGAAAAAGAGAGGTCGAACTAGGAAAAAAGAAGGAAACAGCTAACGACAGAGAGAAGCGATGGCAAGATTGTTCGAGAGCGAGAAAGGGGCATTGTGGGAGTCATGGAACGGCTTGATGCGGCATGGTCCTGTGTAAGAGAAAGCAGAACTACGTGACGAGTTATCGAGAAGATATGACACGAATGCATTATCACGCGTCTGCTTTCGACAGAGACGTGCTTTGACGGAGCAGCCAATGCGTACCAGCTAAAGATTCTCGCAAACCCTCTCCGAGGTTGCGCTAGACCGAGGAGGGACTTTTTGCTTTGTGTTTCCTTCGGTACTTGGGTAATACTGGGAAGTGGAAACGAGGGACGGAACTGAAGCTGGATCCTTTTCATTGCAGAACCACTCTGCCCATTCTTTATTCCATCATTATTTTTTTTCTAGCCACGTCACAGTGAGAATACTGCTAGAAAGCCACACACAGAGATTATGAGGCTAGCCAATGACGAAACAGGCCCACAGGCTACCGGTATGACGACTGCCAGCGATAAGTTCGAGATCTAAGAGTACACCGCGAAATCGGCCTGCGGCACGTGATACGCGCTTTACGGATTGTGGACCAGACATCCGTCATTCAGCCAGTAGACAAAGCGTGAAAGGGGATCAAAATGAGAATAGGTGTGCTAGCAAAGGAAGTCACTAAGAGCAGAAAAAGTCGATGAAAATAGCAGGGTCATAGAAACAGCGTTAATAACAGACAGAAAACTAGCGTAGCTTGAAGTCTCAGTGCAGCTTCTTCCCGTTTTGAGACGGCTGATTGCGTTCTGCTTCGTGATGGAATGCGACACGTCCTTGGGTAAAGCAACCGTTGGAACACAGATATATTGCTACGTATGGATTGCGCTACGTGCAACAAGGGCCAGTAGTAAATCTTCGAGAGGCGTCAAGGATGATTGTGATGATGGTGATGGAGTTCACCTCCGCTCTTAATGCTTGGAATCTTCATTTCTTAGAGTGAGACTATGTGGCAAACAAAAGCTATTTACTTTTCCCATATATAAACGTTTCACCAATATGCCATTTATAATGGCTGGCATTATATTAATCTATATCAGACCTGCAAATAAGTCTGATCCAATTATGGCCGTTTACCCCTTCAACTTGTCCGATCACACGACGTTATTCCCCACATGGCCTGATTGTAGCAGAAGCTGAAAATGTAAATGCCTGTTAAGGTAACCCTTGGAACCAGTCAGCTGAGGAGCATAAGTCGAGGCACTGTTATCGAATAGAAATGTTACTATAATATTATAAATGTATTTCGTATATGAACGATTACCTTACATAATACATTAAACCCCGTAGAAGCAATCGAATTTAAAGGTAAATTTGGAAGTAGCATTTAGAATTCCTTTTGAAGTTTCTAGGTAAGTCGTAAACTAGCTTTATTAGTTTTCAATGTGATTCGATGTTTATGTATAGAAGAAACGTAACGCCCAAGATATGCACACGACATTCCCATTTACAGAAGGAAAAAAAGCGCAACGTTTACTCAAAGGCTGTAGGAGACATTTTCCACTCTAGGAGAGCAGGTAAGGTGCTATATGCACATATCCCAGTTCTGAACACATCGTTTCATATACAAAGCCATATATCGCGGATATAGATTAATATATAGATGTGTCTAGTATATAAAGTAATTCTTTAATGTCTAAGCGACGATACCTTGCTCGCCCTTCGCGCCATCTTACACGGAGCGCCGAAAATTGTAAGCTTGGCGGTAACAGTGTCAGCAGATGAAATTTATACGACTTAAGATAATTTTTATATTCTTTGTGCGTCTGTGCTATCGCCAACCACGGACGCTTATAGAGGAAGTCGCGTGCCACTATATCTATGCCCCCAACGATCTATGTGTGGGATCCTCTGACTCATTCTATTTTATTTTAGCCAATACAGCAGTATTTGGCGTAGCCAGCTTATTGATATATATATATATATATATATATATATATATGTATATATATATAACAAGCCTCCTTGAGAACTACTCCGTAGCTGGCCTTTTCCGACTAAGCTTAACTCAAGGAGCCACACGATCACGAGAGATCCATAGCGACACGTGCACTGCGCCTGTTACTCGCATATTTACAATTGGGGAGGGGTACAAGAAGAAAATAGGCAGACGCACAAGGGGCGCGATTGGGGCACGAGGCTTGGGAGAAGGCGCAATATGAATGAGATATGTGAATGTGCAGTTAAAGCTCCGTCGTGGCAAAAGCCCTGCAAGCGATTAGTGGAAACTAGTGGCTTGTAGACGATGTAGAGAACAATGCATGCCTCGGGGGAAGTGCAGCTTGCCTTCAGGGAACCCCTAACCATTTGTGTTAGGTATATAAAGATAAATGCAAGGTAAAAAACAGTCTGGACTAACCAGGCAGTCATTAATTACATATTAAAATAGAATGCTTGTAATAGGCTCACTAAATAAGTAACAGCGTGACAATATGTTGAAGCATGTAGTATAATCGCTAAGCGAGATACTTTGTCATACATGTTTCTAAATGTAGGAATTGGTCGAACTACATTTTCTAATATTTATATAAAAACCAATCTACTAACGAACACTGATCTCATTGATGATATCGGTTTTGCACGGCGAACATTTTTGCGTCAGTCAAACGAGGTTACCCTCGGCCGCTTTATCGTCGCTTACTGAGCTGATTGACGTTTTTCTTCATCTGTAGTTTGCGAGCTCTGTTCGACATTGTCTATTGTAGATAGTATAAATTGGCAACTACACGAAAACGAGCTGAGACACATTAAACTGCATAAGCACTGACCAAATGATTAATAATTATTCATTGTTCTTATCCTTGAGAAGACTTACAATAAAAAGCATCGCTCGTGTCAGCAACGAATGTCTTGATTCAAGCTGATTCTATATTGCAATCTTTAGCCTAGTATTTAAAAAAAATAGTACTGAAAATATCGATTAGGGTTACATTTTTACAAAAACAAGAAAGATATCTATTCATTATAGTACAAATATAAGCCGAACGATATCTCTGATTATATGAACGTTATATCTTTAAATTATTTATACTTTGATCTTCTTTAATGAAGGTTGAATAGCTCGTACGATTGATGGTTACGTGACGTAGAGATAATGGTGCCCTAGAGAAATAGACGCCATTGCACCGATAGCTCACAGAGGCAGAATGCGACTGCAAATGACTAATTACAGTTATATTAATTTATCAGAAATAAATAACATTTTATTATTAGTGTGCATAAAATTGCTTCATAGAATAGACTTCGGTGACTCTAGAAAGGTTCGTAACATTTGCCGTAAATTATGCACAACTAACTTCATGTGTTCATATGTGCAAATAATTTTACATGTCACCGGAGTGAGAAATTCGTGCGTAAGCCATTCTCGTTTGCCGGAGGACGTGCAGTATCCCCGAAACGAGAATGAAGGGCGCAAGACGAGAGAGATGTTTACCTCAATTTACCAACAATACAAAGAATAGAAAGTAACTTGCATACAAACATGACGGCCGTAATGATCTGAGACATTGGGTCATTAGAAGTCTAGCGGGGAACAAAGAAATGTCGAAGACAAACCCTGCCAATATATACCAACATCATCGGGGAGGACTATATATGGGGATCAGGTGCCCTGTAGGCGGAAGTCGCGTACCCCACTAATTCGGTATTAGAACCTAAAAAAATTCCAGAACGGCAGCTTGTGAAGCACTTGAGGTCAAGGGTTGATCAATGCTTTCAACGCTATGCATATGTAGGCAAGGTTCGCGATAGAAGGCCTGACCAGAGAGAAGAAGCAGAATGTTCTAACACTGAAGGAACAATAAAAAACGAACCTGAAAACGCATCGGTAAATATCTGTGCTGTGAAATGGTCGCCACCGTCGTACAATGATTTTGTATGCATATGACGATACTTATAGCAAAAATCACGTTATTTACCTACACAAATTATTGGAAAACGCCCCGACTAATGCGTGCCTTATCCGTAATATCCCCTTTGACCCATAAGAAAACCCCGATTTGATACTACTAATAGAATTTAATATAATTTAGCTTTTTTTTTTTTTTTTTTAAATTTAATAAGCATGAGCCCGATCGTCGTAGCGCTCGACACTCACGTACTTGGTATCAATTCGCTTTCGTTAGTTTCCTTTTCGAAGGAGTGATCTCTACATCTGGTGGGCAAAGTTAAAAATCGCTTTCCTATATTCAGCATCTTTCTATCTCGTCCTGTAAGCAGACGCTTCTTCCTGAGGATTATACCTGAACTGCCGAAACTAGTTATACTACCACTAGGTGTCTGGCGTAAATATACTCGATCGGCAAAGCACAATTATCGAATAATCGATTTGCTCCCCCACAGTTCGTTCCATTTCTAATTTCATTTTTAAATAGTCACTCCACGCACTTGTACTGGCCCTTCATTAAACGATTTTTTGTCTTCGTATTCTCAAATAAAGGCGTAGTTTTTCGTTTTTAATTTTTTGACCTTTTGCAATTTTATTAGCGTTCTAAAGGCGTGCCTCCTCGGTACCGTGATTAGCTCAGCTCAACGCTACGCATCCCTCGGTAGATCTAAGCTATAGTAATTGTAGCTATGGTCAGTGAGTGAACGTAAATAAACGATTAGGCTTTTATTTTCGGTTTGATTTCCATGAGCGAAATTCTCTAGACGAACCACGCACATGTAAGAACAGACTAACTGTAATTATAAGAAAGGCCATAAGTGTTTCTACCAGTTTCGCCCACTCAACTTACAATTCGAAAGCCTGGATGAAAAATTGCAGTTAGTAGACTTCCGTAGCGCCAAGTGCAAAGTTCTGTTCTTGGAAATGTCTGTTCAAACCCTCCAGGGTAACCAAACTCATAATACATGTCGTGGAGCAGGCAGGTATGAGGAGGGGATGAATGAATGGGTGACCGCTCCGATCCAGGGCCACGCGAAGGAAAGGTCTTGGGATTGTTCTCAGACAAACCGATAGACAGAACAGAACTGATTAGTCCTCACAAACGATTTGAAAATAAATGCTCTACAAGCGCGACACTGAACGTACAATAAAAGCGGCTGGTAACCGAAAGCAAAGAGAACAATGGGGCAAACAGGCTTTTTTGCCGTAGTATTGCAGGCGCAAATTGCTGTGGAGTTGGTGAGTAAGAAGGATAGCATCGGGCTTTTGTTAGCTGACTAAAAGAGCGCTGCTGCCAGACATGGTCGCTTGAAACGATACTTAGGGAGGACGAAAAAAGTCGTCACTTTGGTGGCAATCGAACATTGCGAAGACTCTGGTTTGCTCCTACAATCGAACGGTTCGTGATGCCAGGGAAAATAACATTTGCAGAAGTGTTTCTCGGCAGAAACTAGTCATGTGGCCAAGCAATAATGTGATGAAAAATCATTTAATAAAGCCTGTTTTCTATGTCAATAAACAAAATGGTCGTATTTGAGGCATTAAGAGTCTGAAGGCGATATTAAAAAGCACAACTTACCTTGAAAAAATGACAGCTTGGTATGCCAGGTTTCTGCATACTATGCATTTGTTATAGCATTTGGGTATAATCCTTATACGCTTTTTCTCTTAAGTATTGGAGACCATTTAGTAGAGATCGCTTTCTGCATAGAAACGAGAAAAGCTCAGCATGACAATAAAAACAAACCCAGCTGAATTTGATTTTTTGTTTTATTTGGTCTAAAGGCGAAAAAGCTCAAGCTGGACCGTGGGACACTATAGATATTCTTAGGCAAAGCACATATGTCGATCAATGAAACAGAGAGATTATATACATATATATTATTGCCTTTTTATGTTAGGATCAATTGACTCATCGGCTCCAGTCTGTAGAAAATTCAGCCTTGACAAGCTGAATAAATGCCTGTCTCTTACTAACACACAGCAAAATACGCTTATATCAGAAATCCAGATGTTCAAATAGCTTCGTTCCAGTTTCCTGTATTGTCCTCATTAATGCACGGCCATGTCTCTCCTTTGTTATGGATCTCTTCGCAGCACACGAGGTTTTCCTGATATGTTTCCAAGACGGGTCCGATCCACGTGCTTAAGCTTCGCGGATGAACCCTGTAAATTCATGACATACAGCCCCATACTGCATACAAACGGACCCCTACTATTTTTACTATCCGACAGAATCGATGTTGTTATCAGTGTAATGCAGATTATGAAAACGGCCATATCTGTCACTTGCATGTTTACAGAAAGGGGTATCCAGGGAGAGCTAGCTTCAACGGCGGCGGCTTCCTCAGCCCGATGTTTACTTGATGGTTTCATACACCGAACGGAGTCGTTGGACGGTCTGTCTTGTTTACAATTCACTGCCAGTGTCTTGCCTGAGTGCGATATCTTTGCAAGTATTTAGCGACAGGGATAGACAGTAGATGGCACTTTCACGAATTAGATCTGATGTGACAGATGAGGTGTGTGTCGATAGGGTGGGTAACGGGTGACTTCATTACTGAGGCAGAGGTGACGAAGCTGTCGCTGTGTTTGTCTTAGTGAACTGAGAAGCTTGGCATGCGAGAAGTGGTAAGTATTGCGATTGGAAGGTCAGTATCAAGGTGATTTAGCCATCAGAAAAAGCGCTTGATTAACGCGTCATAATAACGGATCGTTTACATCCATAATGATAATAAGTAATGCACATTGTAACAAGTAGATAGCAACCATAAGTACAACGTTTTGACCCTTGCCTTCAAGGAAAATATGTTTTTATAGGGTGACTTATGTGCCTATAACGACAACGAAGGTCTTTTGCGTGTTATAAATATTTTCAGATTACAGCAGTGTAATCAGCATTCTTACCCATTGTTGTGCTCACCCAGACCCATCCCAACAATGTGCAGACGCATTTGAGGTACTATTGATTCAGGCAGGAATGGAGAAAAAATCGAATGAAATTTCTGACTCGACAGAAGTAAACCTATTCTAAAACCTTCACGGATTAGACCTTAAACGCCGACAGCGCCCATAAACCTAACAGAAAGAAGTCTCTATTACGTGAAAAGAACGTTCCGCACATGTCCATTAGGTTAGTTGAATAGCAATTCTATAATATCGGGCCGGTCTCGTCTACGTATATTGGATACAATTAAATGACGATTCGACAAATACCAACCTTTAGATCCACAATTTCATGGTCTGTCCCAAGCAAACGCAACATAGAACGTTCACTCATTGTCTGCCCATGACTCATGGGATAGATTTGTAACGGGGGAGTACAAGTAAAAGAGAATGTCATTGTTTGCCACAGTGAAATTCGAATTAAAGCTGCATTCCGACATAGCGGGCTAAGTTTGGCTACGATTATAGGTGCGACGATGCGAGACACAGGAGCGCGGCGAACATTTGAAATGGAAGCTTTCCAAAAATGTCAACGGAGAAATTCTTTCGTATGGAAGGAACAGGATGTGGCACATCTCACAAGTGCAAGTTTCAGTATCGAAGTCCACTTCCACCTGACGCAATCCAATTCTGCGGGCAGATAGGGTAATCTGCGAGCGGAAGCCAGATACCTCAGGGAAACGAAAAAAGTGTCGAAATGCGCTTTCGTAAAATAGCACAAAATCAGAGCAACGTCGAGGCGCTGGAGGATCCTAAAGGCAGGGAAAGGGAGTAGCCGGAGGGGCCGAAACGTTAATAGCGTACTTCCACCACTATTCGGATCCGATCTTAGCCCGGAGTTGAGCTTCAGGGACGACCGGTTCACCACATTGCCTCCACACAGACCAAAATAAAATTGAAACTTAAAGGGGGAAATTGCGGCTTGCAATCACCTTCCTAGTCGAAATAACTCATCTTACGATCGCAATATCGACTTTACCTAAAAAATAAAAGAAAAAGAAAGAAACACATAAACCTTGACTATAATCGAGTGATTTGAGTTCACGCATGTAAGTAGTACAGAGGTACCACCCCACCTAGAATTTAGAAGAGATAAGCCAAGAAAATGATTGGAGATGCGGTTTGATGTACATGGACTGATTGTCCTTTAGTGATGGATTCGATTGAATTCGGGTCCAGTCGTTCGGATACGAGCGCAGTAGGTAAAATGGTTTAGATATACACCTTAGGCTGACCTGACTGTTACAAAAACTATTATTACGAAAAAATATCCTAGGCGGTTTGCGTAGGAAAATGACGTACCTTTCTTACGAGTATTTCACAGTTCATAAGGGTACTACCTTTGAACTGTGCTTGAAGCCAACAACTACCTCGCTTAGATCACTATCACCCCGTAATAACTTAACGGGTAACGCGTGTGTCAGCTAATCCTGGGCATACGTTGTGGTCTAGGTTCTAGCGCGGGCATAGGCACAGTTCATTTCGTGCTGAGAGCCAGTCGTGTGATGGAATGCCTAACGGTCATACCAAACGTAAAACTCGAAAAATAGAGATCATAATTAGCTAATCTTTAAAACCCTTTAGTAATATAGCCTTAGGCCTTAAACTATAGACATTCTGCGACGACCTACAATTTTTACTTACACGAGATATGTATAGACTTATCTGATTTTATTTTTTAGAAAACCGACAATTTTTGCTTCAACAAACATCGTTACGTTCTTAGCTAATAATATCTCCTCCCGCATCATCTGCCAGGCCTACCACTTTAATACCGCACAAAGATGTACATACGCGTACCTAATTCAAGCCGCACGTCTTTTCCTCAGTAGCTATAAAAAGTCCCCTTAGAGAGGACGATATTAGATTGGAAGTGGATATTTTGCAAACCTCGGGTCGGAAAAAGGTTATAATATGACTTGTTTCGTCTGACTTCGCAAAATTTGTAATCTCATGAAAGCGTTGCAGAACCTAACGATGCAAGGCTAGCCAGCCTGTACGTTTAAATCCATTACATTATATCTTAAAGGGATTACGTACATCGTCGTAAGTGATTAAGAGTCAGTCACGGTGTATAAGAATCCCGCAAAGTGGATAAGGATCTCTTCCTATGTTTCGGTACATGCCGAGGTTCTGTACGCTTAAACATGCAGTAGCAATTAATTACAACGATAAAGCTTAGTGGACGATCCTGATTCATCCTTGAATCAGAATCAGGTGAATTACTATCGTTCTCGTCTATCCTTCTGATGTCTAGGGCGAACTCGAGTCCCCCTAAATTAATGGTGTTAGTGTTTTCAGTGTTTCCTCTACACCATACGAGCATATTCAAGTGAACTGACTAATATCTATACATACGAGCATATCTATAATCATTTGACTCTTGTCAATATTGCGCGAAGATAGCTTGTCTGACGTATGCTTTTGCTTTCGACTGTGCTTTTTTCTGGCTGCTTTACGCTGAGTTTGGGTGTATGAGTGTGATCTTGTCGCCTAAGTATATCCGAAACGCAATAGCTACTATTGGTGGAGACGGGCCACCGCCTGCCCTACCGCCACAGCCGCTGTTTTCATCGTCTCCCCCTTAATTAACTCTCTGCAGAGGCATCATCTGATAGAGCGGAACGAAGTCAGGTCGAAGGTGACGAGATGGTTCCCAGTCGCCCATAAGACGGTGACGACGACCTCTCGGACAACGAATGTTTGCGGCCTCCTGTGCTACGTGCAAGGTTTCCTGTGCTTCGTCCGCTATCCACCTTGCTGGCGCGGACGCGGAAGTGGACTCATGCGGATAATCACTAGTAATCAATTATAGTGATTAATAATATTTTGTTGCCATCGCTTCCCCCGTCTGGCCTCTTGCCCCTCTCTCTTTCTGTCTTTCTCAGTGAAAGACTTGGCCTAATGCGGCATTGCCTTTATTTGAGGCATCTTTCGCCTTTCGTATCTCGTCTGCTCGTTCAATTCCTCAAGCTTTGTGCTCTCTTTTGACGCCTGCTTTTATACAGCAGCCGTTCCTATAGAATTTTCCACAGACACCGAAGCACTACTGCCTTATAGATGTTGATCCTTTCCGGCAATTAGTAACACAACACTCACAACAACTGACATAGCATTAGCCTCACACCGGCGGCAGTTGTGGAGGGAAAGAAAGAAAGATTGAAGAGTATCGTATACGCGTCCGTGTGAATGTGTGCGTGCTATGGCTTGACAACAGCGTGCCTGGGCGAAACAGCTGACCCCATTAGGAGTTGATAGGACTGGAGTAGCTTAGAAATACCACTGAAAAATCCAAAACCACTAGGGATTTATTTAGGCATACGTACACTCACAATGCACTTCGGCACAAATATACACCAGTAAAGATTATAGCAACATATCACGGTTACCAATATGGATCTAGTTCAGTGTAGCTTTTAAATTTAGTCTCAAATATATGGTATCTATAAAAGTAGAAGAAATACGATCTGGAAGAGTTGCGATTTCTGGCTTTCAGAGTCGCCGTGCTATGGTTCGAATGAGGGGCGGCCAGAATATGTCCATCTGGTGATGATTAGAGGAGTTCATTTATACGTGCTCAAAGAAAAATTTAATATCATAGCAGCGTGAACACAGCTGAGAAATAATGCCGTGATATGATCTGTTGATATTGAAAACATTTTTTTTCTTAAAAGTTGGTGTGACTTAAGCATATTAACACTTCCTACGCTCGAAAAATTAGGGAACGCCGTACGACGCTCCCTGAACCTTCTGGACTTCGCTGGCCTTCTAATTCTTATTGGTAAAAGTATACGTATCTTACTTGAAATCGCAATACTCTTAATTCTGGAATTCGACCCTTGCGGATCAAGTTCACTTTCAAATGGAAGCCTATTATTTGGTTCTGTTCTGACTAAATGTAGAACATAGCTTGCTAAAATAAGCCGTGTACCTATGTTGTGCGCTTTGATCCGTTCTGTGATTCTGTTAGTATCCTCCTTTTCAGTATTCAACATATGTATTACCTGCGCGCATATGTGTTACAATAGCCCCTTTTTGGATATCTGCAATGTATTGTAGTCGTAAAAATACATTTAACCGCAGTGCACAGTAAGCAAACATTAGGTCCTTACATTATGCACAATCCATAGTGTCGAACGTTTTTGAATAACGGTCCAGAATCTCTGCTATTCTGTTCTACTCTGCAAAGCACTTCGCAATGTTTGCCCACGCACATACAGCGGAAATTTGTCTACCGTACAGACATACAAATGGTGGTTATCTTTAGTGTATATCCTATTTGCAGAGAAGCTTTTTTCAAGGTAGCTACCATCCACAAGTAAATTGTACTAAATTCAAGTTTCAAGTAGGCCAGTTCAAGATCAGTATGCAGTATTCTTTGTATATCTTGCAGGGCACATATCTTATTATATCGCGCTTACTCTCATCGCTATACATAGGCGACAGGACGCAAATCAAGCAAGCACGTTGTGACGTGTATGTGGACTCCAGTTCGAGCCATTGAGGGTCTGACTTCCCTGCTGAATGCTAAATCTCTTTGGCTTTTTATTTAACAGCATGGACCTTTGCGAAACCGAGCTAGTCTGATAAAGCTGTTGCAGTAGTTTCCACGTCACGCAATGAGCGTATGCGCAAAAGATATCGACTCAAGTAAAGGCGCAAGCGTCAGTTCGAACGAGCAGGTACGCTAGTTCTGAAGTAGAATGCTGATATCATTAGGACAAAGTTCTTGGTATGGATACAAGTGATCACGTATTTGCTACAGCGCGTTAACGAAAGCCAATGCCCTAGTAGGCTTCTCGTGTATGTCCTTTTTCACCTGCTTTTCTTAGACATTCGAAGACCGGTTTGAAGGTTCTAAGCGTTAGAGATGACAAAAATCTTCATTCAAGTAGGACTACATTTATCAACTTATCGACTATTTCGCAATCATATAGATACCCAAACATGATGTTGTCATCTCTTGCACTTCTAGCTGCCTTTCCTAGGTCGAGTAGGGGGGCTGTGGTCAGTTCGATGTTTTTAGCGAAAGAGAAATATGCGTGTGTACGTGAACCCCTGAACAAGATATAACGCCAAGATTGCTTTCTCACAGCCAGCTAAAATATGTTGTCAAAAATTGGTATTAATTCACCTGCTCTATTCGGTATGTGCTCTCTCATATGATTAAATTTCTTCAAGTTTATTCAAATAATTTTTATTTATCAATAAACAATCCTATAATCACTAATTCCGACGTCATATTTGTATACTGTTACTACCAATCTAAAAGAGCAACTGAAATAAAATATATGGTGGATTGATCTTACACATTTGACCGACATTATCAGCTCTCTGGTATTCGTTTACTAGTTCATTGATTAATCGAGTACGATAGGTTACGCAATCCGAAAATATTCCTCCTAGATTTGCGTCGAACAGTCAGGTGGCCTAAAAGATTCGTGCTATTAGACTCCTCTACCTAAACGCAATACCCCCGCCTTGTCTCATAGTCACATAAACTGTTTCAGTTCATTTGGCATCGCCACGGCTTCCAAACCACTGCGAAACTAACGAAATAGCAAAATCAACTGTATGAAGAGGCCCGGTGGAGGGAAAAAAACAGATATTTTTCTAAATATTTACTCTAAAATTGCCGTTTGCTCATATCACTTCCTTCCAGGCGCATTATTGCAGTTTTGAGAATAAAAAAAATGCTAGACGGCCCTGTCCAGCAAGCCAATAGCGCCAGGCCAACTAGCGGGCCAGCTGAGGAATGCCGTTTTGCGTTGCGAGGGACAGCGCGATAGTAAGCGCGGCGAATACCGTTAACGCAGTACCACCGCCAGGACGGCAAAACGAACAGCATTGAGTATTCTTCCCAGGAGCTACGTATCACTAGCGGCAGCAGCATCAAGTTCGAGCCTTCTCTGTGGACCGGTCGAAGTGGACGAAATTGTATGAATGTCCTGCAGCCGCTGTTGGTGGTGCCGCTTGCTTCTTGTTGGGAGTTAAATCCAATATCCAATTTTTGTCGCTAGGTTGAGCAGATCTGACCATTGCGGTTACAGCGGCTGCGGTTGTACAGCCGGTATCACCGTTGCGATTCGAAAAGCCGAAGTTAGTTGAGTCGGCTCGAATCGAGTCGAAGCCAGCAAGGGCAGACGGAGGAGATTTTCCGCGTGGGCAATAGCATCACTGCCAGGCTGGGTGTCGTTCGTGGTGATGACGACACAGGCTTAGAACTGGCACTCCTTTCATATGATAATACGGCCTGATATCGGAGAAATATCAGATTTCCGCCTCGACTGGTGGCAGGAGGACCGCCATTGGCCGCCATAACGACGGCCTCCCTTCAGCGCTTTTCGGCCAAGCGGCAGTTTTGCTTGAACAAGGAAAATCTCCCTCTCTCTCATTTTACGTAGCACACTACGAAAAATGTCCACGAACTCCTACCGTCCCTTCACTTACTCGCACTCAGGATTTCACCCTAGTTTCGTTTATATTTTGACACCGAAACTTGTAACGCAATTGGTTCCGCTACTTTTATCATGTAACGTCTAGAGAATGGGATTAGAGGGATTGAAAGTGACGAGCGCTCTAGGTTAGACCATTATTCTCAAAAGTAACCACACTTTCCAAATAATTACCTGCCATGTGGCCATTAGGAACTAAAGTGCTGCATCCCGTAAAATAAAGCCAAGTACAGAGAGACTAATAATTATCGATTATGTGGGCATAGGCAAGTTATAAGGTAAACTCTGTACTTTATTGGTATTATAGATTCTAGACATGTTTAATCCTAGATATCCTACAAGATATGATGTAGACTATCTACTACTTAAAACTTAGACATTAATAAACAATGTCCTACAGCGACTGATCGTTTCCTCGCTGTTGAAGTGTCGAAATTAAGCTAAAATTTGACGTCAAAAATAACGGACCTGAATGTAGATCAAGCGCACTTGCAGGTCCTTAGGTGTCTGGTCCTTTCAAGTTTCACTTTGTCAACGACAGTCAGTCTAATGTTTATGTCATTTAGTGCTTCTTACGCCTTCTGCATTAGGTCAGAACAGATTGGCTGTCTTCATGGACATCGCTTCTTGCTTCCATCCATCCAACGCTAGTACAGCTCACGGTAGGTCATTGGTAAAAGAACAAATGTCTCTCTTTTTATTGTCTAATTACTCGTTGAGGCTCCTTGGCGTCACGGCCTTTAGTGTATCGTCGTCCACTTTCATCAACCACTGCCGAGTCTTAATGGAAGTACTTATAATTCAGAGGGGGCAGCTTCGCAAAAATCTAGTTAAAGAACTAAAACGCAAAGCTCCTTGAAAAATAGCTATGTGATGCTTTGAAGGGTATTTCTAAATTTACTGCGCTCAATATGAGTCACCCGTAATAATCCGACACATTTCAAAAGTACTCACAAACTAAACTACAGTTTAATTATAAAGATAAAGTTGCACTTATCTAAATGGAATACAATTTCAGTAAATGCAAATCCTAGTTCTGTATAGTCAGTCAACTGAGAACAGCATCAGGTAACATTTTAAATACATCATTAACGATGCTCTACGCTATTTTGGCGAAAGATCATCATATAAATACTCCATTTAATCTAGGTGCGTATATAACAACAAAAGTTTCAAAATCACAAACGACGTAGCAAATAATACAACTATCATCATTTCATATTATAACCAGATTCAAGGAGATGTGATCTGCTTGAAAGAGCTAATCTTTGCTCTAAGGATACCAGTATACACGATTAGCTTCTAAAATTGGACCTATCCTATAACTGACATTTACATGTAACAAAAGATATTTTACCTTGGCCTTTTACCGTTTCCATTACCCAACAGCCACTCCCGGCAATATGTAGTTGCAACGAGTCCTATGAAAACCCGCTGACGATATGTCCTCTTTCATCTCTCTGTCCTTCTCTTTTTGAGCAGAATAACCATGCGACGATGTTATTGTACGGCGATATCGCGTTCAGCCGTCATACTGGTAAAAATCACCCAATCGACAAAGTTGCTTGCGTCAGCTGACCCGTAAATCTATACTCAGACGTGCGCTTGCCCATCTGTTCTCCTGGTAAACGCGCTCCTTGTCTTACTGCGTGTCTGCTTAAATTTGCCACTTTATCTCTCTCTTTCCCTCTTTGTCACCGTTTCGCCCCTTGGGATGCTCGCCACGGGTAGCTCCAAATTGACTTCTCCTGGCTCAAAAGTAGTCGACGACAACTTGGCCGGCTGGCTATGGTAGCGTCAATGACAATCTTCAAAACTGTTATCTTCAGTGGTCAGTCATATACAAACAAAATAGTTGACCATAAGCTTTTTCTCTCTCAATAGTTTCACTCAGTACTTGTATCGTTGAAGTCTCACTTCAGCACGGCACACGCTAAGAAAAAAACCAGCGGACTTATATTTGAGGATGATAGTATACCAATAGTTTCAAAAGCTCAATAAGGTCAAAAGATGCAGAGAGGCATGTAGGCCACATAAAATCGTCTCAAATCTAGCCTATAATTTTTGTTAAAAAATTGAGGAATCATCAGAAGCAGCTTTTTTCGGTGAATTTTTGACTCATTCAGTTTAATACTTATTTTAACTTTGTCTTACGATAATTTTTGTCACTTTTCTTGGAAGCCATAGAGCAATTGAACAAAGTATAAACTGTCGATTTTATGACTTTATGTCGTAAAATGGTCGTCCAGCGCCAAGAGCGCGCGCTAATATTTTTTTGTGTTCAGAAGACGAACCTCTTGTCACCACCACGATGAGTTTATGATTTACTTCCAAAAGGTTCGCTCTACCACGAAAGATAGCGCATACCCCCCCCCCCCCCCCAACAAAAATAGTTAGCTAAACCGTGTCGCAACTTCAGCTCACGTTGATAGCAGTGCCATTATTTTGTATCAACACGAATAGGATTTAAGCCGTAGAAGGGGTAGAGCACAGCAGTCGCGCTACCTATTCGTTCGTCTATACCAAAACCACTGTCATCCCTTATCGGGTACTGAACCGTTACTATTTCGAGTGTATTGCACCACAGCTAGTTATGAAAATCATATTTGTCGTCATTGATATTCTCTCTTGTTTTTTCTTACCATTTTTATGCGTCGGGTTGATTCGTAACAATTTGATTTGGTGAGCGGTGCATGTGGGAAATCGCTCTGATCTCCTCATCGGGGATCAAGCTCAGTGAGTCATGACGGGAGAATTTCAATCGAATCAAATTGAGCCGCCCGTGCTGTGGCCGCCTGGCGTGCCGAGTACCATTGCTGTTGATAGTATTGTGGCCGCCTAAAGGAACGGGGAACTCAGAAGGAGGGGCTAAGGAAAAGAAGGAGAGGAGATCAAAGGGGGTCGACGGAGCGTATAATGTGCTTTCCGCTGACCGAGAGACCGAAAGCGACAGACAGACATCCGATGTTCCGTCTTCCTCTATTATGACCGAGTTGCACACCATGTCGCGCTCATCATTTCCTTACCTGCCTGTCGTTCCTTCATGGCTCACTTCACCGCATCACTCGGAGTATTTTCTAGTACGCACGCCCTCTTAACATCGTAGTACACGCGCATCGTCCCTGCTTCTTTCCTAGATGCGGTAGACAACAACAGGCTTGTTAGCGGAAGCCAACTGTGTAGGCTGTATTTCCAATCGTATAATAAGGAAACTGGACTTCTGCATGGAAAGAATTTTGCAGTTTTGTAATGACCACTGGAGTACTGCGAAGAAAAATAACTATAAACATCGCAACTTCTGCGTGTGCGCTACATTAGCTGTCGTCTATAAGCGATTACAGGCTGCAGCTGGTATAAAATATATTGAATAAAAGAAACTGTGTGAAGGGCTTTTGGGAAAAGAAGCGCATTTGCTTAAAAAATCAACGGTATATACTTATATTTTAACGGCTGTCGAAGCAAGCATACTAAGTCGCGCTGAATTTACCGTGGATGCTTTTACGCATTATAAAATCAATACATTGTATTTTGTCATCTGCTTGCTCTTTGTGGGTAAGCGCTGAACTTTTTTATAGAACCAGACAACAACTGACCTTGACTACACTTTCTATGCAGCTAATGATAGGATCTTCCACTGACTTTCGAAAACTCTAGGTGTGCAGAGCAGTTTTACCGTGGAGAAATTTTATCCGAAACTCAAAGCTAGAAGGACGTCTTATCCTCGCTCATTTGGGAGATAACTTTTTGATACCACGTGTGGAAAACGTCTTTAGGGTGCTGTAGTGTCGTTTAACATCGCTTCTAATGATTCCTGACCGACTGCACCACTTGAAACGTCGAGGTAAAACTTTCCACTAACACTGGAGTCGCCGCTTTGTGATTTCATGTCCTCCCTTCCCCCTACCCCCCAAGTTCACCGTACGAAGGAAGCGGTCCCTATCCATTTGGCCGTTACGGTTCCTTTATCTAACCTCCATAGAGATCCTTTGTAAATGCATGTTGTATTGCGTCCGACGCACCGACCTAACATGGCTAAACCGTAAGTGACCACGCAAGTTCGCAGCACTGACGACCAACAATTAGTCGAACATGGTAAGGTCATGCATTATGAAATTGCGACTGTCGAAAAGTGTAACTCGACCTTTCTAACTGCCGACATCTGGCTATTCCACATTGTTTGGACGATCAACCTACACAAAAACGAATTGAGGGAGTGACTACTGAGCACAAAATAAGAGGGCTACAATCCCGTTCATAGGCACACACGTCCCGTGCGTTTGCCTTACAAAGAGCTCTGCCAAAAGAATTATGTATGCTACAAGTGCACATATACCAGAGGCTGGACATGCGGCGACCACCCGTTGCTACATGCTGACGACACACAAGACGCCGGCGAAGTTTGTGTTTGTACACTGAACGGAACTACAACTATGATGGAAAGCTGAGGTGGTGCATAAAGCTACCTTATAAGGGTAATTACGTACATTATTGTTACATGCTGCATTAAAAACGTACATAACGGTACCTTTGCTAGGCTGCGCTGCTCTAAATGAAGACACTTAGTGGCAGTACAAATAGCTCCAAAAGAACCAGCGTGTTGTTCCAATTAGCGGTTCTGCCTACGCATACGTAACATATGGAGCATGATAGAAATCCTATTTTGCGGTATAGCTGCTTTAGTTGATGTTGTTTCGTGCATTCCCCTTAAACTAGTATTAAGATTTCTCTGGGTATCAAGTAATTTAAAATTGTTACCTTGCTCAGTACTGAACTATTTTATCATCGTTTCCTTTTCTAAAAGGTTAATTATTACTAATGGTGCAGTAGGGGGTTTGTAAATTAATTTTAATTTTTTTTGCTACATTCTCAACTCGAGGCAAGCCCTAAACAAGTGCCTCTTTTTCCTTAATTATTGAATACGTAAAGTGCTTTCTTTCAGATATGCAAAACATCCAAGCTACAACAAAGATATACTAAAATGACCAATGTGTAAACTGCGAATTCATTCCTGCAGGTAAAGTATCCGGTAGGCTTTTTTTTTTTTTTTTTTTTGTTAAAAAGACAACTTTATCCTTGCGATTTTGATGTGAACAAATAGTTAAAACTGTTTTTAGTTTGGCTAGGGAGTTAAAATGAGATATCCAAAGGTTCCAACGTTTACCAGCTAAGACAGTCATTCGAAGCTCTAACATACAGGGATCGAATGAAATTGATTGGTCCCTTCAGCGGGTGAAACCTTGGACTTCATGGCTATAATGTTTAGCACCGCTATGAACATGCTAAGCACTCTGCTTCTCCTTCTGCTTCTGATCAAAGTGGCAATCCATGGAGACGTGATTGCGCAAAACTGATCTCAATTTCCGCTTGACTTCGAAACCAATCTAACACAGCCATGGGTTCCGTCGTAGAGCTCTGCATTGCCCCTGACACCATACACACTCAAAACGTGTCTATAAAGTTGTGAATCTATTTTGATTCGGCCGATCTATCTCCTTTCGCCTTTCTGGCCCCTCAGTGCTCATCGCGCACCTTGAATCTCTCCGGAACGTCTAAGTTCATCTAGGCTTTAACAACCGTTTCTCCATCCGTGATCTGTTTCCCACGCCTGATTGGTAGTTCAAGCGGACTGTCGATTATCACTCCCTTCTTGTTTCTGGGCTCGGACGGGGTGGTCTTGCCTAGACTGGCACCTCCTTTGGCGGTGTTTAAGCGAATACAGCGGACTATAACGCCAATGCCTTACCAGGCTACCGATTTTCCAACCCTCGTCGCTTACTTCCGCGCTGACTGGCTCCAATGATTTGCTCTTTTGTTTTTTTGGGCTTGTCGGTGGTTGACTCCTATAGCGCCTTCAGTCAGAGATCCTATTTGTGATCCAGGACAAGCGCTCAGCACCAGGAAATGCCGTCGGCGGTAACTTTCTCCTTCTGACAAGGGAACAGTTATACAAGATCATTCTTCCTCGTCCTAGAGTCGAATAGGCGCATCTCGTTTTTCTCCTTGTATGAGTTTACAATTAGAAAAAGAGATTCGTTTGTGAACCCAATAGTAAGGACTGACAAAGGCTCAACTGAAATGAATTTAAATATTTCAAATAATAATGTATCAGGTGGCTTTTTGGTATAATCATATGGACATGTACATTACAGTCAGCTCGCCTACATCTATTTCTGCGTACGGCCTATAATAATTATAGAAGTACAAGAGTTTGATTGAAATAACTAAGTTTCAGCGATACCGTTAGTTATTGCCAAGTCATTTATCTGGAACTGGTTTGTCACAAGATTATGTTTCTACTATTGTTAGCTTATTCCGATCTCTTAGCAACTAGTGAAAATCTGTTTACGGCGTTCTAGTTATTGGAACGTCGTACGCTCACAACATACTTATCTCATGACGATCACTGTAACGGTGCCTTTGTAGAAAATTCGTTGATAATTTCATTGTCGGCAGCTAGCCCTAGTTTTTGTGGGCTTGATCTTCGCCAGATAAGGATACCTGAACGAACACGAGGTAATCTCTCGAAAGATTTTACAACGTACGCAACAAAACAAAACCACTGGCACAACAACATTCAAACTGTTTAGGTCTACTTTTTTTTCTGGCTAAAAACACAACATAGATCAGAACGTTCGCCCTTTGTACGAAGTTCAACTCTCAAGGTTCACCTGCTACGAATCCGTAGTAATTGCGTCGTTTGGCCTACGTGTTCCAATTGGCTTAAAATATAACGCAAATATATTGGACTCGAAGTCACTGCGGAGAGATTTCCTGTGGTAGCGACGGCCGTGAAGTGACGCAGAGTCAATAGCTTCAGATCTACTGCATTGTCAGTAACTGCTGTTAACGTAGCTTATGTTGAGCTGTCGCTATGTCCGTTCGGCCTGTGCCGTATATCGGTCGTAAGGATTTCGTTCGTTTTTTTCACCGAATTTTTATTATGTGTGTCAGCTGTCTATCGAACATTTTACGAGTTCTGTTTGCTTTTCTCGACGTTGGTTAGCGGTGTCAAGTTAGAATCGCTAAGAAACTTCGTACAGCAAGCAACATGGGGTTGCCCGCCTCTTCTACGTAGTGTTCCGTGTATTTCTATAATCACACAGTAATGAGTTCTAGATCGTATGTGGTGGATATGTACGTAGATGTTTTCTTATTAGATCTTCTCAGCGGGCGATTTCGAATCGCAGTTCGATTTCAAATGGTCTTCGCCGCCTTTGGCACCGAGGAGGAGGCAACATGTACCGAGGCTTTTTTTCAGTTGCAATTAGAAAAAACGACAATATTATATATACACACATATATAATAGTATGTAGTAGCCGCATAGTCCATGAAGCGGAAGACACATGTCGTCTTGTAGTAACGCGCGGTTTTCAGGAAGAGTGGATACCTGTTGTGACAGGACGTAAACTGAGAATGTGCTCCCCTTATTTTATAATGCGGTCTGCTATGCAGATGTTGTTTCTGGTTGCCTACAACGGATACGTATGGAGCCAAGGAAAGCGCCTACTCATTTGTACCCCATGGACGACCGGCCACTTTACAAACACGCCGTTTACAAACAAGATAAGCGTAGTCGTAATGTCGATCAAAGCAACAGTAAAACCATAAACAATGAAATGGATAAAACAAACAGTTCCAGCCAAGCTATTAAGTAGACATTATATACATTTCGTCGTGCGAGTTACTTTGGCAACAGATATGAGGATAATAGTTCTACTGTATAGGGAAAACGTTTCCGATAGAAAAAGCTCGCTTTGAGACGTAGCCACTGTAAGTCCGAGTGCGCTTTCTATTCTTAATAATTCGCTACCTGGTTAAAAATAGCAAACATGACCAATTCGAGCTTCTTGATACGACATGCACATAAATTGAACAAAAAAAAAGTTTGCCAGATAATAAAGAAACGGCAACGTCGTATATTCCTTTGACAGTATAGGCGACAAGCTGTGCGATGTTGAGTGACTTTTGCTCAATAGGATGGCACGGGTTAATCGTAGGACTGAAGAAAACAAGTCAATAGTCTGTACGAAATATTTAATTAACGAACTATATATATATTAAAAATGTTTGAAAGGCGCAAATAAAATGATAAACCCTTAACATTTTATACATCAAATAGTTGAACGTTTATCTCTTGGGAACAGTTCAGCTCTAATTAAGGAGTTCCATTCGCATCTACACAGTGCCGCAGCCTATTCTACCATAAATCAATCAAATCAGATCCTTTGCCTCGATCGGTATTTAGTAACTAACACTAAAATTATGAAGGCAGTGATGCAAGCATAACAAGCTACTATTTGATACTCGGTAGAAAGGATATGCCCCGTTGGCTAGCTCCAGGCGATTGCCGACGGGCCGGAGATTGGAGAAAAGGACGCGTCGTTCAAACTTCGCTTATACGAATTATGTGTTACTTAAGAATGTAGATCTGGCGGGTGATGTAAACGCATGGGGGTGCGATCATAAAAATAACATGGTACGTTTGAATTAATTCGATATCTAATAATGCGATACATATACAGGCGGAGCGACTGCGTTGAAGGTATGCGAAGAACAATAGAAGTTTAATTTGATTATCAACCACTCGAGTGTGAACAGCGAGGCTAGCTTCATGTAGAAGCAATGAGTTATACGTTTAAAGCCGTCAAAAGGCCTCGAAAACGTGGCACCATCATAAATGCAGTATGATTCATTTAATCGATAGGAAATACATAGTACAATAAGGATCTGCATAAGCAAATACAGTGTTCGTTTGGTCCCATCTGCTCACAAAGGTGCTGGACATGAGAATGTCCTTAGCCATTAACAGAATAGACGATGCCACGCTAGACCGTGCCGTAAAATTGTTTCAGGGGAGTCGTGAGTGTCAACTATGAATTTGGCCTTGGTTGGCCACCTTCGTCCTGCTAAAGACGCTAACTGTGGAATGGAAGCACTTTTTTTGTAAGATGGTGGTGCGTCGACAGATGATTCACATCCTTAAAGTAAATGCATGGAAGGGAAACTTCCCTCAGTCGATTCAGCCTCAGTTTGCTACCCGCTATATCTCTTTGGGTTCTGATTTGGCAAATTTTTCCTGGCAAAGTTTTTTTTTAGCTGGTTAACGCTTATTTTCTTTCAGACTGTTTCGATCTTCAGTGAATATCACGGTATCCGTAAACCCGGCTCCGACTGCCTCTAACCAACCAGGATACTTCCAAAAAGAACCGTGTTCGATTTCTGTAATTTCGTGTCTTTTCCCAAGAGGTCTG
Source organism: Varroa destructor (assembly GCF_002443255.2). Taxonomy (NCBI): domain Eukaryota; kingdom Metazoa; phylum Arthropoda; class Arachnida; order Mesostigmata; family Varroidae; genus Varroa; species Varroa destructor. Next base: position 17,163,568 of record NW_019211456.1, read on the forward strand.
GTACACAGGAGCCTGGCAAGGATCGCTGATATAGTGAGCTTAAGCAACTTGAAGACTGTAAAGCAAGACGATTCGTGCACCAAATACCAGCCCCGATACGGCTACATCGATTTCAGCGTAGAATTATGCATATGCTAAACGAAGCTTCTTCCATATCTTCCCTGATTTTAAGATCAGAGCGGCGAGCTGTAGTGAGGGTCCTGTATGTGGGCTATATTTTGAGATAACAACTTGTCTAGCACTTAGATACAGAAAAACATCCAGGGTAGATGTTGATTCAAGCATAACGGAACTACCAAGATTATTGCTTCTTCCGCCCTTTTTATTTAAGTGCTTCCCTTTGCATATTGGACCTGGTATTCAAGATCGATCGAGTGAACGGAGTAAAAATCTATGTACGCTCTTTGTGTACTTTTATATAACAATGTTTCTTTAAGAACATATGTTATAAATAGAGTCCTATCCATTATTCTTTAGCTATAATAAGTCAATCTCTTTTGCTTCTATGCCACTGCCAAATACAACATCCGGCATCGGCTTACGGCTCAGGTTAACATACCAAGAAATGTCGCTTTGGCGAGGCGAACTCCTAACTTTAAACAGAATCGATTCCCATGTGTTTTCTCGTGGGCCCTCGAACGATCTTCAGTTTGTTTTTGTTTAGTATTCCAGAATCTAGGCTTCATGTAGAGATCTATAGTTATATTACTCTATTACCGGTAATTTCTGAAGCCTTAGTGAACAGCAATACGGTCACATAGTAGAGGATACATAATTATACTAAGAACACACAGGTCTTTCTGTCTACTCCGAAACAGTAACAATAATGCATCATCAGATCTTTTTTTGTTGTTGCATGTCTTCGTCTGCTGATTTCTCGCAGATCTGTCATTCTCTTTCCTTCTCATATAAATCTCAACAGACGCGGTAATGCCAGTCCAATAGAGGTCCGACTACGATCCTATGTCCTTTAATCGTCAGCAAAAATAAATCAATAGGCCAATCTACCGTTCGACGTGTGATATATGTGAAGCGATCTAAACCGCCGAATTGAACAGGACCTCAAGAACGTTTTAAGCGGACGTCCCTCCAATTTGCACTGTCATAGCAATACCTGCCGTACCAACAAGCCGTACTTGATCTGTTTGCCTGCCTGGTGATGGCCGACTTCTAAGGGAGGCACATTGTCACGTAGAGAAACTTGACATTGGTTAACGGTCGCTGCGCGAAACCTTGTCGGCTGACGAAGTAGCGACAACGTCCCATGGTAGTAACTTTGAGAGACCAACTCGTCCACAGCAATAGTTCTCTGCGAAGAATAGTTAAAGCGATGGAGACGGGGAAGGCTGAGACGACGGTTTCTATTCGCTGGGGGGACGCGAGTCGATTGAATTTAGAAGCAAGAGAAAATATGTTTGCGGTAGTCAAAAAATGGCCATAAATTCAAATTTAAAAACGACTGCGCAGAAGTCACCGCTCGCCGGCAGGCAGGCAGGCAGACAGTTGCATATCGGCTACGTTGGCGGAGAGTTTTTCATTCGGATCTCGCAGAGAGCCGCTCTAGTGACTGTTACGTATGGTGGCAGTAGTATATACCGACACCACTCAGCTTGCGGTCGCCTGCAGACTGATAGCTTTAAACTGATAAAAGCAAACGAAAGAGAAATTAACTTGATTGGAAATTTGCTAAGCGGAAAAACGTGCCTCCATCCTTAGCTATAACGGAACGGATCTGTGCAGTAGCTACCTTTTGAAATGTGCTGCTTTGTATGATAGAAGACCGTTATACTCATATACGTAAAATATAGTTAAGTGTACTCTGTCCGATATCCGAGGTTAACCAACGATTGAGAATTGCGGGTGTTATGAGAGAAATGGTTTTCTCATGCATTTTCCTATTTGTTAAACACCAAATTTTGGCACGATCTGATTATACCTCACTTGAGCATACTGGGGATCCCTCACAGGCTTAACCTCTTTAGCGTCTCATTTTCGAAATGTCTCATGATCGTGTATTGTATTCCAATTATTACCGCTGTCTATATTTAGTCACTCTTACGTGTTACCGACCACAAGCTACTTATGCGGCCTATAATGTTCATTTGTTCGTCTCAATAAAAAGTCATTTCAGCCAGAGTTTCAAGATGGGAAACGGAATCAATGTGTGAGACGCATTTACTTCGAATTAGAGCATGTGTTTTGTACCATACAAAATCAACTTAACAACCTGTAACAATCAACCGTCAATTCGTGAGGTAACAGCTTCGCTCAGACTTCTCTTTGCAGATTTACTATTGGGTGTACGTTGTTCGAAATAGGTAATACATACAGCATGTGATATCATTCTAGGAAAGACCTCATTATGAAAGCATTATGAACGGCTAGGGTTTGCTTGACGCAGACGAATTAGTCTTTGACGGCAGCGACGGGCGGGTAGATGCCCAAAAACCCATGACCACTTCTAGTTCGAATCTGAAATCGAAACGCTTTGTTTCACCGCCCTAACTGATTAAGCATCAATCAGACTTCTCTTGAACGTGCGAAACAGGCAGGACGACCAAAGGAACCCGCGAATATGTCTCAACTCTGCTGACGTCCAGCACCTTGTAAAATAATAATATGGCCAATCAGGCTTTTGCCAATAATAACACTATGCGATATTATTGGATTGATTGGAGTGATCTTATTGCCTTCAGCGGTGAACGAACATAGCTCGTTATCATCAAAGCAATTTGTTTATGTATGTTATAGAATAGATTGTTGAATTTGTTACGAAAACTCTAGGTTAGGTAGAGGAAAATCAGCGGAAGGTGGTCGATGTTTATTGCGGCTTTGAGGAGACGCTATTGTCCGAGCTGCCTGGATCCTATCTAAGGCCACGTTATTGTGAATAATAACAATTCTTGAGAACTTAGAAGTTAAACACACATTTATGTATCCATTCTAATTATTGTTGTTTCTGCCATTTTCCATTATAGAATAATTATGCGAACTCAAATATCTTAAGCGTAAAAGTTTGTCCATATTTTCCTCGGAAGAGCGAAAATTATACAAACGGAAACTCCACTATTTATAGCGCAGCTAAAAACAAGACTCATTGTAAAGTGATCCCTATAGTGAACAAAAATTATAAAGCTTGATCCTGAGTCAAGGATCAAACATTGTATACGCAGATAAACAATGGAATACGCCTGGTAAGCATTACGATACGCTGTATCACATTCATTCTAGTTGACAGATGTCGGTCTTATCGCTGGTCAAATGCTAAATGTAATGCTGGCCTATCTATGCGCATTACTGTATATTTTCGATTTTCCAATCCGTGTCGCGGTAATTGTGAGTTCTCTCATCGTTTCAAAATGGTTATAACAGCGATGCATCTATAGTAGAAATGTTTCCAGAGTTTAATATTGCCAGTTGTTACATCATAATAGGAATTACGACTGTTCAGGCTGAGTAAAATTTACGCCGCATACAAGTACTTTTTCCGGTTTATTCCGCTCAACGAACACAAAGTTTTCTTTTGTCTATCCCAAACCCGACTCTGGAGGAAAGCGCCGACGCTTTGCATACGTTATTGTACATGGCAAAGATAGCGAGGTGGCAAGAACGAGCCTGCGCATGATGATAGCATCAATCGTATAAAGAATGTACGACCATATTAGGCCCCAGCATAATTACACAACAATAGAAGAATATTGTCTAACTGACACAAGTTCGATGGGCATCCGTCACTGTTCGCAACAGGCTGTTTATCGATATCTTCCTGCCTGTGGTATCAAGCGACCGCGACGCGCTGGGTGGCTTCTCGTAGTCGACAATCGCACAATGAACGTTTGTGCATATAATGAGAAAATGGGGAGTGATCTTATTGCCTTCAGCGGTGAACCAACATAGCTCGTTAGACCGTTAACATTTTGAGACACATCTGGCCATCTATTTTTCGCGACCCAGCATTCGCAGCCGCCGCAGCTGCACATTATTAGATAGAGGCCATACTATCGGCTACGATTCCTATCACTGCATAATCTGATGTATCCCTGCGTTTCTATGTGCGTCTCCTGGCCTGTTCTGCGCCCACAATATTCGTATCTGTTATGCCCAAGTTGAGCGATTATTGTTGACTTTGATCATGTTTACGTAACGATTTTGCGTGAGAAGCCTACTTTGTCATTGTGGATGTTGCTCACTCGTTGCCATTCGCTTGCGTCTACTTCGGAATTTGAAATTTGCACGGAATATTTCAAGTCTCTTACCAGGGAGATTGAAGCTAACAAGAACAAGAAAAGAAGCCGAGGGAGAGAGAAAAGGAAGATACCCCTTTTTCTTATAGTCGTATATATTTAAAGAACGCATGAATACGCAGTGTTTGTGGAGCAGCAAGTCTCGATGAATACGGCCAACGAAGACTTCTTCGATCTGAACTGAGGTAGGCAGTAAAATTTCTCCATAACAATGCGTGAAACCTCGAAGCTGAAATGGTTCTAAATTTGCTTTCTGCTCACTCCTCTCAGTACGCAGAGTATCTCTCTTACGTCTCCTCTTTCTTTCTCACTCCCCCCGCCTATCCTTGCGTCTACCTCAATGTTCTAATGCATCTTTTATTCTCTCTAAATTTCTACCTATTGAGCTTATTCATCCGGTCATCGATCACGCCTCGATCAATACACGAGGCGTGAGTCGGAAAAGCATGGCTGCACCGGAGGTCCTGCATCGTGCTGCTGCCTTTGCTGCAACTAAGTAGTCAGATCACTCCACCATTATTGCTATGGTGAAGCAGATAAAGACCGCGACAGTCTGTCGAGCAGTCCTCTGATCTGTTAAACTCTTCGGCAACGTCCAGACTAAGCGGCTTTGCAGTGGCATTCATACGCACAAAATCTAATAACTTCTGACTGGCTTCAGTTCGAGAGCTGCGAAGGTTTTACACCTACGAGGAGCCCGAATAGGGCGCCCCATATTGGCATAAGTAGAGTAAAGCATGATGATGACGTTTCCCATCCTTCCAGGTATTTGGCTACCGTCTCCCCGCCTATGTGTTAAAAATTCAAAGCGAGTGTACGACAATCGCATGGGGCTGGCCGAAGTCTTTTTGTGAGCTCTATGCTCTTGGTCGTCAATGAGGACCACAACTATCCAAAGGAGATTGGCTCAATGAGGGGGTTGGCCAAGGCGTGAACTCTTAGCGCTTGTCTTAACGAGGGCCGTATATATGGACGGATAGAAGGATTTTTGGGAGGAGCAGCCGAAGTCGAGACTCAGATGGAAATTTCGCTCGATAGAAGTCCTATGAATAGATAAGTCACTGTGTAGAATTGCTCAAAGTCAATTCGAAGGAAGGACTTCAGAATGGGCGTTGATTTGTCGCTTTGACATTTGTCGCCCCGAAGAATGATTTTACTGAATGAACAATTGTCAACGCTACTTAAACTTCAAGGACAGCCGTGTCTGATCTATCTTATGTAAAGGCGTGTCTAGTTAAGGCCCTTTATACCGCAGCAGAGTAAGGTATACAATCGCAACATGCAGAAGTTCAGTCAGTAACATCAGTAGTAGCAGTAGCTTGTTGTTACAAAAAGGAGGTTTAACTCAACGCGTATGACAGAATGTTGAGGCGTTCCGAATGTGACTTATTCTATAAGTGTACATTGCTTTAACGATCCTGAACCGCGTACATAAACGTAATAAAAGGACCGCCGTCAATGCATAACATTCCAAGCGATGCTTTCCACAGCTGATCCACATCCCCTTACTTTGATAAATTATGCCATTAGCTACTTATCCAACTTACCCGTTACCGTACGAGCGTAACTTCTAAATCAAACGCACTGAATAGAATAACGTATAAGATATAGACTAAAAACAGCGCTTTAGTCGAATAAAAGTGAACGCGATGCGTGTTTCCCGCATTTCTCTCCGGTGTTTCTACAGTCTACCGCATAATCTGGAAAATACATTTGCAGCTAGTATAACTTCACAGCATATCTGGTGGTCACCTAGGATCTAATTTTTTCCTTGTAGAAAATGCTGATCACTTATGTACAACCTTAATCCAGGGCGTTGGTCTCATACATTTTTGTAGCTCTACAAGATAGTAATAATAAGAGCCATGTTGAAGGTGATAGTATAAGCGCCAATGTTTATAATATCAAATAGATAACCTTTCATCTGAAATCAGGCAGGGTATTTCAAACAGCTGTACACTAATTCGCAAACATTTTGTACAAAAGCCGTCTTCTAGAAATAGCAATTTATCCGAAAACTCCCTATAGTCTCTGCGTGTGCGTACGAATGAATCAAGCAAGAAGCATTTAGTTAATCCTTATTTTGTTCGTTGATCGACGATGAGATTATAAGACTGTCACAAATTCACTGAAAAGTGTAATTTAGGCAAAATCTTAACTAGGGTTCATTTCTATGCGAAAATTGACTTTCTGCCGCTGTCCCAACTTGTAGGATACTAAAACTGCCATCTGTCTTCTCTATGAAAGCTCAAGCAGAGATTACGTTTGGCTATCGTTGGTGGTATCGTTTTGACAGGGTGAGTATGAAGAAAAGCTACCGCATCACCGCTAACATATGAAATAACCTAAGGTCAGTGTGCTGTGTGTCGGAAGACCTGAAATCGATTGCATCCGCCACTTGAATATATGAGTGTACAAGGAGTCGGTTCCCAGCTGGATTCCGACATCACCCCAGCTTCTTGCAGCGCTAGCCAATCTTTGCCCGACGAGCAGCTAAGTGAAATAAGCCTTGAAAACCACAAGTGTCTCTCGGCTTTGACACACCTGATGTCTGCAACTCGACTGTAATCGCTCTCTAATAGTATGACGCCGGCGTCATCAAGCCATGAACTGTAGAACAAAATTTCAATTCTACATTGTGAATTGTCGCCATCCATTCAATTGGCTATGCATTACCTTCAAATCCATCGCCATTAGACCGTTTCCGACCAAGTAGGTTTTTTTTGATTGGATATTTTAAAAGGGTAGGCTAAGAGTCGGCACTCGACGTAGTGCCTTCTTCATCGCATCACCTGATCGCACTTTTTCGGGCAATGCTCCACGAATTTACAAAGCAGACTAACTATTACGAAAGTAGATCAGTCGAAGAGGACATTGCTGCTTCAGTGATCTAGACGGAATGTCCGAGGACCTAACGATGATTCCTGATTGGTCTACACTTTTCAGAGACGAACTTCTAACATATAGCCGCATTGTACTGCGTAGTGAAAGACGACTCTAAATCAGATAGATCATTATGCCTCTACTCGAGCATCAGTTGTCCTGTTCCTTCGGCTGATTTAACGTAAACGTATTTTCTCATCTTTCCATATAGATACATTAAAAATAGTTGCCGTAGTAGAGATTCAACCATGGGAACAGCAACGACACGTTTTAAATCACTATATAAATTACCAATAACTTTATTGATGGTAGAAACACTTGTTATTTTTCTAAACAGCAGATTTTTTTGGAAGTTTTCTTTGGAAGAAGAAATCTTCACCCCGATGTAAGCATGACCTAGTTGGGAAGAGTTATGAATCTGTCTACAGAGGCTATAGCCAAAAGTCACCTGTCACACAGGCTGGTAGGGGAAACTTTGCCTAGTACAATGAGGTTTACAGCAGGCATTAATTAACGACAAATAGTTTTATGTAAACTACATCAGTACGCAATTTCAAGGATCGATTTGATAATGTACAGTCGCTCTGAAAATATCCGACGGAGGTACCAATGTGGAAACCGCATTGCATAAGGAGCATCTGAATACCTAGTTTGCGAAATTGTCACTTAATGAAGAAGGAACATAAGCAAGGACGTGTAAACGGCTAAGAAGACTATGGCAAATTTTAAAACTACATATTGAAGAGAGAGAAAACCTGTCTTAGCGCAACGGTGACAATGCAGAAAAATGTGACAGGGGTAGCCCAACACCTGCCAAAGGTGAAGTTGGAAGAAACGGCATCTTGAGCCATTGACGTAAATGCGAGCGTTGCAATGTCATTCGTCAGCCATACGGTGGCAGTCGGTGAGCTCGTCGTCAGAAACACCGTTCAAAAATGTGCTGCCATTCGCTGCGTATGGAGAGGTGACAGTAAAGCCATTGACTGCTTATCCGGGATCGTTCATTGGCGAAACCAGTAACAAAGGAGAGCTTACAAATGAGAGAAGTTAGTTAGGGAATTAGTGATCGTTGGATTCTTCTCGCTGCAGACCAGTATCTAGTGGCTGCTACGGACAAGCTTACCAATGTAAAAAAAACAAATAAAAATATCTTACCGTTGAGTGTGCCAACACGTTAGTACACAAAGCGCATGTCATTGACCGCGATTTTCTAATGCAATTAGTTCGTTCGCGGAGCAGCAGCTTTCCGCAAAAACTAACGGATTTAATATCCTGTGACTGAACATTTCAGAGTGGACTGAAGGTCAGTGAGGACTTATGTGAAGCATTCCTTTCATGCGAAGCTTAAACAAATATTAGCACCCACGCATTTAAGTAAGAGGGATAAGAGTGAGGAGAACGGTACTCGCTATTACTGCCTCTAAGACTGACAATCTGCTGCCATTGTTGTAATTCATCCAATCAGGTCTAAAGTAATGTCCGAATTTGGCTATGTGTGTGATTTATTTATCGGTTTGGGCTTCAAATTTGCAACATTTGCATTCTCAGCAGTTTTGTGTTGTTCGACCGAAGATCGAAAAGATTTGGAGCTATGTTTTGGTCACATTTATCTTCGTCGCTGGAAATCATGCAGCTGAAACAACACCAACGAAAGGAGGAGACTGAATAAAAGTTGATATCAATAGTTTCCAGTTTGTGATCCGTGTTTGAATTATAAACTACGCTTTCGACGACCGTACGAAATAGATTCGGCGATTTATAAGCCGTACTGCATTATCATTTGGTTGGGCCGCCTCGAAAACGCTCTGAACTGCTACGAGTTCAGCGTCAAACTATTGTTTGCGTGCAGAAAAACAATGGTCAGATTTGGGACAACCCTTCAACCCGACGAACTAGATGATGTGATGGAATCTAAAAGAGGTGTTCTACTATAGGCTTCAATACAGCTTCTCATTGATGGAGGCTGTAAATTTTAACTAAGTCTTAGTATTAAGAACGTAAGGGCTCGTAATAGGTGAAGCCAGCAACGGGAAATCATTGTTTGATTGAATAACAAATGGCGCTGCAATAATTTGGCGACCGTCAAATACTGACAGATTTTAACAATAAATTTTTCTGCGCTCAAATTGTATCCGAGACGATACTTCATTGGATTTCAACTGATCGGATCCATGGATCTCTTTCACGAATACTTTTTCTGATTTTGTGGTGCGTTTCTCTTTGCAAACGGTAGGGAAGATGATAGGAAGCCAAAAAGATAACATAATTAAAACAAGTTAACTTCTTCGAAACATGGGCAGCATTTGAGCAGTATAGTAAGTTGAAAAATTAAATTGTCGCTGTCGCTTACACGCAAGCCGTGTACGAATCATTGCCAAAGGAAATTCAATCTATAGAGTGAGATATTTTAACAGTTTTATACATATGTCAATTGAATCATTATATGTATGTACGTATTGCACAGCCTCTTTGACGGTTTGTTACGAACTCTCCCCAGACGTTCAAATAGAGGCTTTGCCTCTGGTAACAACGAAGCGCCCCAAGACATGTCAGGTATTAGGTATGTAAAGAGGCTATATTTAAATAAAGCGAACAAAATTAAGGTGACTTTCGTTAGAACTCTAATGGTGAATTCACGTTTTCTTTCTGTATCTGGATAGCACAATTTTCAAGCTCTTTAGCCACTCTGCAATTCGAGCCTTATGCCCGGTATCGCCTAATGCGCAGACGGCTGGCTGACTCCTATGCCCGGGTTCAAGTCTGGGTCACAACGTATCCCTAAAGTATAATGAAACTAATACTAATTAATCCCCAGCATGAACCGGCTTTGGGATCCGCACCAGCGTTTTCGTGGAAAAAACTCTAACCAAACCCATGTTAGCGATGCTCAAAACCCGCATTTCCACGCAAATCAATCAGTTTATATCATCCTTACTCACATAATACTGGCTAGCTAGAATAATCAGAAAATTAATTACGTATATACGTATATTAGCATGAAATAGCATGCCTAGTCGCCAATAATGACGATACCCATAACATTGGCATCTGGACGATGAGCAGTAACGGTCAATACGGCCATGTCGTTTTGGCACGGATGGAATACTGTGGTAGTATGATAAGAATCTTCTTTGTCTTTCTTTTGTGGCGTTGCCCCTTGGGAAGTGCCTCCCAAGATGCTTTGACGAGGAGAATACACGGCTTTTTTTCGTTAAGTGGGGGACGTGGAACTAACGAGACTACCGCAGCGCAGCAGGTCGCAAGAAGGCAGCTAGGAAGAGATCGGCAGCCTAGAGCACTAGGAGGTTTGTGCGGAGGGCCTTCTGTCACGAGCAGGCCCATAGGGTACCCTAACAGAGAGAGGACATACAGTCTCCTGCGCGGACGAAGTAAGATGAAGCTCAGCAAACTTAGCCATGTCATACTTGAGAGTGCCCGCCGATTCAGCGGCGACAACGACAACCCCAGCATCCACAGTAAGACATTGCTGGCCGGCGGCTCCCAGCTTGCGGGGTGGTGAAAATAGCCTGAAGCCATAGCGTGACATTATCCTCTGCGCCAGGCTGCGCTATTGGGAGGTCTACATGCTTCTTTCGTGTTCTATAGATCGTGCCTGGCCGTAATGCTATAAAAGAAAATGAATGGTGTTACTCAGCGCGTTCCGACACTTTTTCTCGCTCTATTGCCTTCCTTCAGTGGTCCTTCCTTCGTTAGAGTAGCTAACAAATATAATAACTTTATCTACATAACTATTTAATAGTGTGTAGTGTTTGTTTTCTGGCTGGGCACAAGGCCCTAGTGAACGGACCCATGCCGTCGTATAGACCAGTTAAATGATTGACTTGCTGCCAACAGAGAGATAAAAAGCGCTGACAATTGTTGACGATATGCGAGATTGTGTCCATCGTTAAATTTTTCCTCTCTCGGGAAGAGATGATACGCCTGTTTGTTTGCCTTGGCTGATAGAAGGATAATGCCAGATATCGATTAGGTGCAATACATGACTATAAGGCTCCTCTAGCATCAGTTGGTAGTTCAGTTACATATTAACGTGTTGGTTTATAAGCAGGAGGGAAGCGAAGTGACCGCTGAGGGTAGGTGAAGTCCACTTAATTGTAATAGCATAGTGTCCTAAGGGATAAATATGTAAAGGGAAGTAGGTAGAGGCAATATTCTAAATAGTTTTCGTTGATACTTGCCGGTTGCATTGGATTAAATCCCTGTTTTGTTAAGCAGAGATAAATGCTAATTTTAAGTGTGGTCGCGTATGGAAATAAGGGCACATTTATCGCATATGGCTCTTTTCGTATTCGCTGCAACATCGATATGTCGAGAGGAAGTAGTTAACAGGTAAGCTTGAAAGCCAATATCAACAACGCTATCGCTAGATAGATAAATATGTTTTCTCTCCAGTTCTCGCCAATTATAGCCAATGCCAGTAGCAAATAAAAAAATATGCACATTGAAAACGAAGGCTATCGTACGTTCATGGAGGTCACCTGGCGTTCGATAAAAGCAACATAAGATTCTATAGCAGATATGTATGGCATATAGGCATGCTCCAAGGCAAGCATTCCTAGATTCAAGGCTTATTAGTCAATGTGCGTCATGTTGTACGATACTCTGAACACATAAATTTTGGGCAAATCAAACCAGATGGTGGTGGTAAGTTTCGAAGAGAGCTTCAGCTTTAAGGTAGTGCGAACTTATATTAATGAAAGCTACTAGAAAATGCCAAAAACACTAAATTAGCACAGCTACCAATCAATATTCCAAAGCAGATCATCTGAAATACTTCAAACCTTTTTTTTTTATTGACAACTGTATACTTGTTGCAGTTCTAATCTTCCCCATAAGCATCAATCCCAGCTTTTGAAATTGTGCCATAGAATGATGATTCCGTTAACGTCATTCTTTCGGCTTCAGATTATTCAGTCAGCCAAACACGCAATTTCGAGTAACAATAAGTGTTTTATTATTTATTCAGTTATTCAAATGCGGTTTTTTGTTTTCTTTTTGCTGTTGATTGGAGTTTTCCTTTTAGTTTGCTAACCTATTGTGAATACTTGCATAAACGGGAAGTATACGGACCAGTTCCATATCTTTTTCAGCCGGTGTTTTTCCTTTCGACCTAATATTTTTGTAAGCTGAAGTACAATTTAATCAATGCTCAACAGTTACAGTTTTTAAGGCTAACTTCATCGCCACAAAAACAATCGTTAACTTCATCACTAATCAAGTGGTTTTATGGGTGAGTCGTCGAAGAACGTAACTCCAGATACGAAAAATCTGAAGTTTTTTGTAGTCCATAGGATCGCACATACTCCGCACTGCCTCCTATTCAACTGTGAATACTTTTTATCCTTGTCCCGAAGCTACACTCCTCGATTTCTCTATTTATAGCATACATAATCCGTACGTATACAAGAACAAGCAAATGCCCTAATCTAATTATAGATCAATTACTGTGGTGTGGGGAATTACCTCCGAAAGTTACTTCGAAAGTACATCTCGTGGATCTTCGCCTCGTCTGCCAGAAAGGTAAATATAAACACTGCCATTACATTATCTTCAGGGGTTAAATAGAGTGACTACAGCATATTCAATTATAATAATGAATATAGTCAATAACGTATAATACGTAATAATTATTACACAAATTAGTGAATATAAAAACAAGGCAACTACTGAGTGCTGACCGATGCATCTTAAAAGAACACGAGTTCAAGGACTTACTTTTTATTATGAATCTATTGTGTTTGACGAAGTCGCTACCCTTACATATACAAAAATGAGTGCTCTGTGGAACGCTATATTTATAGGGAAGGTCATGCACTAGGGGCGCTCTTGTTAGGCCCAGTATAACCTTTTAACTATATTAGCTATATTTGAATACTGGTGTCACTTCGGTATTGATATTGGACGATCCGTAGTCCCAAGAAGTTACTGCAATATTCCCTTAAGCAACACATTGGCGTCTCTTGACGAAAAAGATCCTTGCCGTGTGGTTTTCTTTTTCATACCATATGTTGATGCATGGACGCTGCTAATAGACATGGGCAGCCCCTTTGCGTGTTGGTGACTCTTCTCTCCAGTAAAAGCAAACATCCCCTACGTTGTTAGGGCTAACGGGACTTGGGGGTGTTAAATGTATGTACACGGTTATGTATCGGTGAGCCGTCCTCATGTGTCAGTCTATCCAGTGTTAGACGTAAAAACGCTCATGTCTTGGTCACTGCCCGCGTTAATAGTACCGACATCTGTTGGGAGAGATGCTTCTCGTGGGAAGCAACGAGGTCACAGGGCAACCAAGTGGAAGAATTTCTTTTTTTTTGCGTGTCTTCTAACTTGGACGGTTGCCCTCAGTTGTGTAAAGCAGTAACTTGTGTTTCCATGGCAACAGCATCCTGCTGCGTGTACCTACAGGAAGATGGTCGACGCCGACAGCCAGGCTTGACTCAAATATCCTTCGCCCGCTATCGGCCAACGTGTGCTGTGGAAAGCGCCCGGTGAAAAGAACCCCGAGTACGAAAGCCATGGTCGCGTGCCGACTATGAGAGGACATCAGTTCTTCTGCCTCAGAGAAAGTAACAAATGGAAGCCGCTTAAAAGTTGCGCGTTAATAAATTTACACTCGAGATGCAAAGGGAGAGATGCATTTATTAGCCGTTTGTGGGTATGCCTCGCTGGCAGCAGCAGCAGCAGCAGCTACCGGTGTCGGCGGCGGGATCTCCCCATTGCCTCCGCACCGGCGTAGTTGCCCCCTTGTCCAAGATTAGGGCGTTTTTCGCCGTCCGTTGTCGCTGTACGGTTAGCCAAGCAAGCTTGCTTTCTTCACACAGCTTGTTCATCGATCCGGCGCGGGCTGTCATGCCAGATTCAAAGAGGGGTTCGGACTAGACAAGGATTCGTCTCTATAGACTTATAGCTTTAGCGATAAAGTTCAGAAAAAGTTGGACAGCGACATATTTAGCAAGCTGGTCAGGTGAACCGACTAGAGCAAACGAAAAATGAAAGCAAACTAGAAGCATAGTGCAGGTGGGCTATAGTATATGCGTATCGAGACGCAAGACCTTGGAATTGTTGAATAGGACCAGTATTGACTAGGCCGAGTCAATGCATAGATTTTAAACAAACACTGTATTCCTTCGGTGAAAGAAACTGTGGTCAGTGGATTTACGTAATCGAGGGACGTTTATAAAGTAAAACAGTCTCTGACTATTTATTTTTCACGTAAGTGAAAAGACACGCGCTTTGGATTGTCGCATTATTTTTTAAGTGTTACTAGACCTTAATTATATCGCAAAATTCACTACAGGTACGGCATGGACAGGCGTTTCTTTGTCAGAACTAAATCTGTAATGCCAGCGAACAATATGTTATTGTGACATGGACCATATATTTGGAAAATAATTTTATATAGATATAGTTTTTGTCAAGTATAACTTTTAATTTAATTACTACACTTGATTACAACGTGGACAGCTGGATTACAAGAAAGTTTCGACATTTTTTTAAATATACCTTGGACACAAAAATAGAGAACGCTGAAAGTTCATCAATGCTTTTATATTTTTCAACTTAGATGATCGATATAGGTGGCAGCCAGCGTATTTATCCGTTCAGCAAAGTGGTCAAGTTACGACCTGCGGTAACTTACGAGTGTTGTTTTGGCCTGCGCATTTAATATACACTAATTCATACATTATAATATACGTACTGCCTAAATTATTGCAGACCCTCCACATAATTCGATAAAGCTAGTGAATCTCAGCTTACTTCGTTATGGTTTAGCTCTTATACAGTTTTCTGGGGAAGACAACCTATACAAAGTGGAGTATCTCATAAATATATATATTTGCGTACGCATCCCTACGTATAGTCGCATACATCCGATCTCCGTGAATAACCATGTCTTGTCCATCAAACGTATCTGATGGCGCGGATCGAGCACCCGCGAAAACCGGCGGTGCTAAATTACGGATAATGTGTTCAAAGTTTCCTCTCGCGGCGTCTAGCAGAAGGGGTCATAAGCAGAGCAACTTCGACAATCAGTTCAAAGTAAACGCAGACGCTTTTAGGGACGGAGATCCTGTGCGCAATTCATAACAGCCACCATCATAAGAGTATTAGCGCTAGCATAAGGTGGAATTCGACATACAGGATTTCTTGTTTTCTCTGTCTGTCGCTCTTCGTCTTAGCTCATAGTTGTTTCCATGTCGAAAATCGCCGACTCAGAGGTTCACAGGTAACAATGACCACTTTTTGATCAGAGCAGCGAATCTCTATGAGTGGAAGAGGGCCCAATAAGGGAAATAACGTAGATACGATCTTGCAAGAGAACAACACAGCCTGTGCTGTGTCGTCTCGGAGACGACGCGCTAGAAGAAAACTCAAATGCTGTTCTCCTGCACGAGGCAGTCGACCAGACTAGCCGAAAGGCAAAACGCGCTGTGCTATAGATTCAATAATGCCTAGAGCGAGTGCGCATCCGACCATACGGCGACGCATCCAATAGTCACGGTTCATCTTTATCAGCACGATCTGCCCAGGTGCCCAGTCTACAACATATAATAGGCCATAGAATGATAACAGCTATGGCGGCGCTAATACAATAACGACCGTTCGCCAAGGCGCTGTTCAGTTATCTGCTAAATACTCGACGCAAGCATAAATGCACAGTAATACCATCCTAGGTCACATCGAGATCTGCTTGATCTTTTCTAGCGATTGTGTCTACTGCATAAAGCTCTATACGCTACCGGTGTACTTGGGCGTGCTTTTGTATGAGCAGCTTTTATAGCCGTTGAGTTTTGTGAGAAGCGATGGGTCGCTGCTGGTGTTTTTGAAAACGACTACTCCAATTTTTGACAGTTGTGACCTGTAAACTTAAGCTTCTATGAAACTGTTAAGCAAATATTCCACTAAAGAAATGGGTCAACACTAAACAAATCACATCACTGGTAGCAAATTGACACGGTTGAATTTGCTGCATGCTCTTGTAACTCTCGTTACACACTTTATTTATAAACTAGTAATGTAAACAAATCTATAAAATTGTTTGCATTTTCGTTGCTCTAGATCTGATCGCCATTATTCGGGGGAAAAAAATTTCGGTCGGTTGCTCCTTTCAGCGATGGCAAGCGACGGTGTGAGGGTTGTCTGGAACGTTAGATATCCTTTACATAATGCTTTCTAGTACGGCTATTGGGTTTTCTAGAACTCTTGTCTCTGTTTCAGTTCATGCATTGTCCAAAGACCTCGCTCCGCTGATAGCTTGATGACCGGTGATTAACGAATGTGACGTGCATTTGTATGAAACAAGATAATGTAGATGGCATTTCTTACCTACTGAACGGCCAGCGTTTGTTTCATGCGAACGCAGAACGAACTGGAAAATCTTCGGGACATTGAACCCCTTGTGTCTGACGTGCTTAATCATTCATTAGTCGTGAGCAGAGTACCGATTTGGAGTACAGCTCGAGCTCCGCTCGTTCGAATTCAATAAGCGCTAACCTGAATTCGACGTAGGAAAACACTTCGTTCTTTGACGAGACGAAGTTCCTTCGGAACCTTTTCTGCTTGGAAGTTGAGAACGCTTTAACAAACGTCTCGTGGGCGACCTGCGATGGCCTTTACAAAAGCTATTCATGCAAACGATTACTTGATAAACATACTCTTAGAACTGTTAAGTCTGAAATAAGTTCGTGTGCTTATAAAATTAATCTACTTCATCGGGTTTAGACCTCACGGGCGATTGTCTTATCCCAGAATCATACAAAGCGTTCTGCGTAACCCGACTGTCTGTTGTACCATCTTTTGAGTAAATCGAGTAGCCTTGAGTCTTGCGCACTTCACTATTTAGTATATGTATTTTGTTAAATTTATATTAAACGTTTGACAAGGCAAGCTTAGGCATAAAGCATACGAAGTATATGCCAAACTTTAATCATCTTGAAGGACCAGAAAATGTACTTTTTTTTTTTTATTTGTAGAACAATCTTAGTACTTTTATAGCAGTAATCCAATGATCCATAAACCCGACTCTTACTCTTGACAAGCTAACAGTATATCATTGAAACAAATTCTTTTCGGTAACTAGAGTATGCTGTGAACAGGGCGCAAGAAAAATTCGCAAAAATGAAAAATGTATATGAAGCAACTTATTTATTTAATTGGCATACATTGTTACATTAGTTATAACACATTAGTATTTATTTATAACACTTATATATTTAGTCTATATAGTAATATGGTGCACATATTGACAAAGGTACTGCCTTTTTGAGCTATGTTGTGACTCTAGTTTTTAATCGGCGAAAAATCAAAACTTACTGTAAAACTCTGCCAATTTTTCTTTTCTCATTTGCCTTGCTGACCTGCGTTTACTCCGTGTGTCAAAATGCTTGCAATTATCAGCCTTCAATTAGGCCGTATTCATGACACTTCTTGACAAAAGACTGTAATCAAGCTTCTATGAAACTTGTTAGAAAGAAATCGGACATTGATACTTTTATATTATCTCGTAGTTGCAAATACCACAACAATGAACCAACAGACACAAACGCTGAACAATGAACCAAAAGACCATTTCAGGTTTTTTTTTATCCTTCTTTTAAAAGGCACAACCTTTTCCAGGAAGCATGGAGTTTAAACGACGTCGTATTTTTTTTAGTTGAAATAATCTTTGTTCAACTTCATGATATGTTTTGCGCCTATGCTCTTTGTATGCAGATCTATATACGTTTTTATACAATGTAAATCAAACGTTTTTTCACTAAATGAATTCATTAGGCAAAAGTTTTTGATGTATAGGAAATCCGTGATCGGTATTATCGTTACTTATCCCTATGGGGAGGCGATCTTGCCCACAAAGCCTTCATCGCGATTATTTCAATCGCTGTATGTTGTCGTGAACTTCGAAGCCGACTGTTGTGAAAGAGGGCAAATGAGTTTTGCCTTGTGCGTTCAGTAACTGTTTTTATGTGTGTCACAGTGAATGGCAAGACATTTCCCTTACATAGATATACAAGCCGTGTATGGTGAAGGTTATAATTCTGGCTTTCGACATAATTTCTATTGTAATTCCGCCATTATCGCTCGTATTGGAACAAATTCAGCGCTAATAGTTTTTGATTGATGTGCTTATAGTCCGACCACCCATCTGCTACCTGAAGCCGTTCCCCCAGATGCCAAGTCAGGTAAAAGGCAAACGACCATATTTGCTAACCTTTGCCATGCAAATTCGCTTTCTTTTGCCAGAAAACGCTTTTGCTTTTTAAACCACTTAATACTTTTTTATAAAGAGCCAGGAGTCAACTTGGTGTAGCGATAGAAAATTATCTAGTATCAGATTAGGTAGTATTTGAGGCAGGTAGTATTTGAGGACACTGGTTAACTTCCTTGATCGATGGCTCTCAAGCCCGACCACGCAATACGCCAGCCTCGGGCTGTTCGTGGAATCAGCTTCTCATGGCTAGTTTCTCTTAGTTAATCACTACTAAATGAGTGAGGGTGAAAAAGACGACACGACTTTAGAGCAGTCGTTTGTATCTGATCGCAAATCAGATCTTGCCATTCGCGAGCAAGCGAATTCCGGTCCCTTCTAATTTCTAGTGGCCGGAGGAAAATAGATTCTCGGACATGGCACCTGTCGGAAATAACTGGGTCTGCCTAGGTGTCGCTAAGTCTGCGTAAGTATAGGCCTTGAAGGCCAGTCGGCATTCTTCCCTATCAAGAAGTACTATCTACGCTTTTTAGCGATTAAACTTACTAGCAATTGATCCTCAAGCATGGAAGTATTGTCACTATTTACGAAATAAAGAACAAAAGTTTATCTTTAAACGTTGATAACGCATTATAAAATCTCTACATCGGCCATTGTTGTGGTCTGCAATTGTACCAGTCTTATTCAATCGAGGCGCCAACATTATAATCGTACAAAATCTCAGCATCTAGAATCGTATAGCATTCATGTTTGTACAGTTTCTCTGCTCGCATGACTTCGTTTCCACGAGCCTTACCTTTTCCGTTTCATAACCACTAGTGGTCACTGATACTCCAAATAACCCCGATTCAGCCACGCGAGCACCACATCTTATGATGTACATTGTACCTTCTAGTAAGGGGAAAATGTACAAAGACCTTACTTGCAAGGCTACTAATTAATTCTTGTCTCACATAAAATCTTTCATTTATAAGGACTCGATTAAAATGCCACATACATGCATGCCGATTTCCTTTGACACATACTACCCAGAGTTATAATAACCAGCAATCCTTTAATTTATAGTCGTGTTTAAACTGACGCCCACATGAGAAGACTGCCGTTTTTCCCTAAGTGGATGACGACTTTACAGTAACATCTCATTTGTTTATTATCGGACTGCGGCAACAGCAGTCAAACGCGCAGTTGATTGATTGATCCTCGCTATCTCTTTGTGCGTACGTCGCCCGACAGAAGATTACTTAGTAAAGTTGAGTCGGATTATTTTATTTATGCTACGATCAGACGCAGACAGTATAGACGAGCCCACACTCATCTGAAATCGAGAGACCCAAACACTTCATCATTTAAGGTTATCGCCTAGCTGCATCGGTAAGCGGCGCAACAGGAGAAAGTCAACTTTTTTCACATCTGTATTCTTAAGTCTATTTGCGTGAAGTACAAATGTTACCCTAGCGTTTCGTTTTTTGGTAGCCGCAAATGAAAGCAAACTTACTGAGAAAACTACTGAAAACGACCGAAATCACCACCCCATCGTAGTGGGCTCCGAGATGAGTTGATGCTTACTGATAAGTAACCGAACGAACGTTCAGCGCTGTCGTTGGCTGATAAGCGTCAACCACCGGGTCGGCGGCGGTGACGTTGTTGCGGCTGCTGATATAATTCGACGATGATAAAAGCCTAAGATAAGGGCCTTCTTTCGCAGTTCGTCTCCTAACAAGTTTGTTCATTGTGAATTCGACTCTGTCGTTTGACTTTTTTTTAATGTAGTTTACTCCATCATCTTCGTCTGCTTAGCTTGCCGTATTTAGAGCTGTTTTGTTATTTCAAACGATTTTTAAATAGGAATTGGACAGGAACATAGGCATATAGATGGTGCACGAGGGGTATGTAATGTGAGTTTTCAGCCGATGTGAAAGGAAGCGTTAGGCAGTAACTGCTAATAGCATCCTTGGCCTATCGAGCACTGGCTAAAGACCAACCCTAGAAGTAAACCGATACGGGGTTATGTGAGACAATGTCTCTAGAGCTTGTTATTAGCAGACATTAGCTTAGTCCGAAATGGCAGTCAAAATAAAAAGAGAACAAGCTGCTCAACGATTATATGGGTTTGTTGAGGTGGACGCACAGAGCTCACTTCTGCTCTAAAACCCGTGTAGAGCAGAAGTGAGCTCTGTGCGTTTTTATGCTGTTTTAATTATGTGAGAGGTTGATTGACTATTGCACATGGGTCTTCCTCCTTCTCACTACCTCTTCCTGTAAAAAAAACTCATCAAATAGACATTGCGGACAATGGCATTAGCGACACATAGTATTAGATGAGCCAATTGTAAATAAAGTCTTATAAAAACAGAAAGAAAGAACGGAGAATGATCAATAAAATTGCCACGAACGACCAAAAGATAACGAAAATAGTGAAGGATCGTTCAACCAATGTGGATCAAGATAGCAGCGACCTCCGAAAAGCATGGTTTCGTGACAGGTTTTTTTTAACACAAACAGTCAATGAACAACAAGCGATATAAGGGTATATGTATTTTGTAATCCGAAAGCCCAGTGTTAGTTGGGCAAGTAGTGAACTAAAGAAGCTTAATTTTGTCGCCTGCTTAGGAATATGTTGTACCGTAGGATAGGCCTTCCAGGGAAGCTCTAGTCAACAGTGTCTCGGGTTTTGGGTTTAAAGCTACGTGAGCATTACACCAGATGACTGACCTCTGACCCGACATAAACGTGTCCTTTGTGCCCTCAGATCAGAGGGACTCCATTGAGGCTCTATACTGAATCGGCTCACCTCGTGCTGTCAGCTTCCATCCAAAGCGACGCCTAACGTCAAACTGAAAACCATTTATTTAAGCTCTGTTAACTGCTTCGAATAAAAAGCATTTCTATCGAAATCGGATCAGATGTATTTGGCAGTTGCCTCGTTTCGATATTGGTCTGAATTACTGTGGCCCCTGGGGAATAATGCACAGATCGAAAAGCAATTTATGTGTATTGATTTGTGAACGCTTACCCCAGACGACGTCGGGTTAAATGATTTATTAAAAAAACTTGTCATGTATGAAGTGCCCCTTGTCCATAAGGTACACACTGCCTCCACTTGGTAGTCTATTCCTGTTTTGCTTGATAAATGTTTTCCTATAGTGATGTATAATGATTGTTTTTTAAATAAAGTATCTGATCGCTGCTTTTTCAGTCACGTTCCCTTGATCACTTAGGCGAGTTCGGCTAAAATAGAAGCAGATAATAAACAGA
Source organism: Varroa destructor (assembly GCF_002443255.2). Taxonomy (NCBI): domain Eukaryota; kingdom Metazoa; phylum Arthropoda; class Arachnida; order Mesostigmata; family Varroidae; genus Varroa; species Varroa destructor. The sequence continues at coordinate 17,185,177 of NW_019211456.1, forward strand.
GATAATATTTGATAGACAAGATGAAAACGCTAAATCTTCTGATTATTTCTGGTAGTAGTTTATGTCTATTTTGATCTTTTTAGTATCTTTTCAAATATTTCTTAAAATATAGTCTTGAGTAGTGCACACTAACAAATCTATTTTTGTCCAACGATACAGATTAACCTATCATGAACTTAAAAAACAAGTAGGACGACTAAACATAAATATCTTACCATAGCGTTTACTAAGTTACTAACTAGCAAATGGCAAGGTGTGGTGAGCATTGAATTTCTTTACTGGTCAAACACCACACCAAAATTCTGAAACTATGAAAAAAAACAAATTACAAGAGAACAATGGCTTTTTTTTTTCGACAATATTTACCTTTACATATTACTAGGCACAAACCACGTCATCACCAAAGGATTTTTTACGTTGGAGCGCTGCTCGCTTTAAGCGTTCCCAGAACACCACAACTGGTCATCATCTTTATTGCTGGCATCTATTTTGTACGTAAAGAAACACAGACAAGATAAGATAAATACAGTCTATATGGCTTTCCCGGCCGCTGAACTCGGTTAAAAAATCTCCCTTCGATTCCTCACTTGCGAAACGCATAACAGCATAGAGAGACTGTTAAACCTCTAAATAAACAGCGGACATCTACAGTCTATTGCTCTGTACCATCTTAGGGAAGTGATATACGGAACAAAGCGTGGTTATAATTGCTTCGAAAATAGCTCTATACGCACACGTACACTCATTCGGCTGGCCGATAGCCAGCCTCTATGTCTGCAGACCCTACTGAGAGGTGGCCATATACTACGACTGTCAAAGCGATGTGGATGAACGCTAACCGAAGTCTCTACGCAGATAGGGAGATGCGTATATGATGAAATCGTACCATTAAGGCTCGCCTAGACGGAGGGATAAAAAGGAGTTTGCGTATAAATAGAATGACTGGGTTGGACATGGTGGCGTCGTCCCTTTGCCGTTGTCTGATCCGCTGCTGTCCAGGCGTCAAAATGGCATTCTGGCAGCGTTAGGTAGGTAGAAAGCGTTGCCCGATAAACTGCATCTGAACTGCTATGGCTGTCGCGGGCGGCAGACTGGCCTGCGTGTCGAACGAGCCTAGTTAAAATCAGCCGAGACGCCAGCTGATCTGTCGTTTAGATAGCATAATGATCCCCTTCAACCCAGATCTATGCTATAGCCCTGATCTGAACGTGGTTGGCTACCTTGACGCTCTATTTGCTTCGTGAGAGTTGAGGGCGCAGCAGTCAATGATCGCTGCAAGAGATAGGAGCGGTAAAGCCATTCCAGAGGGATATTCGTGCACACGACTGTTGACCGAAACTGCTGTCAGCAGCAAGAGCAGGAAGAAGAAAAAGAAGAGTTAAAGAAAAAGAAAGCTGAGGGTAGAAATGACCAGTAACTTGTTCGATTAAAGAAAACTGTAGCGGTTTGAGTCACGGCCTTAGCCAGCGGAAGCGACAGTGACGACAGCCATCGGTCGAAGTTGAAGCGCCATCTGGCCATATCATATTGTTCTCAAATGTAACTGCGTGTTGGTAATGGCTACCTTTTAAAATATACGTACTCTAAAACGTATTCAAATGTATAACGTGCGTAGCTGTTGTCAATAGAAGTCGCCTCATTAAACGATTTCGCAGAAAAATTTCAAGATGAGTTACTTTGGAAGACGGTTCTACTGGAATTTTATTTCGATAGCGGAGCTGAACCAAGTCATATGACAAGTCCAATCAACGCTCCTGGAGCGCAAACTGCAATAGATAACAACACAAAATAGTATACGAAGTCCCTCCAAAAGGTCACAAACACGTCTACCAATCTCCCTAAGGTTATCTGTTACCGACACCACTATCAGCCTCATCATTGACACGACCATCTGATGTTCACGACCGGGGAACCCGCGTCACAAGAGACATCATGTACTTAGAAATTTCGTTCACGTGATTGGTGCGGTGTCGATGCTTGACAGTATGTCGACTTTGCTCAGCCCGCTAGTTCTTAATTTGAATCGAGGTCGGGCGAACATTCGCCGAGCACTAAAACACAGGCCTCAGTAGGACAGGAGGACGACCAGGAGAGGGACAGGGAAACACAGGGCACTAGAGCTATCTCTCCGAGGTTGCGGCTCAATCTTAAGTAGGAAGACACTTCGCCTATGAGTCGAGAACACGCGAAAGTTTCTCGCCGCGGCACACGACGCTTCCACGATCCGATAGAAGAAGAGCGAGAGTAGACAGAAAGATTGCCACGAGATGACAGAGCACTTAGCCCGATAGAGACGACCGACTCATCGAGCAAACTCATGCTTACTATTCATTTCTGTAAAGCGCCGTGAGAACGAACCCCCGGATCCCGATCTACAAAGGGTTGCCTCGCAAAAATATGCGCTGAGACGCTGCGATGCAAAGTGAAGCAACGGCAAACGCCTCGAGTAGTATTAATCCTACGAGGTTAAAACATGACCATTCTGAAGAAATAATGTATGCATTTGCTAGTGCTGCCCTATCAGGAAGCTATCCTAAGGAGAATCTAAGAAATGATGAGAGATTCCACTATATAGACTTCATACACACATTATATTATTTCCAGAACAGTAGAATCTCATGTATTATGTTTTGGGGGCAATACGCATTGTAAAGTCTCTTACTATATAAGCACAAATTTATTACCACACCCCTGCCTAAAAATACATATGGTTTATACTCAAGTTTTGGCTGTGGCGTCTACTATAAGTGTCGTTAAGTAACGAAAACAGTTCTTAGAAGATATTTGGGTAAGATATGCACAATATAGGTCACAATATGCCATGAATCCGAAGTTGAGCTTTTCGACCCTGAAACGTTTGCTTTTCTAATGAACTACATCGTTCTGCTTACCGACTTTTAAACAACTTTCTGTACATGAGAAGCATTCTCTAGCCGTTTTTTGATAGGAATAGATTTATTTTTCAGCAACCAAACTTTTAGAAACTGATCCTACTGACGAGGACACGTGAGGATTTCCAGTCTCCTTTAGAATATCGTTTAACTTTTTTTAGAGAAAAGATTGGCTTTGAATGAATATTGCGCGGTGATAAAGTTAATTTTTTACGACGTGTGTGCTGTGACCGAAAGGCATGGTGTAGTCTAACGACTTCACAGTGAAGCCAACCGTTAGTCCCCATCAGCTCTTAAGGACATAAAGTCATGTTCTCGTCTCAATGAGACAGATAGGGTCTACCTGCTGGTAGTGTCAAATGGATATGCCGCTCGGAACCTATGCTCTTCGAATAATCTACAAAGTTATAAAAAAGGTTTGATATGATAGCCTGCATGAAGTTACTTCGGGATAGAACTAGCTTAGGGTTGAAACAGCACAATGTGCAAATAAACAGAAAACAACAATAATTTACATCAATGAATAACTTTCTGGTCACAGTTAAGATATCACCTTTTATTCGTTGGAGTCAGCACTTTTTCATTTGCACTAAATCATTCTAATAAGGAAAAAGACTACTTGAATATTGACTTAAGGCAGCGCATCTGGGATAGTCCTGGGAGGCGACAGGTTCTAGGAGAGACAAGGTGGCTGGCGCCGCCTGTTCGTAACGAACAAAAAAACTACGATCAACAAACCACCATAAGCGTTGTTAACTTATCGCTTGCCTATCCACAATCGGTTGCCATTCAGCTCAAAAAACAGTGGCTGTCCGTTGTGCAGCAATTCAATCAAATTTGGTCTACCGCATTTTTGCGCTATTTCTTAAGCCTCTCTACTTGTTTTTTTCGCTTTTAATTTTTCTATTCCTTCTTTTTGTTGAAGACTTTTATCCTTGTCATCGGCTGTATGTGGCTGTCATATCTACATGTAATCCTCCATGGTCTGTGATCTGTTGATCGTCTTCTTTGGGCGTGACTTGTTGGCGCGGAGGATTTGCACCGATGGCAGCGCTGATCCTAAGGACGCACACACACGAGGGAACACGCAGCGAGACAGAGATATATCTATGGGAACGTACAGCCTTGGCTAAAAATAAAGAACAAATCCGTCGTGCGGACAAGCATATGTGTACGAAAATGCGTAGCCATTAATAGCAGAAGCAGCAGCAACCGTTGCAGCTGTTCCACGCCTTACAGATATCGGGCAGGCGGATTATAACATTATATATACTTTCATAGCAGCACACGACATGAGCTACTCAAGCATACGACAAGTCATGCTGACTCGAGCCGCGAGGGACGAGATCGAAAATCAACGTCAAGCCAAAAGGGACAAACAGAAAAGGGAAAGGAGGGTGCAAGACGGTGAAACGCCTGAACGGCCCCCATTGATCAGAACGTGCCTTTGCCTCATAAACGCCACCGATACTGCTGCTGCCGCTTTTGTTCCCGTCATCGCTGTGAACGCGGATCCATTGTTGTTGATCTTGACGAAACGCGCGCCGCGCCGCTTCCGTGGGGGTTGATCAGTCGATAACTGCCTTGTGGATGGTCTTGATGTCGGCGCTGGTGGTGATGTTTTCAAGGTGTGAAGTTGGGCGAGGCCCAAATGCTCGGGGAGCAGCGGTCCATGGGGCCACTGACGGCGTATAAGCAATTCAGCCAAGTGTTTATGGGATGAGCGCTGAACCGAGAGAGGAAAAATTAAAGGCGAGAGCGGCAACTGCGGTCCGAGCGGTTTGGCCGGACGCTGTTTAGATGCTCACGGCGGAACCGGCCGATTCGAACCTTTGGCTTTCGTTCCTTCTAACGGCGGTGGTCCTATAGCCAGCTCTTGCACCAAATCTTCTCACTCTACTACAGATGCACAGATGTTTTCGTCAATTTGAGGAGCGAAGAGGAGTAAGAATTAAATGGCTGCTTTAATTGTATCGACCACTGCACAGACCGCGATACTGCTATAAACAAGATTTGCAGTTCAATTACATTTATGTGTAAAGTATGGCTCATATATATATATATATATATATATATATATATATATATATATGGGCACTTCGTTTAGTTCCTGCTGAAGCTAGTAGCAAATCGTGGAATCACACATTGTGTTCTTTATTTAGAAGCGTGTTTTTATTGTATCTCTACATATTCCACTCTAGAAACTGTACTTATAGAATATAAAAGACATACTTACACTGATTAGACTTGGGGCTCCAAACAGCAAATTGCAGCGAAGCATTTCCGAGCAGCAGGAATCCCGAAGCAAGACGGACTTCACCGCACATGTACATGCGATGCATGTACTGCGTATGCACGCTTGTCTTAAACTGGGGTTGGGGCCATAATCTTCGCAGTCTTGTTCTATTTAGTGTTCCAGCTAGAACCGATTAAGGACAACGAATATGAGCTTGAGAGTAACCGATTTAACTTTAATATCCGTAACTGTTGGCAGGTGGTCAACTAAAATTAAGACACGCAACGTGACAAAATTAGTTATGCGTTATACAGCAAACAGCTTGATAATTGAATTTATGCTTTAGGGCAAGTCGATAGGGCGCCAAAAAGTACGATCGTCAATTGAAATGTTTTATTCCCAAGCAAATTCTCAAATGATTTTTTGGAATTTTTTCATTATAAGAACATCACAACCTGAAACAAGATATAATATAATCTTTATTTATTTAGTAGCAAAATGAACTCTGTCAATATTCAATAATTTACCTAAATTATTCATAGAAGTGTAGAAGTAATGGGGCATTTTTTTTTTTAACATTTTCTATGATTCTATAAAGATGTTTATGGTCTTTGTCGTTGATCACCTTATGGGCAGGTTATCTTTATCTAACTATATGACCAATGTGCCCGCTAAACAGATAAGCTACTAAGTACGACAAGCACAAAGCTACAATATGTCGACCTGTGTTGCATTCTTTGTGTCTGCTTATATCTGTATCTAATCGCCCATTGACCTATGGAAAGTCTTTGCTTAGAGGAATCATCATTCATAAGAATCTATATATATTACCTATGACCAGCATTTCTGTGGTTCTGCCACCAGGCGCGTCCTAGTCTGACTCGATTATGTGGCCTTTATTTAAGCAATTTTTGGATGTCGCACCTTTGTTTGGATGGCATATATTCTCCGAGATGCGACCACGCAGAAAAAGTACTCTATTAAAGGTGGTAGTAAAGAACACAGCTGCGACAGGAGATTATGAGGGTAAAATTTGTTTTTGTTTCTTAGAAAAGATTGATAGATAAAATGAAAGACATCGAATTGCTCAGATTAATTTTTCTCAAATAACAATGTAGCGAGCATTTTATCTAATTCGTTACACAGTTTACTAATCTAATGTACTAGCGTATTTTAAAGGTTTAAACGTCTCTAAGCACCGTCACAAGTCATCAAGGTTTTGTATATTGACATGTTGTAGTGTCTATGGGACAGCCTATTAAGTCGACCGAAACAAACTTTGAGTTCTGCTAAATAGCCAACTTGTTAGCCTTGCTTTAGAGTTCGCCGCTTTCTTCCTTCCACTTTCTTCCATTCCACACGCCGGTAAACGAACCATTTTGTATATTGAACAGCGCATCGGAATAGACTCGTTGAACGTCTTGTAGGAAGGTATAAATGCATAGGTACTTTTGACATACATAAAATAGGATGATGATCACAGATTGGGGAAGGCTTTCGCGCAATAGCCGTGCCTTCTTCGATTACTGCTAGCAGCAGACAAAAGCTATTTTTTTTTTTTAAATAGGACCGAAAGATCCTTGATAGGGTTTAAATTTGAAGGGATTTAAATGGCTCAAAGGGCCATCTTCGATATATTTAGGTTTTCGATACAAACCTTAACGGCTGTGTAGGGGAAGAAAATATTAGTTGTTGACTAGGTCGTCTAGATAAGCTCCAACGGTTGGCCTTTCTGAGTTTCTTTGCGTTTCTTTATACCGTCTAAGATCTTTTTTGGCCGTTTTGTACCCTCGTATCTTTGGCTTACTATCAGGCCCGCTAAAATTGAATTCCGCTGGAATTCTTTGTATGTAGCGTAGCTAAGCGACACTTTAAGGATATTACGTCTATCAATACCGATTGACGTACTGCTATTCTTAAAAGAATATTTGCAGATTAAAAAATGAATATTTTGAAAATGAGTAGTGATTGGTTTGGAACTTCAATAAGAGTAGTGAATCGCGGTTAATGGTAGTTATATTGAATAGGTATAACTGCCAGAAGTGGCCTTTTCTAGCCCATGAAAAAATGTTGTTCACGTATCTATTTCTGTAGATAGAAGAATCTTGAAAACGAGGCATTAATCTCAATTTGGACGCATCACCCTGTATTCTATGTATATCCACTTGGACCGGATAAAGCAGCTTCATTGATAGAATCTGAACTCGATGCGGTCAATAATTTTTACTACACGTAATAAAATCGTTTGCCCATACAACTCAATAGAGACGAGCATGATGACCATTATTTCAATGATGATTGCAAAAAGTTATGTACTTCAATTGAGATTTCACGCCGAATCACGCATTAGATGATGGCGCACGTCTCCCCTACGGGCTCCCCCTTTAAATAACAGTAGAATAATTTAGTTTTCCGCACACCTTATCTATTCCCTTAGTTTAATCTTGCATCCTACCCCTGCTGACCGCTTAAGCTTCGACATCTTCCCCAGTAGCTGTATTGCTCTAGTAGCCCCAAGGATGAATCACTATGTTCAAATCTGTGAGATTTTACCGTGTCCCGTAGTTAGAAAGGCGTGATGAAGAAAATCACTTTGAGTGTAAGTAGAAACAAGAAGCCGTCACGTGGGCAAAAATTATCATAAAAATTTAAAGGTTCATCAAGTCACTTAAACCATCAGGTTACTTACGTGCAAGGGGATATTTCTAAGAAGAAGTTCTACAGAAGAGCCAACACGTTTATCGAGCTTTGCAGCGATAATGAATCGACGAGTATGTGTAAATATATACAGCATCTGATTTCGATTCGAACTTATCAAATTTACTTACAATTGTGATCATTGGCTTCAGTAAAATACAATTTTTTCTTTTCGGAATTTTCAATGAACATTCGACGTGAAACGAAAGCTCGACACGAGACGATCGTACGGAAGATCACTGCGCTGGTATCAGTCCCATCGATTGAATCCATCGAGTTGCGTGGAGGCCTTTATATATTGAGCTTCGCTTCTACTGAAGAGTGAAAACGAGCATCACTGAGCTACCCACGATACCGTTCGGTTGGCTATTGATCCCTTATATCACCGTTTCGTTAACGGTGTTCTTTAAACATAACCACTTAGTCGTGAAGGAAGAGATGAACCTAATTCTCGCTAGTTAAGGGTGCCTCAACACCTTCGGATTGTTATCGAATTTATGTATATCTTATTGGCAGCGTACAAAATATTATACAGTAATGTAAGGTAAGCAAACGCATTTCTCAGCAGTGTATCGGTATTGGTATCAAGGCACCTAAGGTAAGTGGCTATTGGCTACCGCCGTCCGCGATTTTTTCTGGGCCTTTGTTTTTGACTTACTTGGGGAATGATGAAGAAAAACGAAAAAGATGACCAGTATGTATCTGAGCATATTCTTGGTCGATGAACCGCCACGTGTATACAATTTACGCATTCCATGATGCTTGTTTGGCCCGCAGCAGAAGTTAGTGGACGCCAGTATCGCATTATATCGGTTGTCGCCTCCAGCAAAGGTTAGGCTTCTTCATTGGTCCTTGACTCTGCAATCTGTCTTCTCATATGCTTTGGACGCAGGCTCGAACACGAACGTACGTGAATTACAGCAAAGACAACGATGACGCGCAGATACGTGTAAGTCTAATCAATCGCATGGCAGCACAGATATTATTAGCTCCACAGGGAGACGGTACCAGCCACAAGCAACTTCGGTAGGCGTCCGGGTACATGACGCATAAACGAATAGCAATTTTCAATTAGAGTCTGACTGCCGCCCTCACATTATAGCAAAACCTTACACAGAGAAAGAAAGCTTCATTTCTTTCTCTTAAGAGAGAGAAGAGGGAAACAGCCCAATCAGCCTAAGGACCAAAATGGCTGGTACGAAGCATACGGACCATATTCACTAATTCTCTATATATCAGGCCTCTCACACATTGCTTTTTGTTTCTTAACTAGCCATCAATATATGAAAAGACACAGCCATTAAAGTTAGCTAGATATCTTGTCTTGGTGCATAACACTCTGGTTCGTATGAGGAGCGCATTCAGGAGGCAAGAGTGCTCAGCCGATAGGGGTGTTACCCATCAGAAAAATTCATCTACGCGTTAAGCGCTTTGAGTTTCATTAATCCAAAATATCTGTTGTGACATAGTGGCTGTTAATTATAAACATAGCTTTTAACATCATAGACGAAGCATAAAGTGGAATGACGTTTTTTTTTTTTATCACTAAGATAAGATCTGTAAAAGTCTGTCTCGTTACCATTTATTATGTTCTACATATAAATTTAAACTATAGAGAACAACAGGGAGTCGTAAATGGGTAGTGTCGAGCATGCCTGCACATACCAGCCAAGAATGGATTCGAAACTCTGTCACAGGCATACCAAACTCAGTGGTATGAGATCACCTGTGAAGAATTTGTGTGCAGACTATTGCGCTGAACGTCTTTACGGCATACGGTGCATAAAGAACCGGTCTCAATAGGAAAACTACTGAGAGGTATCGAACAGCATAAAACATAGTAAAATGAACACAATTAAGTCTAGATGAAAAAGAGAGCATGTCACTAACAGCGTTCCGTAAGGTCTTTATCGGGCTTTGTAAATATTCCATTATTTTCTACCCAGAAGAACAGACTTACCGAAGAACACAATGGTTGGGAAACTGATTCATTAGATCTCGTGACAAAAAAGCAAGCTCTATATGAAACTTTACAACAGCACACCACCAATTACCCATCAAATGCTAGCTTGCTATTGAGTAGATCTGGCCAACACTACGATCCGCACGGTTCCCCTGCTTCGAGCAACCACCGGTGATTTCAGACGGAGTTTTGGCAACGCCACATATGAGTTCCTGTATAGCTGGCACTGCAGTAATGTTGCGTTTTCCTAGAATCGACATGTCAACTATCTAGTACATTGTTCATTCTCTGCGGGAAACCTTTTAAGGATCATCGTCCAGCAGCTTCTTTGGATTTCGTGCGGAGTTTGGGGACTTTACTGGTTGATCACCTATGACCTGAAGTTGAAGGTGATGGGGGTTGCATCTATAGTATGTTTCGTATGGGTGCGCAGAAGTGCATTAAGGTTTGTACAAGAGATAACGAGCTGACTAAACAGCGGTGGATTGAGGACACCGCTTAATATATGATTCACTATTCTTCATGACACGCCTGAGGCTTGAGGATTACATACATGCTCTGCAACAATGATAAACGGGCCTAGCTCATAACGTTCATCCACTCATTAGCAACAACAAAATGAGATAATTCGGAAACTGCTTTTGTGAAATGTTTGTATTTTCAATATCATCATTTAAGATTGTAGAAAAGATGTTTTCTTTGACACAACAAGATTTTTTTACTGTATGTACTGAAACAAGCCATAATGGCGGCGTGTCCCAATTGAAACAGGAGATGTTAAGGGGAATCCTTAAACATATCTCTTAATACCAATGAATCGGTAAAAGTTCACGGTACCGTCGTGTTAGTCGTGTTAGAAGGACCTACGTATGCATTGATCCGCCACAGGTCCTTAAAGTGGGACTCCGTATGACGAAGGTCTGGTACCGTAACAGTACATTTGAACACTTAGACCTGACTTTATCCATAAGAGAGCTTCTCTTCTATGGGGTGCTCACCACCGTAATCAAACAGTGTCACCTAAATGATCCGAAATGTATTCGAGATCGATGATTGAGAGTCATTGATCTCAACACTTTCTTACTACAACGCAAGTCGGATATTTGCGCTACAAACTTCGCCCAGTTTCTCTCCACCTTTGTGTAGCACCTGTGTCGGCCCCAAAGATCATATCTCTGAACACTCCATTCGATTATAACAGGACACATAATCGTCTTACTGCTACCTTTTTCGTAATAGTCTTTGTATCATCTTGCCCATATTTGGCCTTACCATCACAGTAAAGCTGCTGGTTAATTTCTTATACTTTGCTAAACACGTTACTTTCACACCATTTCCGTCTAGGAAACTTTGCTTTGACGTATACGTCAAGTTGACAACAAGATTAAAAAAGAAAAATAATTCAAATAGAGTCTGGTATCGAGGATACGAAACTGACCACAGTGTCAACAACTTTAAATTGGAAGGGAACATAAAAGATAGAATATTAGTTGAAAAGAGGAGAGTATTGGCCATAATTATTACGATAGCCAAGAGTCCATATGATAAACTGGTTCTGTCTGATCTACTTTTTCTTTTAAGGCAGTCCATCACTTGAATGCAGTAAAATATATTGTACTTACAAATTTACAACTCAATTGCACTGGGTTATTTGTGAGCTTCCCCAGTAGCACGATGTATGCCACATTTGACTTTCAACAATATACGGCACCAAGTTTTCGTTGATGAAAAGATTAGTTAGTCGTCTACACAGATCTTATCGTATTCTTTTCTCGGCCATTGTTGACACGTTCTGCCATGCTATTCCTGCTGGAAGACTTTATCATCATGAATAGGTGAATACATCTCCGATAGCGGTACATAGTGTTCAAGTGCACGCCTAGTCTTTTTAACGCCGAAGCCTGGGATCATGTTGTTGGTTGTTATTGATAGCGAGCCTCAGTTGTTGACCGCGCATTTATTTACAGCTATAGATTTGTCAGCGTTGCTTCGAGCTGAATCCAGCTCCATAATAATGACTTGTTGTTGTTGTTGTTGCTGCCGCTGCAGCAGTAGCCGCTGTTAGTGCTACTGATGATGACCTGGGTCACATTCGCGTGTACAACCCTCATTGGACTTCGCGTCGTCTTGTGGTCATCGATGCAAAACTTCAACAGGTTCCTCGCATCATATCGCTAACGGCATGAGCGCTTACTGATACCATTCTTCTGCTGTTATTGCTGTAGTAGTCGTTTGAAGCTGCGCTAACGGCCGAACCATGTCGGGAATAGGGCGGACTTTCTTTTGCCTGTTGATCCGACATGTTATTCGACAATCCAATCTTCTTGCGGTCACCACTTGTACGACTGACATTATCGATAAGGTTAGAACAACTTGTAACGATAACGTTAAGGCGTCCATATCACGGTGAAGGATGGCACGCCCAAACGTCATCGACCAAGACATCGCTAAAATGCTAGCAACTCCGAAGCACAGGTTTTCTACTGCACATTCAGAACGAATCAATGTAAAAGGATGCACAATGACTGATGTGCATACTCTTACATTTGCTGCCGCTGCCGCTGTGCTGCTGCTACAATCGGTTCTGCGTAAATTTCTATGGCCGAACGGGCTGAAAGCATCCCATTGAACGTGATCTGTCTTCGTCGTTCCTGTGACCATCGCCGCGATCATTCTCAGTACCGTAGTGAGTTGCCACTACCTCTTTGTAAGCGCCACGTATTCGTCTATTCCCTGTTCCCTGCGTAACACGTCCAGAGGTCATGCTCGCTATGAAAAGGTCTTTTTCCTTGACAAATTTGCGCTCAGCGTATCATCAGGCAACGCTGGCGGACTGGCCTTTTTTTGCAAGAGTCGATTTTCAGTAGTTGAAAACGGTAGCTAGTGGCACACCACAAACCGGCAATGAAACGTAAGTGCGAACAATTGAGGGAGCAAACTACATAGATAAATAGATTATGGTGAATTCCTAGTACCATCAATCTCTGTATTTTGCATTTTAATCTCCTGCATTATATTCTCCATTAGCATCGCCAACATCACCAGCAAAGCAGATCGGGAGCCGAGCACAGCTACTGAGGCGTTTTTGTTAACTTTAACTTGATCTTAGCCGGTGGACACGTTAATTTTGTGTAGGTGGTGGCACGTTGTGATGGCCATGTCAACAGAGTTATCTCACTTTAGCAGCAACAATTTTTGTCTACCTCTAATAATGTATCTATTTAATGGAGACCATTCGACGGTTGCTCACTGCGGTCTGAGTCTAAGGATTTTCCTCCAGCAAGCATCTGTAGGCCACTTCGACGTGTTGCTTGCTTGTATGTATGAAATTATACATTACTATAGGAACTAAGCGAAACGGCCGCTGACTTACTTGCTAAACATTAAAAAATACAGGGCGAAGAGTGCTAGATTCTATAGATAAGCACATTGAGCCTCAGACACCCTGTCTAAACTAGCGACACCCTGCAAAGAACGTCATTTCATTGAAAAAGCTTCATTATTCTGTATAATGTAGAATTTTGTGAAGAAATCATCACGCACTTTCACCTACAACGCTAAACCTACTGTTTTTTGCCAGGCCTATAACTTCTAGACACAGATACCTCTAGTAGCTTCGTCACAAATGAATTAGTTGGCTTAAGGGTAGGATATATTTCGACATCTCTGAAACTGCGATCAAAAACATCTTTTTTTTTATAGGAAAAAGAACGAATGACCAAATTTGTCGAGCATCACTTGATATCTAAACTCGTGATCTTATACAAGTTAGCTTAAGTAGTGATAAATTAACAGTGCATATTATGAAAGTAATGCGTAAGTATCTTCCGCTTAGGTTTTCAAGCGTTCAATAGAGAAGCTGAAGTTATAGCTAACCCGAATAGATATATCATGCAACACTATTTGCCCATTAATTTATTTACGGGCCCATATACCTGTCCGCACTGTTTCATGTCAAAACACCGTAGGTCCCAGCCGCCTTAGTGTTAACATTTTCCTAGATTATCCTGTGTTAATTTAGCTACTTTTCGTATCGTATATTCTGGTTTGTCACGTTGGAACAGTTATGGTTTCCAGATGTTTCTTGCTTTAGCGACTTTTGGCGAGAACGGCGCATACGATACAGCAAGTAGCAAACGGACGAGCGCCAGGCAACCAACAACGGAGTAACTCCCAATCTCGTAGAGAGACAGAAGCCGTTGGGCAGGAGAATGAATCTTGAGTATCATGGACTCAGTTCTGCTTAGGTACCTTAATCCTTCGACGTTGCCTGTTCCACAGTTCAGCACACCGACACACAGGTACTTGTCAAAAACGCATTAAGCGAATCGGTAGAGATGAAAAGCTCCCTGCGTTTTCAGACTTTCGAGCGCAAGTTTCAAGTTTTCGTGTCGAATTTCCGTGCAAACATGCTTGTATAACAGAGGTCTGCTAATGGGTGGAACTACCTGTTTCCTAAGACGCATATGCTGAGCTTGGCCCCCGTGTAACATTGCCACACATCGCTAATAGCTAATGATCTACGCCTCTAACTCTTCGGCTGACCAAGTCTTCCGAGACGCTTTCCCAGAACATTTGGAGTGCATTAGGCAGCAATAGAAGAAAGAGCAGAAGGCTACCGCGAATTGATCTGTTGATTCATAGGCAGCGTGAGCTTATGTGAACGCGGACTGCGACTGCCGTGGAGTACCACATAGATCGCAGCGCCTGCGACCAAACGCTCGTATCAGAAGGACAAAGCAGGATACATGGGTAAATGGAGTGAATTAGTTGAACTAGGTACTATTCAAGAGGCTAACTTAAAGTTTAAGCTCTTTGTTAAAATAATCTAAATGAGTTCAATTGATACACTATCAAAAGAGTAAGAAATTTCACACATGACCCAAGTGCTTGATCACAGAGAAAACGATTTGTGCTCTTCAGACAGGAATTTAATGTACACAGCCTACAATACGATAAGCTAATAGACACTGTTAATTCTTATTTAGTTATTATTTTACATTTTTTTGGATAATATTGATAGTACTATTATATCATTAATCAATTATGTCGGTAACCTTTGGAGGCCTCAAATGCTTGGCACTAATGAGACGCAGCGTTATCTATCAATGAATGGCATTCTACTGCTGGCTCGCAATGCGATGAATCAATATAATTTAGCTAGAAAATATCTTAAAATATCTGGTCTACTGGTTTGTACGTCCGTGTGGAGAGAGTATCAAAATTCCCGCCCTATTGACTTCTGCTGTCGTCATCATGAACCCACCTGTATACGAGGAGCAGTATTATTGATAAATATCAATGATTAGCAGAAGAAGGTTATAACTAGCTCGGCGGTTAGATACTTTTAGGAGAAGGTGATCCGTAATTTTTATCACTATTTCGAACTGCAGCCCGCGGCAGGTCGTGTCCGTTCCGCCGTTCCTTTCATCGTATGATATAGAGCATTCATCCGGCTCGGTTGACGTTTTCGCATGCCTCATTTCTACCATATTCTGTCGATTTTTAAAGGCAGAAAGCCCGCGAAAAGTCATACCGATTTTGCGATACTTCGGGTTTCTATGACCGCGTGTGACAGCCAGGGCCTTTGTCTGTATCACGATTGTTGCCGATGATCTCACAAAGATTTCTTTTTTGCTTCGTATTCCATAGATTCGTTAAATTCGTCAAACAAGCAAACGATTCATTTTTTTCACGTACACTTATAATCGCTATTATTGTTATCTGATTTTGACGATGACCTCGAACGATCCGCGTGACTGACTAAAACCGGTCGCTGATCTCTGTAAACTACTTATGTACAGGTTGACGTAAGTATCGGTCGGGCATTTGGCTAGAACTGTCGGCTACCAGATCGACAAACGATGAGAGGGGAATATCTTCGAAAGTCCCAAAAAGGACGAAAAAAAAAATGTACCGAAATCAATAATGAAGGCACAGATGAGTTGAACAGCTAACTAAGTCGCTTAAATGGCATCGTACGTGGCATATATGTACACCGATAATCATTAGTTATATTTAGAAATAACTAAGCAGTTACCGCGGTGCACGATTATATGTGCCGAAGTTACGTACAAAAAGTAAGAATATACGAATTTAAGCTGAACGCTGACAACTGAAAAAAACACTATACTTCGTTATTCGCATATTCAGTAACTACTATTTGTTGTTACTTATAACTTACATGTTAAGTACGGACGAGTCTCACGTCAACGGTGACTTCTAGCTTTGTTCAACATAAAGCTTAGCCAGACAGGCATAGTTGACCGAGTACGTTAAACAGGATTCCAACCGTTCAATACTGAAAGTCGCTTAAGTCGTGCGAAACAAGAAAGAACGTTAAACAGTTTGCACGATAGAATTTGAATTTCTATAGGATATCGTATCCGAGGGCGCACATGTTTCCCCGACGTGCAAAGTTCCGTCGGAACAGGGTGACGAAAGCATTCCTTCAGCTAGCATCAAAGAGCGACATCGCCAATTTCTAAAATATCAATTGCGAGCTAGCGTCATTTTTCTCATGTAATGGATCTGTATGAGGTCGTCAACGAAACTTGTAAAATTCGTAAATGAGTCAGTCGATGTCGCAACGACGTGCTCGTTACATTTTCATTGAAATAGCTCATATATTCGTAGGTAGTACGCTACTGTACAGAAAGAAGCCTTTTTTAAGCGGCACTGCTAATTCCTCTCGTAGAAATTCATAGAACACAAATGTTCAGATTCAACTTGGGCAACTTTAGCTAAAAACTATTAACTATTATATTTATTCGATGAGACCATGTCGATTGACGAAAAAAAAACTTCAAAAACTAAAAAAAGGCAGGGGTGGCCGCTCGAGACCAACGGTTTCAAATGAATTAAATAAACTACCTTCATCCTATTCACACTTCTTATTGATATAAAATCCGGCCAGGTAAATTTTAGAAATCAACTTAGCGAGAACTTTAGAGGATTTATGAAATTCTAAATTTCACTGATTTCTATAAGAAGTAAAATATCAATACCTTTTCGCTTGCGCTAACTCAGCCCATAGCCGTTGATAATAAATGTTCGATGTCGGACACATTCTCTCTCTCTAGCTACACAAGAATACGTCATTCATAGTTTGAAACTCTTCACTATCACCCCCGACATTCCCATCTATGAAGGTGATGTTGGAATAGAGACAATGACGCGAGCTATAGAATAAAGGTCGGTAGCTTCGCGTAGGTTAGGTCGATCTGATTCGTCTGATCGAAGTAGGTGGTCCTCAGATTAATCCAAACGGCAACAAGCTGATTTACACGTAGAGCCTTCCCTTACTAGCTATCGCAGTTGTAGCGCTCGCACATCTGAGGTGTGTGCGAATATTGTCCTTTAGAACACCTAGCCTCTCAAGTAACTGCGACTCCAAAGTCAAACTTACCATAGCATCTATGCTTTGTCCTTAACTCGAGGTAAATTCCTATAGAAAATTTTACGAAAAGGCTTATGACCTTCAATCTGCAGTATGGTATGTTAGAGAGGCTTCGAAAAGTAGCGGAATAGACTGTTCACCGAATTTCTGGGTGTCAGGAAATGTGGCTTCTTGTGAAACAACCTTTCTGGTTTGCGGAGGCTTCCTAGTCTATCAGGCGAACTCGATGCCGTTTGTGGCAGTCGGATGAAAAATCTGCAGGCTTTAATAGCAAAATTAGAGAGCGCGTTCACTTAACAGTATCATCGTTTGCCCGTACTGGCTATTCATTGGTCGGTGTTATAAGCAAAAGCCATTATAGCATACTACAGAGTCACACCAGATGAGCGACAGAAGTTCAATATGATTATTCTGACCTGACTATCCCTAATTAAATATTATATGGCCCTGTTCCATTTAGCGAAGCACGAACCTTAGATGTTTTTCAAGTGTTTTTCTAATAGGACATGAACGCTTCACTTTTAAATGTTATATTCCCCTTCGTCAACTTACTAAGTTGAAATTGCCCCACTTAGAAAATATGTGACCGCGTTATCATCCTGTCATCTCTTCAAGAACTTAGAAGAAGAGTAAAACTAATGTACTTGAGAGCGTGCGTCAACAACGAATTTTATTTTTATAACTCTAACGCCAGGTCGTTAATGCACATTCGACTCGCAATAAAACAGTTCCCACATATTACTATAGCTGTACGCGGTGGTATTAAAACAACATGGCCAGTCATTAGTACATCAAAATAAAATACTTACAAATACAAAAAAAATCTATTAGCTTGTACAGTAAGTTAATTTTACTTGTCAGGATATCTCCACGTACAGGTCTTTTACCTGTATAGGTATATATGTTGTGAAAATATTTTGCATTCCTACAAGTAGCTAAGATACATTGAAGCCAGTTGCTTATCGCTCATTTCAGTATCTAGTACGGCAGCCTGTGGAGCAATCGTTCGTTAGGCATGAAAACGTAACATATTTAAAAAATAATCTCGGTATCCAGTCATTGTATATTGTGCATTCCTAATTCGATGCGAACACACTGCCCATCGCCAGCTTACTAGTTAGCCATCCATTGTCCGGACCACAAATGGTCAAAATATACGCTAGAGTTGTTATGTATCGCAGAGGCGATGAGCAATCGGTAGCGCTTGCGACTTGAAGCCAGACTCTTCCTACGGATAATGCCGTTTCTTCGTTTCGTCGCCCAGGACGATAGCTTTCGTTAAATGATACCCGTACGGCTGTTATATAGGAAAAAGAAGTTGGGGGAGAACTCGTAAGAAAAATCACTCAGTCCATCGATCGTGTGTTTCTGTCTTTTCGCATCCGTTCAACAGATACCGAGTATAGCCTGATAGGTTTCGATGACGCTGCTACCCGCGACGCAGCCCATGACTACCCCACAGCCGACGGCTGTTAGTCCTGGCTGCCGCCACCAAAAGCACTGCCGCGTCGAACCGTTCATCCGTCCGAAAAAAAGCCGAGCGCATCTAATCGCGTTACAGTAGAGCCTAGCTTGAGGTGTTGGACCTTCAGAGGTGGTCCAGCATCTCGTCAACTCCCGTAGGAGAGGGTACACCGAACAGTCGCTTAGAGTACAACTAGACGGACACACGCGAAGCAGCCTTTAGGAAAACGCTTCAACTGGGACAAAGTCGAAGGCGATTTGGCCTGAAAGATGAACGCGACTGGAGACAACTGAGAGAGAATGGTAACCCGACTGGCGGCGGTACCATTCCTTCGTCTCATTCGAGCATTTTTCGCTGGGTATTCTGAGACATGATTGCAGAGAAAGGACAAGGCCTCAACTTTGATAGCAATGACGACGGCAGCGGTGATTGTAGTTTTGCACAAATTAGTTACGGAAACGGTACCCCTCTACTCCTTCGTTTAGTTGAGCCAAAAAGGCTCAAAGAAAGTGGCGACGCTGTTGGCCCAAAGGGCATCTGGGATGAAGATTCATTCAAATATCACATGCGTAACTGTCAATAGATGTTTCTGGACGGTCCGGGTATTATTGAAATTTTTTGATAGAATTTTGTCAGATATAAATACGAACAGAAAAAATGCTGTGGAAGGAAATTGCCTAAATCTACCGGAAAATGACAACAAAAGGAAATCGCCATGTTGAGTTGACAACTACCGACTTGTGCAGTGTGGAATTTGCGTAAAGTTTATGTTAAACTTTTTCTGTAATGAAGTTTTTGAGGATCGAATACGTCAAAAGGGAGTGAGTCTCCAACTAATTCTACTCGACAGCCTCACTTCATAAAAATCTTTATTTTAGTAATGAATAGGATTTCCAGAATAGACAAGCTAACCTTTAAAACAGTATCAAATCGACACATACTATGCGTAATGCACTGGGTATCTTCAATTTTTCTCAAATCTTCCTGGTTTAATTTTAAAGCTTCAGTAACAAAGAAAGGCCGTCGATAAGTTGAGGCGCACCTTTTAAAGCGGTAACCCCCAATGTATTTGAGACCAAACTCATTATGAGCTCGATTAGATTTGTTGATTTAACTTTTCTATAACCCTCCTACGCCTTGGCGAACAACTGTAACTCTTAGCTAAATACCCAAATATCGTTGTAACAGATACGTGGTTACTCATTATAGCTAGGTTTATATCAGATTTCGACTGGAAAACGGCGGGTTTAGGAGAGGGACCAGACGCCCACTCAAAGGGTAGATGGTGTGAAAGGATGGCTGAATGGAGCAGCGGGTAGATGCTTAATGCACTCTATGGCGTCTATAAGTACGTATGTCTTTGACGGCGGCGACGAGGTACTCGCATGGCGGTGAAATGAGCGTAAAGGAATTCGACTAGTGATGATCACTCGAAAAGCCTCGGAGGGGAAACTGTGGACTGTGACTCACCGCGTCTGTCTCACTGGTAACCAGAAGGAGCGCCCATTGCCAAGCCAATATGCTCAGCCTTCAGGCAGATATCAAAAAGGCTCATACCGTTGAACGTTTCTAATGAACATTTTGGCCTCGTGCAACTCATTCACTACGAACTTCAGAGTGAGTGCATTATTCATGGAATTAGAATTTTTTTTCGCATTATTATTTATAGTTCATTGTTTAATGATGTTGCTATGGCGAATTTATCTAGCATAGGAACCTTAGCACACACTGACCACAAGTCGCAGCTCAACATCGATAAATCTACTAAGTTAATGCCATTATCAGTGTAGATGTGAAACGGCGCAAAGGTTCTTCACGCGATTTTGCCACTTCGACTGGTAACCTCGAAGCGGTACGTTATTTATAAGAGCCTGTGGGCGATGAGCTCATGGCGGTGCCGAGGTGGGTGTTCACTCACCGTAAACTCGAAAAGCAAAAGAGTTAGCCTGGGTTTGTGAACATTTTCGCATACTGGCTGATACACAAAACAGCGCTTCCACTCCGTGATTGAATACAATCGCAAGGAAGTCCTGGTTTCGAACTGGGGCTTCTCGTTTCTTATTCTAAACCTCAGTGAGTAACGACACTCCCCGATGAGTCCGAAAGAGAATGGGAAAGATCGGATTAATTAATTGCACTCCAGACATGTCATGCTTTTCGTATAGATGTAATCGTCATTGTAATAAACGTTCAGATAGACATTTTCCACAAGGTACTTTGAGTATCGGCACACGCGCGAATCTAAACCTCTGCTGAAACCTGCTAAGCTCTCGCTTGTTGCCTATTATTAGACAGTATTGAGACTTATTTTGAGCTCTAGTAAATTAACTCGCGAACTCAATTTACGTATCACCAACCGACATCGAGATACGCTGCGCACCATTATGTAGTCACCGTTATAACGATTGTTTGCGTCTACCTGTGAGCTGCACGTTTTCAAACTCACGGCTATCATTGAACGCTACTTCCGTGAACAGCAGAGGAGCTCATGAGTGCATCTTAGAAAAGTATCCAAGCGAAATATCCAGCGTGCGATATCCGCTACCTTAACGTTTGTCGCCTGCATCGTCGCTATTATTGCTATGTTCGCTGGCCAATTTGCCGGCCACGCTCGTGTTTCTCTCGCATGAGCCTTTCATACAATAGCGGTAACCGTGTCTCCTTTCTGATACGGCTACGCAAGCGGATAACACTCTGGTTCTGACCGCCACTCAGTGCGCCACCAGACAATAGCGACAAATTAGAATAGAGGTAAGAAAACTGTCTTGTGTCGAAACGAGTATAGTTCATAGCTGTTAGCTCGATCGGCATTGTATCGTCGGCTTGGCTTTTGCATAATGCAGATCCGTCAAAATGGCTATCGTAGCTATTGTATGGATAGTAAACAGCCAGCTATTGTGTATGTATTAGGTAAACGTCATTAGACATTAGAGGATCTATTTAGCTCAATTCATTAGCTACCTAGTCAGCTCGTAACGCTAATATGAACACCATTGCTACGACCCAAACGCCACTCGAAGTCAGCCACCACTATACAGGAGGCAAATGATCGTCTCGAGGTAGCAGACTAAGCTCGGGATGAAGTGTCATAACAGGAACGACATGGCCATTTACCTTCTATACATAGAATGCTATTGATGATTGAAAAACGGCTTGTACAAGGAAATAATTCTATTGATCAGTACAATTTCCGTTCGCAGGTTTGTTAGAGTGGCATAAGGTGGAACGTCGGGTCGTCATCCTCATCACCGTTACTATAGCCATCGCTTCTCTAATAGCCGAACCCAATACGTTGGATCTGGGTTTATTGCTAAAAATTATATAAGCATTGCATCTGACACTGTTCGAACGTACCAAAAATGGCGCTGGTTATTATCTTTTGTCGGTCGTGTGGGCAAAAAATCATTACAGTCTGCTGAACTCCACGATCAGGGGGTGTACACTATACCAGAATGAGAAAATCACCGTTACCCACAGATGTTTGAGACATGTACGAACTCATAGATTTCATTTTCTAATGAAGTGATCGTGTGACGTATTTTCGTTCGTTTCGCAGCGTTTCGATTTAATCTACAAATCGATGTGACTCTATCTGTGAGTATGCCGAAAGTATAGGTTGTGTACTGCACTTTTATGACAGTACTGCTTTACCAACCAGATTGGGGTCCTAGCAATGGATCCTCATGTTCACCTGTAGTTCTTGCGTGTCATTAGTCTCCCCGTTATTTGTATCGAGTTAACCGTTCTTTATGTCGTATTCCGCAACAACAACGACAACAGCAATAATACAGGGTATCTTTAATTCGAAATTGTGTCACGCCGAATTTCATACGTCCTTGGCAAACGAAATAGGTTCCTTTGCCGTATCACAAAAGCGTCAATGCTAGCTCTACTAATTTACCGTAAAAAGCTCTACCAGATTGAGTAGAATGTCTACTTGCGTATCGAGGTGTTTCAACGAGCTTTAGCTAAGATAAGAGACTAGTCTATTGGGATCTGTCACTAAGACGTATCCAACCTAAATCATGTTCTCATGTTTGTTTTGCATAAATATATACGCTCTTCACGTTAAGGTGCTGATAGAGCGATTCTCATCCGAAGCTGCTCTCGAAGCGGGGTCGACCCACTGGCTCAGTCCAAACTACGTTCGTACAAATTGTCATAGCAGCAAAGCCGTTCAGAAAAGAAACTGTTTTTGTTATGGTTAGACACACAATTTTCACACAACTTCCCCATTTAGAAGAGGGAACAAATGATTCCTCAGCGAAGTGGGCACATATTCTGATAATCTCATAGGGCCTCCCGTTAGTTGATTGCTCACAGGACAGTTCATACATGATTTAAACCGTTACATGCGATGATGATGATGAAATGATTCACACCCTACGGTGGTCGTGACGCCACATGCTCCGAGCGTAAACTTTTAATAACATAAATAAGCTTAGATGTTTTTGGTCGTTTCACTTTGTGGAAAATCGAGGAAAGAAACACTTATCAGATTTAATCTCTAGAGTGCCGACGTAAGCCAATAAAGCTTTTTCCGTCCTTTAATCACTCCTCTGAGTCTCTTGTGGAGTACGCCTTTGAAGTATAACAATAGTTTTCAATCATAACCCTTTTTAGTTTTAATGGTCTTATTGAGCCTGTGAGAACGCGGCGTTACATCACATTCGGTATTGGATACAGCGAGAACAAGTAGCAAGTATTTGAAGTGCGTATGTACTAATTAAGCACTTATCTGGCCTTCTCCCAGGCGAACGTTTAACAAGTTTCCCAGCTACATTCTCCTTTTTAGGCCTTATGTAATCTTATACTTCGTCCTCTACATTATAAAATTACAATACTTAGTAATATAGTATTTCGATAAATCTGTTTGACGGTCAGCTTCAGCACAGGATCACACATCAATCAATTATCGACTACCGTCGAAGGACTACGGATGCGAAACAGTTAAAAATAGACTGTACCATAACTATGCGAATTTGTTTTAACGAGCTAGGCACATCATTCACGTCGATATACAGTCCTTTAATTTACCTTCGTTTGCTTTGAAACGTGATACAATCCATTTGCTACTAGTCCAACGAATGACCTATTCTGTCCTTAACTCGCTTTTCTTTCTGGTTTTTTGTGCCTTTAACTGACTCGTCGTCTTCCCGATAGATCGTCTAGCTTTTACCATCCTTCTTTTCCGCTGATGCTCCGTTTCATTGCAGTTGGGTTGAAAGCAACTGAGGCGAAACGCCTTTAGTGTATACTCCCCAGCGGAAACAGACGATATGTCTCAAACTCCCTCTTGCGTACCAGTCCGGTCAGTTCCTCACGCTTCTTGAATGATGCTTTCTCACTCAGACTCTCCATTCGTCGGCATTGAAGCTAGTTACTTAGCTTCGTAGATATCATCATCTATGAGTTTGACCTTATGGTTCTCACATATAGATGCGCACACGCCTGTACTTATTCAACGAGAATTGCTATCACTGGTTGCAACTCGTTTCAAATTTTCCTCAGAACCTACAGAGGGCGGCAGAATCCTCAGTTTTGATGACTACTGGGTGGTCCAACAGCTCGAGGGATAGATCTCCCATCTGCCGGACTCAAAGAAGAATACATTTCCGGGATTCGAATATCTTTTTCCCAAGTCGAATTGAGACGAAATCATGTCCAGTACTATACACCAGTTGATGAAAGTGATTGCACTGCCAGCGGGGCTTAGTGTCCAGGAGGAAATTCACTGATGAGGAGCCGTCCTGCGAAAGTAACGCTACCCGTTAGTTCCTATCTAATGGAGGGTCCACTCGATAAAAATCACGACCCGTTTAGCTTTCAAAATTGAAATGTAAATACTCCCGTTTTTAAATGAAAAATCGTATTCTTTTCGCCAACTTTTTCAATTGGTTTACTTTACAAATCGATTATAAATACATAAGTTATTTACTACTTAATTACTCAATCCTATAAGTGCGCATTGTGCAAAATAGTTCTTGCAAATATATTTACCTCAAAAAATCTAATGGCTATATTAGCGAAACGAAAATATGGAAATAAAATTATCACTGTTGCTTGGATTGGAGATATAAAATTATTGCGGTTAGTATGCGTATCCAGGAAGCGAGACAAAACCGCGTTACTTTAGGGGCCGCATCTTAGATAGGCATCCCTCTTACAAGTTTTTTTTTTTTTTTTTTTCTTTAATTAAATGACGTCCTGCGCATTCGTATGATTCATTTACTCGTCAAGCCAGCTTATAACACGATTCTAGTATAGCGGCAGGAATTACTAATCAACGATTCGTTTGGTTCTCCTTCCCTAGTCTACGGCTCATAGAGTGCGTATTGTTTTGAACAAAACCAAAACACTCTAAAATCAAGTGCGACGTTGCTTCACCGCATCGGTCGAATTCTCAGAGCTACTGGCTAGAGAAACAAAGAACAGATGTGCGGGTTACCACGGACGAGCGCCGTGAACGGAAACGGTAGTATATTAATTGCAGCATCTCTGATCTGAGGAGTTCCCGCTCCTGCAGTACAAACATCCTTAGACACAGCTTCCTATAACTCGATGTACAACTTGGTAGATTTTCTATAGAGACATATATGTGTACTAGTGAACGTAATCAGACCGGACGTTGGCGGCGCCCACCCCACCTTTTAATGATATCGCCAGATCTCTGACGTACACATATTGGCGCTGTCTGTAGGATATTTCGGAGTCTGGAGCAGGATATTTCGCGTGCACTGAGCTAATGCATTAACTGTGTCTGTCTGCCCCTAGCGATGGACCAGACGAGGATTGAGTAAATATGCGCTAGAAGCAAAACAGTTTCATATTCTTTGCGGCCTGGGTGATTTCTCACACATTCCAAGATGTTCTCAAGGCTCCACGTACGAACAAAGTCCATCGTCAACCGTGTGAATCAGTAAGGAGATAAATAGTGGGCACGTGTCAGCGCCGAAATAGCAGCTGCCGCAGTATATTCTTCGTTGCGTGAATCTACATGTAAATGGCTACTGGAGCCGAGTTGCATAAGAAGAGCATTATAAAAACAAAAAAGGAAGCTCCAGAATGACCACTTGTGTTAATATCGCTCACACAATCTGAATTGTTTGTGATAGTGGGATCGATGTATATTAACTTTTTTATAAACGAACATTATTTAACAATTTAGCTATTGTTATAAACAGAAATACGGCAGGTTTATGTGTGGCTGACATCAAGCGAAGAGTTTTGTTATTTGAAATCAAGTTGTTTATGTTATATGTATTTAGTCGTCGTCATATAAACCAGATTTTCTGGAAAATTTAAAATAGATTTTCGCAATGATTGCACATGTTCCTTAATTACAATTAAGGAACTTAATTACAGGATTAGTTACACGATCTCGTATTATGAGGAATCTTTACAACGTATGGAAAATTGTCGTCACCAAATCGATGCCGTCCGCATACGACCCTATCATTGATATGAACTCGCCCGTAGCTGACTTATTTTTTCACAGTTGACTTGTATCTATTCATACTAAGCCGTTACATTAACGCGCTTGTTTATTACTCGTCCATAAATTTGCGCAGTTGGCACGCGACACTTCGCTCACCGGTTCATAATTTAACATGAATGTCACCTTTGCACCAGTCATTTCTGTCCTTTATCCCTCTTGTCTCGGTAGCCTAAGCGCCGCACCAAACCTCTTCTAGGTAATTTCTCGCACCTCGGGTGTGTCAACCTGAAGTTCATCTCTTCACTTCAGATAACTCCAATTCGAACTACGTTACATGTTAATGCACTATCGGTAGTTTCTCTAGCGATCAATGGCAGCTTCTCCTGTCCATGTCAGGCACTTCTGAGCTTAATCCGTCCAGTTCGTACCTTTCGTTAGAAGTGGGTTGACGAGCAAACATGTACCACCCTCCAAGTGCGTTTGGGACAGTCTCACAAATATGAGTGCGCGCTAGCATACACATTTGGGTCTAGATCGCAATTGTTCTGTCTTTCCCTTCCTGTACTATAAAAAAAAAGGAGCTGCTGCATGGTCAGCACCGGTACTCACAGCCCGGTTAACTGCCGTACATAGCATCCAAAAGCGTAGATGCTTGATTTTGGGGCACGCACTCAGGAGGAGTCCATATAGACACCGCACATTGCTCTATACGGTAAGCAACTTACGTCGCAGGACTTTCACTCAGCAGAGGTAGGGTTTAACAGTGTCGATCATCCTATGTAAGGCAGTATCCTCCTCAATTATCTGATACATTTGTTGCATCTTATATAGAGGCACATGAGCATATTACAAATATGCAATCTTTCACAAAATTTTCAACAACTGATTGAACAGTTCTAATCACATTATTCAACATGTTAAATATATTAAACATGTTAACTCGAACGCGTGGCTAGCTTTTCCCCGCCAATGTACATTTCGTAGAGATCCTCGTTGTTTAAGCTGTTGTCAGTAGCCTGGCATTGCTTTTGGTGTTGGGGAAATCTGAAATCTTTACAATGTGGTTCATTTATATTATACAATTCACCTAAGTAAACCTTGAAAAACAAAAATTGTTTACTCTTAGTGCTGAACTTGTACCTTAGCCACCCTCTAATATAAGTATTGTTGTACGTCTGTCTTTATGAGATAGTGACTATAACTGCCAGGATATTAGTATGTGTCTGTTCTTCTACACTTTTTTTTCTTCTATTGGTCAGATCTTTTGCTCACCCTACGCCCGCCCTTTGCATAAGCCCGTCTGTTCCCCACCATCAGGAGCACTGCGTTCTCATCTTCAAGTCACAGGGGAATCGAAATGAAATCAACGGCAGCTCCCACTCCGCCCCAATCGCCCCGATATTAGGCACTACTAAGCAGTATTGGAGCCTTCCGTCGGCATTGCTTTTTCCGTCTCCAAGTTCCTGCTATCTCCAAGACTCACTATGCCCTCCTTCTGTTTCATTTCTACAATGGCACACAAACTCACTCTTTTTCTATTCATCTGTATATCTCTTACCGTGCCCAAGACGAGCGTAGCGCTATTCTACAGGGAGTTCAGGTTTGAGGAGGCACTCAAGAACATTTGTCATGACTTAATTGCACCGACGGCAGCGCAGGGCTAACAGTAGCGGCGTCGTCAACTACGGCGGCAACAGCAGCACATAAAAAAGTCATACGTCGAACAGTACAGCATTCGACTTATGAATATTTATATTCCATTTCACCCGGTTTCGCTTGAGCACGTTCCTGGTCTCCCCCCTTGCCCAGTCAAAGTCGGGTCGAAATCGTCCTCCTTCGTCCACTCTACATATATCTCGAGGATATCCCACTTTTTCCTAATCTCCCTAGAGACAGGTAACGTTCATAGTGATGGTAAACGATGGCAAAATGGGGAGATAGTGGTGGCAAGTACTAAGCAGTAACGAATTTGCGAAGATGGCACACCGACACGACGATGATGATCTCTGGTGATTTGTATCTTGTCATTTTTGGATGACTGTTGCTGAGAGCTGTTAAATACAGATGGTTAATTGTTTAGGCAGAATGAATGACTTTATTGATACATCTGCTTCTGCTTAATGTAAACTTTTTTTTTTTCTAACTAAATATTAGGGCCACGTAGCCATAACTAATTTGGGGCGTAATTGGGATACCTGCTATTACAACGCTGACTAGAAATTACACGAACGAAAAAACGCTATATATATATATATATATATATATATATCTGTGTGTGTGTGTGTGAGTGACGCTGTATATACACACACACACGCGCATTGATTTAAGCAATTGTTACCATTCGGCCTGCGGGTAACGTCTGCCCTTGTTAGGCAATTGCAGTTTGCTTTTCCCACCGGTTTTCACGATTCGATTCGAATGATTTTCTTCGATTATTTAATTATTCTGAATTAGATATTGTTATAACAACAGTCTTAATTAATTGAATCAATTATCCCATTTTTCCGCTATAATTAGGCCGTTGATATGCCACCATTGACTCACTGAGTCTGGGGTTATCTGCTTGTTTCAAGACGAAATTACCTTTGCCCTTTAGAAATATCGTGCAAATAATGAAATAATGAATAAACTAATGAATAATTAATAATGAATAAAGTAATGAAATATAATAAAATAATGAATAAAAATGAAGCTGCTCAGCCATACAACTTAAGAATATGAATATATGTATTTTTCCAGAAATTTCTCACCTTAAAAATATCAGTTTTGTTTTGTTTTGTGAATAAAAACAAGGGACGCTCTTTTTATTCACAAATTAATTTTATACCCATTGTCAAGAGTTCAAAACATTAAACCAGTTTGTATATTATATAAATTCTTAGCCATTATTGAGCTGTTATTAGGCCTAGAGAGATAAGGGATTAGAAAAATGGTTGGTATTTTTGGCATATTAGACCCTTTTCGACATAGCGTTTTCTCGGCATATCCTGAACACGCAAAAACCACTATAATCGATTGGCCTTTCTATACATGGATCAAATCATATTAAAAAAACGTCAGCTGGAACCAGTGTCTAGCAGCATTTACCAGGACAGAAAGAAGTATATATATATATATATATATATGCACTAGTAGAGATCGTAGCGTTCTGCGCTCACAGTTTTTCCTGCTTAGGAGCAAGTTACTTCCAGCTGGCTGTTGCAATAGCAGTACTAGCTATGAGCATTAGAAGGAAACTTGACAAACCTGCCCAAATCCCGTCCATTTGCTACCACAACATACAAGGAAATCCTCTTTGCTTTCTAACAGCACAAGAACCGTTTTACACATCATCTTCACCAGAACCTTCGCCGAAAGGCTTGAATAGAAACGAGTAATGAAGTACTTCCAGGAGCACCGAGTTCTGGTTGCATGCCAACCGGGACCCGCCCTCTGAATAAACAGGCTATAACCGCATCCTTTAACTCATTCCGCAGGCTCTGCGTGTTCTAACGGGCCTATGTCCTGGAATTGGGCGGGGAATGGTGCCTAACGGCGCGAGAGAGCAACATCACATTGAATACTCGTCGATGTCCTGCACTCAGATGGCATTGCACAAACAGAAGGCTTTCTGATTGCGAATCTAATGTCATCCAACGCCTGCGAAAGCTGTCGGAACGCACTGCGCTTTCGAGCAGCATCAATGATGTAATGAGATCATAAGCTCGGGAAGTACGCTAATGGACGTTTTACGCGTGAATGCCAACAAGTCGTTGGCCAGCAAGTTTGGCTAGGTTTTCTAATTCCTCCTAGCTTTTTAAATAAACTTCCTTTTTTCTGTCTCTTCTTTTCTAATCTATTTTATCCAGTCTCAATGAGGCGCCATTCTCAACGTCTTCAGATAATGAAAAAAAAAAAAAAAAAACTATTATCGATAGACAGAGGTGAACAGTTGCATAGTTAAACCTAAACCGTTACAGCAACCGGCACTTTTGTGGGCTAATTTTTTAAAAAATTACTTTCTTTTTT
The DNA here is from genome assembly GCF_002443255.2 of Varroa destructor. NCBI lineage: Eukaryota > Metazoa > Arthropoda > Arachnida > Mesostigmata > Varroidae > Varroa > Varroa destructor. Next base: position 17,215,274 of record NW_019211456.1, read on the forward strand.
AACCCATGCCATTTGCAAGCACGTAATGGCAAAGGCGCCATAGGACAATTTCGTGCTCGGTTTCTGGTTATCTAACAGATCTGCGTGAACACGTCATATATCTGTCCTGAAGATTTTATTTTCGCATTGACCGATTAGGTTGCTCACCAAAGCAATGTAAAGTGCTATATGAAGACACACAATTGAACGCAAATTAAAAAACAATATTTGTATAGTATCCTAGATGAATCTTTTTCAAGTGTTAACAACTCACTGGGATCATATTTTTGAAGTGTGTTTTGTCCGGTTGTGAAGGTCTACGGTAACGAACTCATATTCGAAATGTATTTAAATTACTTGCACTGACTGTCAACGGCGCCAGAACTGGAAGATTCGATACAAACACGTTTGCGTAGGTTGTATATAATCATAGAAAATAGATTAATTGTTTTCGTTATTGACGCGTCTATACGGATTCGTCATGATTTCATTGGTCATCTGCAACTAAATATCTACTTATCCGTTCAAAGCAATCACTAACGGCCGGGATATGGCGTGCATAGAAGGTTGAAACGAAAAAGCCGGTCTTCACAGTCAAAAAGCTTTTCAAAAAATCGACAGTCTATATGGCCTATATATCTGTGTATACTCCAACTCGTTTAGGGATATAGAATAAATACGTGTGCGTAAATGCTGTTGTCGTGTGTAAATGCCAACCATTTCGAAAACGGTTTTAACGATCGTTGTGTTTCTTTACGTGTACGTATTCTTTTCTGAAATACGTACGCAGACTCTAGCGTAAATTGAGCTAAATTGCCGATGAACCTTTTACGCAGTTGTCCTAACAATTTTTGGGAGTTCGTAGAAAAAAAAAGAGAACAAAATGTAAAGGCTGTTAAGTTTTTCGAGCACAGCATTAGCTTTCAAAACAAAGAATTGACATTTGTTGCGATAGAGTCCAACCTGGTCTCTTTCCCGGTTAACAATTAACTTTCTAGAAACTAGCCATGTTCCTATATTGTTGGTTTAACTTGTCGATTAACTTAACTTGAAGATATAATTTGAAAAATCGGTCAAGTTTCGACGAGGCAACAATAGCACAGTAACTGCTTAATTTTATTGGAAACACGGGACAGTTGATGCGGAGGAATATGCCATCTGTCCGACGCTAAGAATAAAAGCTATTAAAAGAACAAAAACCATGTAGTCGAGCTTTTACGACACAGATAATATAGGAGAGTCACGCAACCTACAAACAGTGCAATGGATTTAGCCGAACAGGGTAATGGGCGTTTAGAATATCTGCGTAGATGAAATAGAGACAGATAAGTGTTTGTATCTGAATATTCATGGGTTAAAGTTAGCGCATAATGTACATGCGTGGCGCTGTGGTCAAATGATGAGAGGCCCTGGGCCCCCATACACATGTGTTTTGATTTCTAGTCATTGCACGAGCACTTAGATTATGGCAGTTACTCTCACAGAGTGGGCATTTATTGCTATGAGTATGCGACTAAAACACTTCTGATATAGTGGTATGATGTTCGTACCATGTCCTAAGGCTCGCGAACGCTACCACATGGCTGTTTGCCGCCGCCGCCGCCGCCTACCAGTGACCAGTTTACCAACGTATGATGTACAACGCCATGCTGGATTCCAGGAGGCCAGTGAATAGCGCGACTAGTCCTCAACAAGCGCAATATTTATAATCATGATTACTGCTGTACTAACGATGTTTCATCGTAGGTGGCTTCTTTCGCTCTCCCTCCCAACATCGTATACACCCATAATAGGCGCATCAACGCAAGGACACGCACGAATATATAACAAGGCACGCATACAGGCGTCCACGATACCGTACATATGTACAGATAAATAGGTATTGATGTATATAAATAGGGAGAGTTTCAAACAGCGGGAACAGTGGTGCCACAGTGCAGTACAGAGGCGAGTTATGCATCTAGCTGGCGCCTGTACTGTACCGTATCGTAGCAGTAATGGTGTACAACATTTGCCGTTCGCGCTCTCTACTTAGCGTTTTTAGCTGCTGGGCAGGCCGAGTTCGTGGTAAACGATATTGGTAACGAACAATAAGCCGCCACCGCGCGACGGTTGCAAGGCTACTCTCTTGGGACACGGAAAAGTGGCGGGTTGGGTTTGAGGCCTAGGTGAAAATGGGAAGCATGAGACCGGTGCTGTTTGGTTGGTCGTCGCGCGGTCCGCGTCATCAACAGCAGTGAGCTCTTCTATTGCTGCTGCTGTGCGAACAGGAATGACCTCGGATCCCTTTTAGCGACCCCAAACGCACCCCTTGCTAACAAAAGGATCCGACAACAGCACCTCCCATTTTCAGGCCAACGTAATGTCTGGATAGCCGCTGTCCTTACAGCCTGCTGCAATCTTCATCGACCCAGCCATGGCCACAGCGGTGTTGTCGTTTAATTTGTGCTAGGCTAGCCAAAGAAACGAAATTATATTGCGACTATTAAGTGGATATTTGGATCATATCTGTCTACTCGTAAGTATATTATGGATAGATCTGCAAGGAGAAAAAATTTCGGAGATCACGCGCAGTTAAATCGAGCTCACCTGGCTAAGCCTCTCGTACTGACGGTGCTAAAACTTCGGTTATTCCATTCGATAATATTACCAGATTTTTCTATTATACTTTCTACCATCCGTTTTAGTATAGACGGTCTTCTTTATATAAACATTTGAATGATGCCTCAGGAAAGCCGAAGTAAGCCAATTTTGATCCATCTAAAGATATATTCACTTCTACTGAATGTGCCGGTTTTTAATGCAGACATGCGACATGGCGTACCAGTATTGAAAAACTCCCGTCCGAAAAGGAGTAGGCCCACTTACAGCCGCTTTCCAGTAAAATACATTTTCGGATGCTGTCAGCAATTTAGCTGAGAACTTCGGTCAAAACTACAATGTGAACACTTTAAAATTCGTCTTAAAAGATGATTTTCATAGAAATGGGCATGAATCTACATCAGTGGACAACTTCCCTGGGAAAATGGCATAAGTGAGTTTCAATGCAACTAGTCCAGAAACTAAAATGTCGATATCTGAGAAACTCAGCCCAAAATAATAATGTTAACCTTAAAAAAGTATTTGCGGAGTTATAAGCGGAGCTACGGAGGCGGTATGACGCCGGCGTCAACTCTTTGAAGCTCTCACGAAAAGGTCCTTGTTCCTGACCGATCACCGACATCGGCGCCATGTGAAGACGTCGAGGGCTGGGTTTTCACAGCTCGACTCTACGCCACCATTATCGCGGCCACGCTATCATCGACATCTGACGAAACCCTCCTCATGTCGCGACCGTTCGGCCTTTAGGCGGCACTTTTTTGGGTGTGCCCATTTCGCATACTAGAGGTAGACGGCGCTTAAGCCAACTTTGATGCCTTAATATTTTAGATAGCCAATCTACGAAGGTACTAACTAGCGCGTACTTTCAGCTCTTCATGTTGTCGACCCATTATTCCGCTGAAGTGCTCGTGCTGCCGCCTTACCCCTGGTGTCTTTTTGGTAGTTCGCTAGTGACGGGATTTCACACTTGACAGAACTCAATTGGACGAGATGTTAATCTCGTTCTGCAGGAAATATCTGCCGTATTAAAGTGCCAATGATTACTGAGGCGTAAGGCGCGAAGTCGGTACATAAGAATTGGTAGCATGCTTCGCTGCTTGAATAGTCAGGTCACCGATGTCGAGAAGGAGGAAGCTTGTTGAAGCAGCCTTGTTGACGCCTTGCTCAATACAGCCAATCCAGTCCAATAGGCGGATTCATTGGCGAAGCAACCATATCCGTCGGCACTTTGGTGGCGACTATCGCGCGTATTGGGATTATCTCTTAAGGTGAAGGGCTTACTGTGGAGTGAGTAGCATCCAGAAGCAAGCAGAGCGTCTGTTACTTTCAGTGGGTTGACTTTCCTGAGTATGAAAAACCTTCTCATCGTAAACAGCTGCCTCAACAGTACATAAGTGACCGCCAAGTACGCCAGCAAGACAAACGATCGATAGGTTTTTTAGTGAAACGACCTGTTTTGCTCTCTACGTTGGACTACGTGCGCTTTTATCGCTTATGCATTTCAAGAGCTCACAAAAATATAACTTTACCAAGTATGTTTCAAACGAGAAGTGACCTAAAAGCACCTTTCTAAAATATAATCGATTTCAGCTGGTCAAGCATTATTTGTCGAAATGTAAACAGAACAAAGAGGTTGGTCCGGAAACTCTGTGGAGATCACATATAAACGAGTTAGCGCGTTTAGTTGCATCACTCCATTATGCCAGCCCTTGTATTAAGACGCGCCACGACGAGAAGAAGCTAACAACCCAAGCCTAACCTAACCTAACCTAACCCAAGCAAAAAATTGTATCGCTCAGACTCTGCGAAGTACCGAGTGAGTCAAGTATAAATCTAGAATAGCCGTACCCTATAACGTCACCTAAAACGACCCTATGCACCTTTCAGTTAACATGTTTGTGTACCATCGCTTTTTAAGGGCTAAGTTTTTTTCAGCTGGTATTGGCAGCGGGAACAAGAAAATCGATCAAAATAATGGCCTAGTTGCTTTTCGTTTTCCAAGTACATTAACCACAGTCGACTTTTCCATAACTGGAGTAAAATTGAATTCTATAGAGGCACTAGTTTGTTTTAACAAACATTTCTTGCACCAGGAGAAACTGACTGTTTTTAATTATTGACTCTGTCTTAAGCTCATCATTGCTCACATACTTCACTTGGTGGACGTCGACGCAGCAGGTGCTACAAAATGCATAGAAGCATGATTAAATCATTTTCAGCGCTTCGCGAACTTCGATTCGTCACCGAGCGTTTGCTTCACAGATTCCAAGGCTACTACGCTATAATTTCTGCCGCTGCACTACCTGCCTTATAAGACGAAGATCAATATTAAGTACAATATTAAGATCAGTATGTTTAAAGTGATTAGCAAGTGATGAAATAACTCTTCGGAAAACAGGTGGAAGCGAACTGGAAACTAAAGCTGCAAGAAGACGTTCTCTTAGTTGTGTGTGTCCTTTCAGTTTTCTATATTGCTTCTCCAAGAGTATTAAAATTATATCATCTACACCCTCGCTTGGGAGTTAGTATGTAAAAATTGCACAGTGGTAGAAAAGTTTTTTCGACGCTTGATTTGCCCTGGGCGGCAGGTGATTCTCCTCGCCCTCTATTTTCCCTTGAATGCACTTTTTAAAGAGGGTTGGGAGGTAAAGTGCATAGAGCTGTCCTAGACGCCTTCCTCAGCTGCTGTACTTATACTCGGGCAAGAACTAGCTATACGTTCCCATTGCACGCTTGCCAGGATACCTTTAGCTGGTGCTCGTTGCAGGCATCCAAGCAAGTTTCTCCTAAACTCGTTTTTTCTTTTGAAGCTTTTTTCGGAAAGAAGAAGCCCATGTCAGGGGTGGGGCAGGGCAGGATGCATATACTTCTGGGGCACCTAAAGTAAAGCACGTTGAGGATTCAATTGCTGAGAAGGTAAAATCCACTCCAGGTATGTTAAGGCTACATTTACATTCACAGTATTACCAAAGTGTCGAAATATATCAGTAGCAGACAGACGGAAGAAAAGGTGCTGCAGAAGTTGAGTACGAAGAAATCACTACACAAGAAAAGCATGATATTAGAGCAAAAAAATGGAAATGAGCTCCGTGAGAGTATTAAGAGCCGCCGCCTTTTCTAAAAGTTTTTCCTTGGAGTCTTATCGCTCTGTGGACAAAGTTACGACGTAATCCGTGGTCGGTTTAACCTTATAGCGGCTTATTTTAAAGGGCACAAAATAGACAACCGGAGAAATAAAAAAATTTGCACATGTGCACCTGAGCATTCAGCCACCAGGTGTTACGGCAAAGATGCGTAAATCTTTTTATAGGAAGGTGCTTGCTTGTTCAGGTGTTCAAAATACAAGCGTGCAATAGCTTGAGCAATTTTGCACAACATAAAAACTATTGCTACGTAGCGGGCCGTGGAGTTAGCGTCAAAGTTCATATAAGACAATACGTTAATTTTACTAACATCATAGTGCTGGTTTAGCTTTTTCCTTCAGTAGTCCCTTATTAATACTAAAACTAACTTACTTTACAGTTTTTCTTTATTGTGTCCTCTACTGATGCGTTCATCGTTTCGGTTCAGGCCGTGGTGAAATATGAAGTCACAAATAATTCCTAACTTCAAGAGATCTCCTTTATAAAGTTGTAGCAAAGGGTTTCTACCAGATTTAAGGGTGATTTTTGCTCTGACTTTTTGCTTGTAATGAATAGAAAACATGAAATAACTGACCTTCCTATATATTTCTGTGGAATTACAACTCAGAATAATTAAATTCCCTGCCCATGCCTCTCCTACAACTTCAACTAAATGAGTCTTACAGCAGCGATAGCCAGCGAAACTTCAAAACCCGACCTCAGTCAATGTCGTTGAACTCAGATCGGGGAGATGCGTTGCCGCAGAACAACATCCAACAACACAGTAGACGACTATAATGAGGCAGGCCTCATCCCAGGACACGACAGGTGACCCACATCCGACAAACAGATATCCCTGCAGTGCTATAATATACCGTGTTTACTGTGATCTGCGGGTACAGAGCGCAACTGTAGATAGACAGAGATGGGATTCACTTCGAAATATTTACATGTTTTCTTACAAAAAAAAGAAAAAAGAGAAAAAAATAATAAATCTCTCTCTTAAACGAGACTTTGCGGTGACTCTGGCCAGTAGCTATTTCTCTCGTTTCAAAATCAGTCGCCAATAGAGAAGTGACCGCGCACCATCGTGACCAATATACGATTGAGCTCCGTACGCCTAATTCTACCGCGACTACCATCGAAACGGCAACAACAGCAACAGGCCTTTCGGAGAGCAGGCAACTTTGCTGTGTATATATATGTATATATAATTGGAAAATAAAGCGAACGTTCTGTTTATTTCACAAACCATTTCTATTGGCTCGTACAAAATCGTACATGATTGGGTGCTCACTATGTATTTGTTGTCAACTACTTAACTTTAAAATTGGAGACATTATATTTTTTTGTTAAACATGTTTTATTGTTGACAATACAATATTGTTTTTTCTATTCTGTTGTATCTAATTGTTTAACACTCTATGGAGGGTGTAACCTGAAATTGAAAGCTGAAAAGCTGGCTTGCCTACACTAAAAATAAGCTATACAATTAGCTCACAGGCAATAATTGGAAGAGACTCAAAAGAGTAAATAGGAAATAAGCTACTCTATGACATGTAAAATCAATATTGGCTTAAAGTTCTCGTGAGGCTTTACCTATAGTGACCACTTCGATGTCGTCCATTATGCAAGAGTCATATATGCAAAATGGATGACAAAAGTTCAAAATATCGATCTGATGCCAGAACGAGGTATAATTCAGTTTTGAAGTTCAAGCATTGGAGCTTGATAACATACATTCTGTAGACGTTACTACGAGCAGGGCATTATGATATTTTAAATATTTCATTGAAAGCATATGTTCTAAGGACTAATCTCTCCTTAGAATAGGAAGAAGCATAAAAAGCACGCAATGTAGCGTGAACGATAGAAATAAATTCTTGTAATAAGATGACGCGGCGTACCCCGATTGTGCTGATTGATTGATTTCCTTCTTTAAAGATTTTTTCATTACCCCAGTGATTCCTCACATGAATAATACTTCAGATCGACATGACCCTATTTTGCACGAAACACTTTTTTCAGATTGTAGGAATAATTGGTGCCACATTGTCTATGCTGTTACTGGATTATTTCCTATGGCAATCATTTTTTACTTTATTACTTTGGTGTTAATTGGCCCCCTTCGAGGTCACAATTTAGAAAAAATGATCAACGAGAAGCATTTCATCATTATAAAGTGAACGCATGGCACGTCTAAAAGGATCAGCTATTACATAAGATTTTCGAAGAAAGCTAGACAACATTTCAACAATAAAATAAACTTCGAACTAAGCAAAAACAAAAAGCGCGCACCGAAATATTCTGCGCTTGTTCGCTTCAAGCTTCAAAGAAAAGCTAGATTTTAATCGTACGTACCAAAGAGAACCGCCAAGATTATATATCTATGTATTAGATTAGGTTAAGGATGTAAATGTTGAGCACTTTTATAAAGAAAAAGACCTCAGGATTAGAAGACAATGCAAAGGATATATATGTATTTAATATTGTATATAAGTGTTTGGTGGATACTGGCTATCGGCCAAACACGATTGGTCTCGATCGGTCTGGACCATGCAGAAAACAACTGTCCTTTGCAAGACGTCCTACGCTCATCCATTACCTTTAGTCCTGTCTTTAACAGAGTTTGCAATTGTTGTGAAGCGCTGCTTTCAGGTAAGCGAATAAAGCCTTCAGCTACCTATGCTCAGCGTGTGATGTAGCGATAGCCGTATGGGCAAAAACGCCCCAGGATCATAACAATTATCATTAGCAGTAGTAACAGGGTATAAATTCCTAGTAGTCTAGTGTGCTTTCTTGCCGTCGTTGCATTTGTTATATATATATGCATATATATATATCATGCCCATATCGAACTGAACCTAAACATCCCTTTAAGAATAACAGATTGTAAGTCAGCCGAAAGAACGCCTGCTAGCTATGTGTTCTTCCTAGCCGTAATGGCGAGAAGCGACTCGAGTCATAATCACATAAAATAACTATTATATCTGAAATATTGGGCCACCTTTAAGGAACTTATAAGTGTTGTACTTATCAGTTCCTTAAAGGTTCTATTCAGTTTGCACATCTACACATGGCTCATTGGTCAATCTGTTTTTACATAATGTTGACTGCTTACGCGTTCCAGTCTTCCGCTCGAAAAGATCTGAAGTTATAACACACTACAGGAAGGCCGTAAGCCGGGGCGCAAGCGGGGCCCAAAGCGCCCTACGATTTTTGCCGACGCGGGCAATCGTGCAGTAAAATCGCCAGTAACAATAACATCCTGTTAAAAGTAAGGATGGTAATTATAGAGTATGAACTCTGCTGTTGGTGTTTAGACATTTATTTGTCCAGGCGTCTGCGTACAAGCGTACGGTAGCTACGTGGCAACATTCGTTTTGCTTATAGCTCCACCGAACCCTCAAGTTATGCATAAAAGAAGTTTGCGAACTAACGCGCACACTACTGCGAGGAGCACGAACGTAACTTTACTCAAATGTAACGGCTCTTATAATAAAATAGTATAATCTATCTGGGTTTTCGACGAATATAACCACGATTTCCATCTGTTATTATACTCCTGTCTCACAGTAGACTTTGTTTCTATTTCGTGCAGGAGCGCGCTTTTAACGAAGTCATCAAACGCTTTAGGCTCCTACACACTATTCGTCTACACTGAAACATTCGTAGAATAACAATGATATCATTTGTTAGCGGGCAGCATCGATTCCTGTGTCACGATCAAAGCACGTTCATTTAATTTGAAGGTACCTATCGACTATGATCATGTCTCGTTTGGAAACAGAGTTCGGTTTGAGCTTCGTTTAAATTGTACGGTTTCATGGATCCTTTGGAAGGGGAGATTGTTACAGACGGCTGCTGGGGTAATTTCGACTCAGATTATTACTAACTTGATTGGGATGTTATCGTTAACAGGCCTGCTATTCACAGTGGCGTCCATAAAAACATTTTCAACAAAATCCAGCACAGCCGCGTTGGTTGTTAGGGGTTGGCTGAGTTTATCTTCTGGGACAATTGTATCGGGCCGCTGACATCCGCCTACTTGTCTATATCTTTTCTAGTAATATTATACATCACTGTTGTTAATATTATCACGGTGTGATAACTGCAATGAGCTGCCTACAAAGGCGTCGTCGCAGACGACCTGAGGTCTCTCAGGTCAGTGTTACCTTATGTCATATTTACCTGAATCGGCTTAAGGGATTTGAATTGGATAAACGAGATTAATTAGAAACCATGGTACAGTAAAATAACTTACATATCAATTATTATACAAATAAACGAATCGACGTGCTCAAGAAGAACCAACATTATGTTCAAGCCATGATATATATAAGGAACTATTTCATAAAAACAACTACTTTGAATTCGGATGACTGTTAATCGTGTCTCTGATCGCTCTGAGTAACTAGGATAAGCTTACGAGGGCTTTAATAAACTATTATCCATTTGCTAAGATTTGAGAAGGTATTCTAACAGTCTTTCAAAACTATTTGTATCTAGACGTTATATCGGATTCAAAGGGTAAATTAGTCTACGTCCTCAACGATCGTGTCGCTTAGGGGATGTCATAATGAAACACTCAACGGTTTATCCGCTATTTTTTAATGGACACGGGCCTTTATTTACAAAAGAACTAATCAAATTGTTACCATTATCAACATATAAAGATTTCGCCATTCTCACATAGTTCTTGGGAACGGAAAGCCGTTTTCGTTAAGCAAAAATAACGGTTCAAGGAATAGATGCCAGTTCCTTAATTGGCGCAGTCGGCAACACTCAATGATCCACATTTGCTTCTTGCTTTGACATCTCGTGAACGTCCTTAATAGAAAACCTAATTTACTCAACGAGGCTAGGAGGGGCGAAAGATGACAGTAAAACTAAGAGCTACGAAAAGAACACGGCCACGTTAGCGTCATGGCGAAAATATACGAGCAAAAATTAACAAGTGGTCATATATCGTTGCCGGCGGCAGTCACACAACAAGAAAAACGGTCCCACCATTACTTAGTCACGATCACTGCAGTGCGCGGCATTAACGCTATGATGACGAAGATCTATCTCTGCTACTGGTCTGTAATTATCGCCATTATTATTATGATTATCAGTTGACGTTATATTATTATTGTTCTATTGAACGATGATGTGTGAAAAAAAAAAAAAAAAAAAAGGTCAAATAGCCGCTCTAACACCGCGCGGTAGCTTGGCCCCGCTGAAACATAATCGTAGTCTTCTCTGGAACTTAAACACAATCTCATCGTGACCCGATGGAAGGATTCGTTTTGACCATGCGAGATGGTATGTCCAGTGTCGCGTTGCCGGGGTCGCCCAGAAGGTAGTAATCGTAGCCCTGTTCTTTAAGTGGAAAACTCGTAGCAACAAAGTTCGTTCTTTACCTCTGTAATACTTCGTTGTCTGTTCTACTCTTTGACTCTCGTTTAGCCAATTTTTCTATCTGTCGTTTTCTGACTGTTGTTCTATTGCTTGAAACACGAATGCGCTTCACAGTAAACGAGCTCACAGCCCTACACGCGTAGACACTGTGGAGAGGGATTAACCAACAGCCGAAATGAAAAATGACCACGACGGACGCGCGAGCCGTTCGGGAAAAAGTTAAACGATGCCGTATTTATAGCGTGGACGTTTGCTATTAGTTGTAGCCGCCTCATCATCGTTAGAGCCATCACCATTATTATCGCCACCGGTGGAAAACGAGCTTTCACAATCAAATGCAGACCAGCAAACCATCTGGGCTCGGAGTTCGGAAATCGGCTGGATAAACGAATGGACACAAGGCGACACCGAAAGAGCGCGATCTGGGTCAATGCTGTTAGGTCTCTCTCCTTAAGAAATAACAGAGATAGGACAAAAAGAAGAATGTAACGATTACACTAGTTTCAATGTTCCTCTGAAAACTAGCCGTTTGCTTTGCTAGACTAATTGCGTTGACTGTTAAACCAAGCCGTCGTCAATCTCTGTTTATTAATGTCTCTGTCAATGTTTATTAATGCATGCAATGATGCAATTGTGGCTTAGTTAGGTTACAAGTTTGATTCGAAGTTCGTTACATTAATAGCATCAAGTTCGTCAGGTAGCCGCTTCCGCTTGTCGGTCCGGACGCTCAGTGCTGATTTACGAGTAAGTTCTACCCGGGAATGCCTCAACTAATGATTAATATACAGAAAATGATTTGTCGTCAATCAGGGCTCTCCAGAATCGTCGTACGGAAATTTCACTTTTTATAGAATAATCTATGAAGCTGGGTATAGCGCTATAAATTACTTTTATGTACTCACCCAGGTCACACGTGTAGTTAAAATGTAACAATCCAATTTGGTCCAATGCGATGGGTTTTTCTTCGATGGGGCGACTGTTGTAGAGCGTTATTTGTACTTAGCAGTTATGGTGATCATTTTGTTAACTCCCAACATTATGATGAATGATCTACGACTTATACATAAGCTGCGAGAAAGTCTTTCCATCCATCTGTAGCACTTTTTCCCCTGAAATATATTTGTTTTAAGAGATTATTATAATTAATCGGGCGATGTGAAAATTGTAACGACGAAAAGGGTAGGTAACGTGTTGCCTATTCGAGCTGCCTCTTAATTAATGGAATTGGTATCTGAAATATTTTTCATCCAGTGCAGATTACCTTAAATGCGATTGTGTAGATAATTGTATGGGATTATTATCATGCTGATAATAATGATAACAACCTGTCGCGTTATTTTTGTGATAATCCGTATTCAGTGGGTCATCGTAACAACAGAAACTCGATCGTGCGGAACGTAACCCTGTATTAGTAACCGAATTGATTCGGAGAATCGAAGGAACTTTTCACTTTATAACAATTTACAAAAGTTACACTTATACACAGATAAACATCTCCCACACACAAAAACACCACTGGACGTCTCCATCTACTTTGAAGTACGCTTACTTTCATGTGAGATCGCATACAGTGCAATCGTTTGATACACCCTAAAAACAATGACAACATGAACGTATGCAGTAAAGCAATGATGGCGTACCAAAGCTGTACAAAGTTCTCTGCTCTACAAACGAAATATCAGACGACGATGCACAGTGTTGTCGATTGATATTTCTATTATCCAGAAGACCACGCACTATTCGAAAACTAATACGAGCGTACTGGAAATAAATAGAATAGAAAACTTATCTAATAAGATAAGAGTCAAACAAATAACACTGCTTTTTAGACTTTTACTTTTTAGAAAAAAAAAAAGTAAACTAGCATAAAAAATTAGTGACAAGCTACTGGCAAATGATTACTTTTCGGCAGATGCTATGCCATAAGATATGCAAATCTTTGAGTAACGGCTTTTGTTCTCGATAATCATAATGTACTCGAGATGGCTAACTATAAACAAGTGGCGGTAATAAAACTCCCAAAAATCAGCGATATTATACTAAAACCCATAGCGGCATTGACCGGCAACACGACGTAACATAGTGTTGATACAATCGCTTAAAGCAAATATGTATTTTTACGTTGGCGCCCAGCCGCTAGGTTGAGGATGAGATGTTCTTGGTACTACTTATCTATCTCAAACTGCAGCCCGTGCTTGTATCGCCTAACACGAGAAAAGCCGTCCTATTGGGATGATAACATTTTATGGCATTTTCAGGTTTACTGTTTTTCTGACCGTAACGTAAGATTAAATTTCAAAATGACCGCGCGGACGACATATATTGTAATTAACTAAATGATAGCATTCGAATATATTTAGACCAATAGTAAGAGTTACAAAACACATTTTGGTACCGCTTATAGCCTTGTTTATCGCAAATGTCCGTCCGTTGGCGCTCTAAGATGCACAAGCGATATCCTAAAATTTATTCATATAATAAATACAATGGTTGAACCTGAGCAGTCATTGGAATGGAGGAGGAGCACTGAAAGGGATCAGGCGTCTTGTGGTCTCAGACTGGCAAATAGACCACCATTGATGATCTGTACTAGCAGGCTTTTTCAAGGCCCATGTATTTCATGTTTTGAGCTTTTTGTACAGCAACTACTATTTCTATGATCACTTGCAAGATAAATGTTTTGAATTTTGCGTATCGTTCCGCCGGTTAGCATCGCCTCGGAAGGCTTGGTCCTAGCGTGAAATGCCTACCGTTAATACTCATACTAATACCAGCAGACTACACGTAACCTCTGAGATGGCATCTTTTCGTTTACTCTGGACAAGCGACTTTTACTTCGATATATATGCATATGCATGTATATATATCTATTTACAAACGTACACCATAAATGACTATGACGCTAGAGACAGACCGGGCCGCGGAAAACGCCTCTATTTCGGATAGCCATATGCTACTCTTTTGAGATACGACAAAACGGGCGTTTGTCTAGAAAATAACGGCAATGAACAAATTGTAGAGAAGTAAAAGCTGGCGCAACTTCAGCCAACATTTCAATCTTGCCTTCACCTATCCGAATACAAAGATAGCAAACTCTTTCAAGTAGCCGTGGGCTTGAGCCAGAGAAAAGGACGACGGGATGGGAACAGAGAGAGCGATGGGAATAAGCAAAAAAGAAATATGACGACACATTCAAGTCAAGTTAGTCGAAATCTGGAAAAGATAAATGATTTCGACCTTTCCGGAAATGTACGCTGCACCCACAGTTGACGTTTGTTACGTCTATTATATAAAAGGGAACGCAACGGTAGTGAATGACTGTCCCGTTGTGGATAGTTGTTTGAAAAATTATATTTCGGTCTATCCGCATAAGGACGCTGACACGCTAGTAGATACATAAACCCACGTTTGCTTAATTCTTTTTGTTACTGTTCGTATTTTACTTTGCTCTATTTACCTAACAGAAGATATGATAGATGTAGCATGCCGTACGTCGTCGCATGCAAACGGATAGTCTTCGAATGGTGAACACGTACGCATAGTATACGCGTATATACGTTACCGTACATCGTGCACGTATCCATGGTTCACTTACAGTTTGATAAACGGATGACGCGATCTAATAGAAGCCTGTAACGTAAATGCCCCTTACAAAGGGAAGAGCTAATCATTAACCTGAGTCAGCTGGAGAATTGTGAAAGTTCAGGTTTTTTTTACGAATACTTTATTGAGTACTACTAATCGCAAGTAGTAGCAAGCGCTCAGCGCTACGTTAGCTTTTATTTTAGTCAGTCTTTGCACACATTCCCAGAACTAATTTCGTTTATACCTCTGGATAACAGGCGATCTTTTAGCTGGCGCATAGCTCGTAGTCGATAACTTGTTTTCAACAACAAATCGGAAATGCTAAAGTTTTGGAAAAACATTTTTTGAAAATTCAGGTCTTACTTCGATTTCATGTGCCACCTCAATCGAACTGTGGACGCGTTATGTAGGTGTTCGACGCGTACGTCTTTCGTGTCGTCGACAGTGGGTTTAGCTTTGGATAAGCGGGAGTCTGATTCGCAAATACGTGACCAATTCGTTAAAGTTATGTGACCCATTTAGGCCGGTACTTTCTTTAGTTGGCGTCTATGAATAAGTCCCACCGTCAGAGCTAACAGGTAGCTAAGGATCACGATTGAAAGGTAGTAGCGCTCTTTGACGCAATGTTGACCGTCTTCCTGATAACAGAATCATACTATTCTCTATGTTTTTGACCACTGTAGAACTCTGTATCTGCGCACACATCTGTCCGGGCTATCCTCTTCTCTACTGCGTATTTTATATCGAAACCGCTAATGACAACGGCGATATTTAGATTATCAGGTGGCTGCCTCAATCAATGTAAGAGTTATTTCGAATCGTTCGAGTCGTTTCCTTTGAATAGATACTAAATGTTGAATACTGAATTGAATTCGTCGCATCATTTACGACAGATGATGACGTAGGGTATTCATCGTCCTTACGACGTCATTTTCGTCTTCCCTATTTTGGCGTTGACGCACAAAGCTACCCGTTCCGTTCCACTTGCGTCGATTTAGTCTTCATCCACAGGTTTGGACCGTTTTCGATTAAAAGCTATAGTAGAGTTACTAAACCTTAACGGACAGCTTTGAGACCGGCGCAGGTAAAGGAAAGATGATCGATTTTATGGTGCCCGGAACGCTCCGGGTTCGTCTGGGATATTGAAACCTGCTAGCTCTCTACTATGTCTTTCAACTAAATAAATCAGTATTAATACGATTGTTCTTACAATAATCTTTCAGAGTTGATATAGGCGCGTATCGCTAAACGGTTAAGCGAACCTACGACACCTGCATAGCATAGCCCCAAACTATGATTTTTGACCGAGCAGGTTTTTTACTCGTATGTCATGACTATCGCCGAAAGGGCAAAAATGTCACACGCTTAGACAAATGCACAACACGACGATATTCCAACAAGCGATGTCCTTCAACAACTAGACAGAGTGGCACATCCTAAACTTGGAAAGAGATCGTCGTCATGCGTTATCTATCTGTCATTGATAGGTTCCTGTAAGGTGGTATCCGTATAAAAGCCGGCCATATTTATATCACCGAATACTTAATCTAAATGACATACGCCTAGTATTTAGTAGCGGCTAGCCAAAAGAGGCTGGTCGAGTGGCACTTGCTGCTACCAAGCAGATTTTCTGCTTTACTCGATGTATGAGCGTTGGATCCTAGTCCAGATATTACTAGGTTAGGCGCAGTCGCGGTTTTAGGCTTAGGCTCGTTGCCTGACTGGCAACTCTGATATGCGCAATCTGTCGTCAGAGGAAATCAAGAAATGACGAAGAGCTACGCTACTGCAGCCACTGCTGTTCGGTTCGCATCGTTTTCATTAGCGTTGGTCGGCCGGCCGGCCGGCCGGCTGGCTGCCTCTTCGGTCCTAGTCACTAGTTTTTTTACGCTCTCCGCGTGTCTTTCCTACTGAATCAGCCACCCGATCCTTCCCGTCACACTGTTCATCGACGTCCTAGCTATTTAGATGACTGTCATTATCCGTCCAGGCATGAGTGTGTGTACGTGTGTCACCATGCCACTTTTCTGATGACTTACGACAAGCCGAACTAAAGCGGGCGCGTTCAACCAAAACGCTGAGCGAACACTCGACAGAAGAAACTAGTCTTCGACGTTGACGGCCATAGATTATCTGTCAACCACGCAGACCCCCGGTCACTCACTCCCCTCGGTATTTCTCTCTATTTATCGTACTTCCTTAACATTCCCAATCGTCCGAGCCTTCGCGCAGTCGCATTCTCAAGCCAGTTAGTGTTGTACGTTTAAAGAAAAGGAAAGGAAAAACCAAAAATTGATGCCGTCTCTAAGAGCGGCTAGAGCGAACGAGCCTCTACTGGGGATGAAGGGCATAAGTGATACCTTCCGACAACTAGAACCACAAGCTAGCAAAACTCATAGTAAATAAACGAACATATGAAATGGCTTCTGTTAGGCCATCCGATGATGTACAATTCTTACGTTCAATGGGAATTTTCGACATATCTGACAGTGCGTTGCTAGATTTAACGTGATAGCGCCCGCTTAGCGAAGCAATAGACTCCCTCCTAACCGCTGATGACATTGTACGCTAGGATCACATCGTTCCTATTGAAAAAAAGCACCAGCGTCGTGTGCATTGAAATGTCTTAACTGTCACAACGCTGAAAAAAGACCTACTTGCCCTGTATATTCTCTAAGCTAGAGCTAAGTTTGATCAGGAAACAGTACCTTTAAAAGAATCACAATGTCCGATGCGTTCTTATTGGCAAACACTGAATATTATAGAAAAGTATTAAACTGTAACGTACTGTCTGGCAAGGGCGTGATCTACGCGAGGTATGAGGACTGCCGTCACGAAATTCAGAATTCGTATCGTACTAGAAAAATTTAACACTTTTTATAAACTTAAATTCTCAATACGTCATTTGGCCGTACCTATAATGCGTAGGCCATTACTAAAATCGCTTATTCAAACGTTTCGCAGAAATGAAAGGCAATAAGGGACGAAAATAGAAAAATAGTTGAAATGAGAACGTGATTTTTACCTTTTCGGATTACTCCACTGGAAGCATGCCCTCCCAATAAGCGCAGGAGTTATTAACAACCTGTTTTTATTCACATAAATTGTATATATACACTAATATTGTATATATATATATATACAATATTAATGATTGTTCCGCCCCTTATAGCTTCTTAATGTTCAGTATTTTATGGCAGGATAAATGAAGACCGAGGTCATTCGACTCGGCCAAATGTCCAACGTTCAAGTAGTAACCTTTTCACCTGAATTTGTGTTAAATCGCTGTTAAAAACGTTGCACATGATGTTTTTTTAATTGCACTGAGAAAAGTAAAAGTATTTGTCAGTGTCAACTGCGGCGATGAGCGTAATCATGGCTAATTTTCCTGAATTTTCATATTATAACGCTCGGTAGGAAACGACTAACGTTGGTTGACAGACGTTCTGAAGTGTAATACTTAAACAAAAATATTTATCTGTCACACATTGAACCTTATTGTGCCGGTCCTGCTCAGCACAATTTTAACTATAAAGGATATTTAACAATAGGTGACCGACACGGAATTAACCGTCTGTCGCCGTCATTTTCGACGTACTCAACGAGGCCATTTTCGAGAGTCAATGACCATTAGCTGAACTGACAAGGGGTCGTTAACTGAATAACTAGGTGAAAGCGAGCCGGCCGCCTTCAAACAGCTTCGTTTTTACGTTCCTGAACGGCTTGACGTCTGTCAAAATTGCCGTTTCCTTATGATACCGAATGACGTGATAATTGAAGGTCAACACAAACTCTAGTTGTGCCATTGTGATTAGACATCCCATCAGGTTATTTGGACAATTTTCGAAATTTTTCAAATATCCCGCGCAAACCAAGCCTTATGCGTGTCACTGCCAATGCTTCTCATATATATTACATCTTATTTTAGGCAAGTTGCGCATATCGGTTTAGTATAAACCAATAATTGGTACTTATAATCCATGTCTTTAAAAAAAATACAGTTTGCCAAGTGTAAGTAAGAAGTTTTCCCTGTCTTTAAAAATATTAGAATCCCTACTGCATAATTTATAGTATTATTATATAGATCGACTCATATATAGTGAGTTTAAGAAGGATACGTAATTATCTGCAGCCTCACTCCAGTACTTTTGTCAGTACATGCAAGATGAAATCATCTGTTTTTAGAGTGTGTGTGTGTCTGCGGGTGTGTAATAAACCTAGAATTCAAACATCTTTCTCTTTTGCACATTTTCAGGGGCTTTAGAGTTACTAATAAGCGGCCTTATAATAGAAAACTCAAATAATCTTGCCTTGTTTTTTAATCAAGTTATGGAAAAAGGCTTAGCCATCATATGTCTGTTCTTAGCCACAAGTTTCAGTGATCATCAGCGACAAAAAATAATTAATTTCCCGTCGTATTTAGTTAGCAAGCCCAGTTACCTGCTTTGAGTATCTACAACATAAGCATTCACGAGGATAAGTTCTAGCCAACTAAATACGTTTTTTTTAAGTTCTGACGTTTACTCTTAGGACACCACATTTTGGTAAAGGTGAATGCACCAAATCCCTACGTAACAGTTAGTTGTAAACTGCTTTTTTAAACGGCTTATTTTTTAATATTCTGTTTAGTGCAGTCTGAGCTGGCCAACAACGTTGTCCGTTCACGGACCTTACTCCCGCTAGAAGCATGCGCACAGTTTAAAATCGAAATAAACATAAGTTATAATTGAGTTACTTTTTCATTCGACTATCATACTGGTTGAACGTATTCAGTTCTTCTCTTTATTTTACACGGAATCAACCCACTTCCTGATTATTATCATTGGGTAACTGATTTTTCTTCGTATTTCGAATTTTGTTAAAGCAGTTGGGGATTCGTTGATTGGTACGCGGATTTTGGCGCCTTCATTTTAGCGGCGTACGTTTAGTTCCACATCGATGTTTGGGCTGCACCCAAGCTTACTAGCGCACCAAAAAAAATGAAACTTTTTCTTTGTAAGACCCAAGCGAGTACACCTCTTCAGGCACAGTATACTTCTGCTTGTCTACGCCTCCACCCGCATCTACTCGTTACGGTGAGCTTACTAAATAGAAAAATATCCAGGGGTTAGCAGCATTCGTTCCCAGAGGGCGCCACATTATTGTAGAGCGGATACTCGTTGTTCACCAGGTATCTTCATGACCGTCATCGCTTTATTCTTTCTCTCTCTCTCTCTCCCTGTCGACCACGGACTTTTTCTCTCCTACCGAGCGAAATCCAGCCGAAGCTCTAGCGCCTCGAACCTGCTTACTTTACCACCAACACAATTTTGCCGTTGTTGGCGTCGCTTCGAATGATTGAGGTTGCTGCTGAGGCACCTTATATACCTCATTGTTACTATTGCTGTTGTTGTTTTTCTGTCCACAATCTCAGTCGAGTCTCAGATAATGATGAGGCTGGCTGGCTGGCTGGCTGGCTGGCTGGCTCGTTCTTGCCCATAATGCGGTGGCATCGTGAGGCTTCGCAGTTCCATCTACTTTTCGATGGTGCTGTCCATCGTTCCTTACAGCCGTCGCCTTCAACCGACCGCTAATGTCTTCAGGCTTTCAGCACGGCGATCTTCTCCTTGTCGCGCTTCTTGCTTCGTTTCGGGAGCGAATAAAAACGCAACAGCCTCGCGAACGGCA
This sequence comes from Varroa destructor, assembly GCF_002443255.2. NCBI lineage: Eukaryota > Metazoa > Arthropoda > Arachnida > Mesostigmata > Varroidae > Varroa > Varroa destructor. The sequence goes on from NW_019211456.1 coordinate 17,235,631, forward strand.
GCAAGCTCTTGGCGTCTTTGGTTGTCTCTTTTATTTGGTCCAGCCATCCCTGACAGCGGCAACGTCATAGGTGGCGATGAACGCGGCGCCATCATCGAATCGTTCGTCGAGGGCGCCGAAAGGGCGAAGACATGAAGACGAGGCGCTAGACGAAGGATTCGACGCCACCGATCGACGGCACGACATGCCAAACTACAACTGATGAAGAGAATCGGAGTAAAGAAAAAAAAATTAACGAAAGCTAGTCGAGGGCGCAAGAACTGAAATCGATTGAGCTAGGGGGCTTATTGTTATAATGAATCTGTTGCGCAGTCCGAACAAGAGTTACTAGGCTGTTTTGACATAGTTCCTTTTTCTATTTATGTAGCTTCGCTCTTGGAGAACTTCGATTAAGTTAGTTTGACTATTTTCTATGATTAATTGAGCAGTGTATTATCATTCGCAGAGTATTTTTGATTCTTTACATTAGCCGAACAAACACGTTATTTGAGAAGCCTTGTAAGTAAGAAATACTATTAGATTTGAGGTGAAAAACTGTACCCCACAATTACAACAAACTGAATAAAATTCTTAAAAAGTATAGGAAAAAAAGCAACTAATTCAGTTGAGCTTATTGTAACAAAAGAGACAGGAAACTATAATAGGATTCACTACTCATGTGTGACAAACATTGTGTTTACACGTATGATTAACGTCATATAGAGCGTAGGTTCGGTCGCGTTTTTGAATCTTCGAAATTTTGTGTGCATCTGTTGTTAAAAATGGCCGCCCATAAATGTCTTAATGTAGTATGACCCATATCTGGACGACGAAGCAGACGTCTTCTGATCGTATTAAGTTTGGGTGAAATAGATTATTGAGGTATAAGCTTCCTTTTCGAAATATCTGTATGGCGATGCGTGTACTTAACTAGGTTCATCAGCATATTAGCGGTAATGTTAACTTTGTACCATCTTCAAGTGGCTATTTGAGGCTGTTAGCATGATATAACATTTTTACGAGAAAACCTTTAGGAGGACTCGTATATGCGTCACAGGGGTTCGAGCGTATCGATTGGAATTGACGTAATTTATATGAGAATGCATTGACTCCGAAGGACGAGAGTGAAATACTTTAATGTTTAAAGATGCAGTTGTCATTTTCTTCAAATACGCTTTAATCGAGGGAAACAAAATAATGATAAAATAACATCGTTCACTGAGAATTCCTGCTTTATTATTACTATTTAATTTGATCGTACAGGTCTTTTTGTCCAAAGGACTAGACTGGTAGTATCCTACATCCATCACAGTCACCAGAAATCTGAAGAGCGGCGCGCAACCGTTGTCTAATCGCTGTCTACCTGCCCTTTCCCATTTATTAGATCCTTACCCAAAAACCTCTCCCACAGAGAAAGAGCGCCACCAAGATCTCGGTGTTCGTAACAGAAATTGACTTAAGCTCTAGTCAGTCTTCTAAGAAAAGTTATAAAAGTCATGCCATTGCGCCTTTGCATAATATGAATGCTGTCATGGAACAAAATTATTTTTGAATGAATCACAGTGTCTGTCTTTTCTTCATGATAAAATTCAGTTTCAGTGTGTCACCATCGCCAAATGTATTTTTGTTGGATACTTGACCACTATTTGGATAACAAACGATAATGTGCAGTGTGAGCATTGGATAACATGAACTTTGGGAAATTTGTGTGCCAGCCTAAAGGATATCAACCAGTGCGTTATCCTGGCTCCTCCCATCACCACCATGAAGTTTTCCACGATTTCGGCGAGCATCAGTGTTCTCGTTTGCACTCTGGTAATATATTTTTCGAGGTCGTGCTGGGCTGGAGGTTATGTTCGGCCCCAGGATTGCACGTGGGAGCCGACGTCCGATACTTCAGTTGTATCAATGACATGCAACGTCCTCACTTTACGAGGCGGACATGATCCGACGAACTTTTCCCTCATCATGTCGGATCACACCGTCAAATTAGTCATTCGTTGTATCGATCCAATGCTTCAAAGTGATATGGCGAACAATACGTTTGAACATCTGAACAGACTTTACTCACTTAGGATTGAGCGTTGCAAACTCGACAAGATACCGTCTAAAGCGTTTCAAGGCCTGTCAGACCTTGAGCACTTAAGCGTAAAAACATACAACTCAGATTGGGGCCGTCGCTACCCTCTGCTGGTATCGCCAGCCAGCTTCACGCCTCTTAGATCTATACAAACGCTTGATCTTAGTTACAATAACATCGAACGATTGCCGCCTGGTATTCTCTGTGGTCTTCGTCACTTACAGTTTGCTAACTTTACGAAGAACTTGTTTGATGAAGTGCTCGACATGGGATTCGGGCCGACTGCTATTGCCGAGCGATGCGTAACGTACGTGCGTGAACTGCAAGTTTCCTCAAACAGACTTAGAGCGTTACCTGAGAAGGGCTTTGCTACACTTGTACATCTAGAAGAACTACGGCTGGATCACAATCAGTTAGCAAGGATGGAAACAACTGCATTATGGGGACTCGCGAAACTCGAACGCCTTGATATTGCGAATAACATGTTGGTGGCCCTTCCAGCCGCGCTTTTTCAGCCAACTTCAAAATTGTCAGAGCTGTATTTGCGGAACAATTCTCTAAGTGCACTGCCTCCTGGTCTATTTACTGGACTTGATGAATTGAAGCTGCTTGATTTAGCCTACAATCAGCTCTCAGCACTTGGGTGGCTAGGGCCAGAAGTTTCGCTCTCGCGTCTTCTTGTGCTTGATCTTAGTTACAACAGATTGACCCGCCTAGATGCCAGCTCTTTTCAGTCTTTGATCAATCTTCAGACACTTCAACTGCATGACAATTTGATTGAGTTCATAGCCGATAATACGTTTAGCAGGCTCAGCAATTTACAGACATTGGTGCTAAGTAACAATCGACTCCAAATTATCGGACCTCTAATGATGCAAGGCCTAAGCTTATCCATTGTGGCCCTTCAGCTGGATCATAATCGTATCAAAGACATACATATTGCTGCATTCAAAAATGTTTCTATGCTACAGGAGTTGAATATCGCCAGCAATAGGCTAACTTCAGTGCCGGCCGCCGTATCATCTCTAAACATGTTACGGTCACTCGATCTGGCTGATAATGAGATCAGAGAAATAGCCAATGTCTCGTATCACGGTCTAGAACAATTATACGCACTGAATTTGATGGGTAACAAGATCCGTAATATCAGCCAGGGCGCATTCACCGATTTACCTTCTGTTCGGATACTTAATCTGGCCAGTAACGATATCCGAACTATCGAACAGGGGACGTTTGATGATGTGTCTGGCCTTCATTATCTCCGACTAGATTCAAATGCTATCGAGGATGTGAATGGCTTGTTTAGCAATCTGCACGATCTGATTATGCTCAATATATCAGTAAATCGGGTGCGATGGTTTGACTACGCTCTTATTCCGGTAGGTCTTCAATGGCTTGACGTGCACAATAACCAGATTGAAGCGCTGGGCAACTATTTTGAGCTTGAACAGGGTCTTAAGTTGCGTACACTTGACGCGTCCTTTAATAAACTTACTGACCTTGACTCGTCATCGCTTCCCAACGGGATCGAAATCGTATTCCTCAAAAATAACAGCTTGAAACGCATTCAGCCTTTTACGTTCCTCGGAAAACAAAATCTAACGCGAGTAGATCTGTCGCATAACGATTTACAGACACTTGATATGACAACGTTCCGCCTAAGTGAGGTACCATTACGAAAACCCCTACCAGAATTTGCTATCGCCGGTAATCCATTCGAATGCGACTGCCAAATGGAGTGGCTTCAGCACCTGCAAAATCCAGCTGCAATGACAAGTCACAACGATTCACGCCAGTATCCTCGAGTCATCGATTTATACCGCGTCGAATGCAAGCTAAGCTTCTCAAAGAACGGACAAGTCTTGCCACTGGGCAAGGTCAAGCCTGAGCAGTTCTTCTGCGAATACAAGAGCCAGTGTTCTTCGCTCTGTCACTGTTGCCATTTTGATGCGTGTGACTGTGAGACGGTCTGTCCGGATAATTGTACCTGCTACCATAATAAGTCGTGGACTACAAACATTGTCGACTGCAGTGCTCGTAACCACAAACAGATCCCTAAACAGCTGGCCATTGACGCAACAGAGATCTACGTGGACGGAAACGATATAGCGGTCGTAACGCCATATATGTTTGCTGGCCGCAAAAACGTCAAAGTTCTCTTCCTTAACAATTCGAACGTAATGACCATTCAGAATGACACCTTTGCCAGTATGCAAGAACTGCGTGTTCTACGTCTCGAAAACAACCAGATTTCTGTTCTCTACGGTCCCGAATTCAACGGCCTTTTTAAACTCCAGGAGCTATATTTATCCGACAACAAACTTCAGCACGTAAGAAATATTACTTTTACTAACCTTAAAAGCCTTCGAATTCTTCACATTGACCGGAATCGCCTTATGGAAATGTCTCTATGGAGTTTGCAGCACAATCCACGGCTCAGCGACTTACGTCTGGCGGATAACCCGTGGACGTGTAGCTGCCCTTTCACTCAAGATGTTGCGAAGTTCCTCCACGAGCGTGGAGACTCGGTGAAAGACATCTTCCAGTTGTCTTGTGCGTACAATGAAACGAGCGCGTTGCCTCTATGGGAGCTAAACATAACCCAATGCCGTCAATCCAAGGCAACCTCCCTCGTGCAACGTCTCCAGTTTCATTCTTTCGGTGAACTTCTGCCTCTCCTCACCACGCTATCGATACTTTCGATCGTTCTACTGGTCGTTGTCGTTACGTTATTTACTAATCGTCACCAAATCAGCGTTTGGTTATTCAGCCGTTGCGGAATTCGCATGTTCCATCGCGCGCCCATCGAAGAAGAGAAGCTTTTTGATGCGTTCGTCTCGTACAGCAAAAAAGACGAAGCGTTTGTGGCACAAATACTCGCACCAGAGTTGGAGTGCGGTAATCCGCCGTACCGTCTCTGTTTGCACTATCGGGATCTACCGATGGCAGGCACCTACTTAAGTGAAGCGATTCAAGAAGCTGTAGAAAGCTCTCGCAGAACGATTGTGGTTCTTTCAGAGCATTTTCTGAAAAGTGAATGGTGCCGCTATGAGTTTAAGTCTGCTCACCACGAGGTGCTAAACAATAATCATCACAAGCTGGTGGTCATCTTCCTCGGTAAAGTGTCATACCGTGAGCTCGATCCTGATATTCGGATATGGCTTAAACACAGTACGTTCCTGCACTGGGGCGAGAAAAACTTTTGGGATAAGGTGAGATATGCTATGCCTCCAGACGCGCCCCGTCACCGTAAAGTAATGCGAGCAGATCTGCACACGGTTGCTGTGCACATATGACGACAGGATCAATTGCCTTCGGACGGCGTCCTAGAACGAACGTTGCCGAGGCAGTATCCCGCATCAGAAGCAACCTCGTTCTCTTTCCATCTCAGCTCACCTGATTGTCGTTGGCAGACGAATCAACCTCGACATAGAAATCTATCGAGAACGGCAAAACCAACACAGCAAGAACAGGCCATAGCCCTGCACTTTTGCGATGATTCCTATAGCTACAATCATGAGCCCGTCGAAGCTATATACGAAAGCATCAAAGACAAAATAGAACAAGGATAGGTAATGTAATGATCTAAACAGGCTCGATAAGTCGACGGCTCGCTCGATTTTCAGGCGGCACATGTTCCATGTGCCCTCCATGTGGAGTTAAACTGCACCATGGGCAGTAGTCAGTCGCAAAATCCAGCCGCCGCCATTTTCTCATACACAACAACTGCAACAGGGGCAGCTGGATAGCACTGAGCACCTATACTGAGAAGAGTAATGCGGTAGCTGTTTTCATGATGTCTATCCGCGCAATGGCTTGGAAGCAGCATACGCATCGATTGCTTGTAAATAGTAGAGCTAACAACATACAAGTGGATTGTTGTCTGAAGCATTTTTACTGCAAGAAAAAGAGCGGCAGGAGTGGGATTTATTTAAAAGTGTGCGCTTTGCCGGTTCTATTGCGATAATCTATTTCACAAGCTAGATTTTCCTTTTGGTAATGTCGAATGTACATAGTACGACGGATAGCTAGACAGAAGGGCGGATATACGTTTTTAAGCAATGATTTATAAATCTCTCCGTGTCCTACACAGTGTATGTACATATTTATCTATAGTAAAAACTGTGGTCTCCACAGCCTCTTCGGTTATGTCTTTTTCGAGTAGATAAAGTATTAGGTGTTGTTGTAAGAAGTCAACGGTGACGAAGTTGCCTGTTGCATGCATTTATCTGCATGCACTGGTCTTTACCATAATAAAAATTGAAGATAATTTCTTGTCTTCATGTTTGCAGACGACATAAAGTGGTTAGCCATTTAATTTGTTTCTTGTCTATGCAAAAATATTTATATAATTGTGTAGTTATATTAGTCAACAGATTGCTAAAATGTACTGCGAAATACGAAATTAGTTGGTTTTAGAAATAGCGTTGCTTAAGACGGAAAGTTGTGCAAATAACGATCGCGATCACTGCTGTGTTATTACCTCTATTTATTGGAAAGTACTTATTTAAGAGTACTTAACAACAGTAACTAAGCAAAGTGCCATCAATTAACCATTTCCTACCAATCTGAAAAAGGAACGACGCCGTAGACATTGTACAAAGTGAAGTACATAGGAATGTATAATGATGTAAATATATACTTTTGTATATATACTGCAAGATTGTGCCAATTTAAGAAAGACAAGGACAACGGCCGCAGGCGGTAAAAGAAGCCAGATATAGCAGAAAAAGCAGAAATATAATTAAAAAAATACTTTAAGAATAAATAAAGCAGCAAAGAGCTGTTTGAGGATTATAACAACAAAATGCGTGCGCTAATTTGTAAGTTACCATAATTCGATATATCACGTTAAAAAACTGACTGATTGGTAAAGCCATGACTACGGAATAATATTAGATAGAGAAACTATTCAGACATCTTTTAGGAAACCCTCTTAATTATTGGGTACTCTAAAATAATTTCATTTCGGTTGCAAGGATCTATGTTCTGTATCCAAAATATACTGTTCACCAGATAAAATTATATTTGTTAAATTTCAAGCCTTACGTAAGAACACAATGTAAAAGGTAGAGCCAGTTGCTTGCTTCTATTCAATGTTTTATTTATACTATAATTATATGCAAATAACCCTAAGTAAAACTAAAGCATATACATATGAGGTTGTTAAAAGTCTTAGCCGGTACATTTGTGAAATATTTTTTTCCATAAGTACAAACTTGTGTTCACTTACGAAACTGTACTTTTGACAACGCTCAACCTCCCGTAAGTTATTAGGATAACAGAAATCACACAATAACAACGTCAGTTGTGAATCTGTTTTTCTAACTATTTTTACATAATTATACAGTATTGCATTGTATTTGCATGCTTCAAAACTTCTCTCATGAACTCTGCCACTGAGTTGGGCAATTGATTCTAGCCAAGAAGCGGTTCCGGATCGATGGGGCAAGTGGCCAGTGAAAGCATTTCTACTGGATTCGTTACCAACAGGAGTAATTCCGTTCAGGCGGCAGTGACTGTAAGGATGATTTCATACGTCTCAGCATCCTAACGGGTACACGATCCATACAGTTTAATTACTTTCTACTTGCCCTGTTCGGTGAAGGGTGCCATCTCTCCTGCGTGTTTCTTACGACAGAGGCCAAGTGTTAATGTTTTGCGAGGTATTTAACCCACTGTCGTATTATTGAAAATTTAAGCTTATACACCTCCATCGATGAAGGTGACTAATTAATGGGGTACGCAATGAAAACATCGAACTGCTTAAACAGGCCTTGTATAACAAAAATTGAGTATGGTATTGCGATTGTCAAATATAGGCCATTGGGATTCCTCCAAAGTTTGAACTCTTGTTATAGCCATGCTAACAAATACATAATTTTATTTTTTAAAACACGAATGTTTAAAGACACAACTTTGATCCTTTGAATTTTAATTGTTTGGTGCAATGCTTTATATATAAGCAACGGTCAAAGCGTAGCTTCGATGCCGACTTATTTCGATTTACTTAGAATTCATACTTATCGGTGTCACCCTAGACAAGGTGCTTTGCAAATAAAGTTAGTGATATTACTTAAATGGAAACCTGACCAGTCGTATTACACAAAAGGTTATTTTTTTTTTGTTCCCATTCATTGTATAATCGAAAAAAAAACGCATGGGAATTGCCTATGGCCAAGCTTCACTTACTTTTCACTCGTTCAGGACAAATTTCTCTAGGATTGCATGCTCTTAAAATTACCGAGTACAGACACTAAAAATACAGAGTCCTTAACAGTAGCAATAATAACTGAGTTTTATTTATAGACGTGCAGCCATTTATGTGTGGAGGTACGTGCACTCCTGTGAGCTTACCAGACCGAACCGAACCGATCGGAGAGGACTAGAAAAGAGATCTCTATTTATGCTAGAGCTGGTACTCAGCATCCTCAATTGCTGCCATGTGTTGTCTGCTAATCTTCGACTGCAAATTACCATTTCGTTTCTCACCGATAGACGAGGAGCACAGCCGAGCTGCCTGAACTGTCCTTCAGCTAGCATTGCTTTGGGCATGATCGAGGTAAAACGTCATCAAGGAAACGGATGCGTTTTCAATCTTAGGCTCCTGCGGTCGTCTGACCGCCTTCCGCTTTAGAAGGACGAGGGATTATATCCAAAAAAGAAGACGTGGGTCGGAGTTTTTCAGTTCAGTGGCGATAAGCAGCGAAAAAACATTGAGAACCCCTGGGCAAGTGGGCCAGACTTAGGATCAACGGAAAAGTGGGGCATTAAGAAAGTGCTGCCTTCATGATAGGTAGTATGATGTTTTTGCAGCGGGATTCTTAGGTATTGAGGGAGAGGCTGAAGCATTTGATCAGTTCCACATAACTCTGCTCGCTGAGCCGGGTAAAAGCAAGACAAACGAGGGGGACGAAGTTCATCGCGTAAATAAAATTCCTAGCGCATTTTTAGAGGCCGTTTCACGTGTGGCAGTTGACAGTCATTTAATGCTTATACTGAAAGGAGCTGAATTCAGTTAATGAATCTGAATATGCGAGTAGAGCGTGTGGAAGGGTCTGAAGTTATGACACTTATTTGGCATTTTCTAGTGTACACACAACGATACTGAAGCCTAGCTCAGGCGAACGGTTGTTCATTTTTGTGTGAACAATTTGTCTCAGGAAAAGGCTGAAATTCCCAATGTACAGTGAATTATAGCAGATGTTAAATTAATCTATTTATATGCCGGTTATGATTGGGAGGCGAATATCTAATTATTTCCTATAATTTTTCTCTGGCAACCGTAATGTGCGTTAGCCTTATAATGTCAAACCAAATCGAAATACAGCTGACATGGTATCAAACTCAGATTCATTTCAACAAATATTACCACCGTTCAGCTTACACGAAAAGAAGTCATTTGCAAGTCAGATACACAGTGAATAGCCAGCTTACCAAAAGGGAAAAATGTGCACACTTGAGATCGTTGTCTGATTGACACGATCTTCCTGAATAGCCACATCTTCCGCTTAATCACTCGTCATATGATTATCGCCTGATTAGGCCGGTCCTAGTGGTCATAGGAGAGAGCTCATGTGTGTGCGCATTATTTGCATTGCAAGTTTAGTACTTATGGAAAGATGGTGTCCATGGGCATTCTTTGCAAGGTGTTTTCTGCTCACAAAACGTAAGAAACAAGCAGACCAAAGTAACACGTAATGCCATCGATAGTAGCCAATTAGCTAATGATTGTTGATTTTTCAAGACGGAGAATAGCAGACTTAGCTCTGGCAGTTTTTATGTATGACTGCAATATATTTCGACACAGATTTCCACCCTCTAATGCAACTGAAGTCTTAAAAATGTATGCTATACCTAGGAGGTGTAACGATAGTGTACGTTCCGAAGTATTAACCACATTGGACTTCAATCTTCTCATCACTTCCCAGAAAATACGCCAGCTTTCTACGAGGATCACGTGACGATGGTGATAATAATAATAGCAACTCTTACGATGCTGATTAATTTGCCAATCTTTGTTCAAATGAAAGCGAATCTTCTCTAACTGATCGTTGCCAACAGTTGCACAAAAACTTATAGTACGTCAAGCTTATGTTATAATTCGAGCAAAACACTTTCTAGAGACACGCAATAATGTTATAGCGTCAATAGCTTCAGAAGGATCCTTCTATAGTAATCGTATTCAATCTGTTGCGCTCCGATTTGTCTTATTCACGTGACAAGCTTGTCTGTCTGCAAAATGCATTGCCAGAGTGTTCATCTTTATAGACTCTATGCTGTTGAAACTATAGAGAAATTCACAGATTTGTCTTAAAAACAGTTGGTTTCAAATCGGAGTGCTTTATGAGGACAAGTTTTTTCTTATCGTGCACATATTACTTAAAAGACAAACCATTAATAGTACAGGATATCTAATAGTATTTGCCTAGCGCAAATCAGGGATGCATCTTTCACCTATTTAAAGAAAGTAATTTTTAGGCCACTAGGCGGTGAGTTTTCTGCGAGTGTTTTCTTTTTTTTCCTATCGGTATTCGTTTTTAGAGTACACAAAGACAAGCCCTGTCATTCTATTGAAATAACACTTATTTCCAACTGAAGCCCATTGCAAACTATGAACATTATCGTGACCAGTCTTAAAGACAGCAGTGTTCATCACACAAGGTAGGACTCCTGCGTAAAAACATCGTTGTACATCTTACAGAATCTAGCCATAATACTAATTACAATACTATAGTATCATAACTCTAACTTGAATGCACCCGAATGCTCTTGATGATGGCGTAGCGGTAACGCGACCGTTATGTCGTGGTGGTGTCGGGTCCTCATGTATTTTGTCATGCAGTATGTCCGGAAAGTTAGATTGCTTCAGATTAGGTCAACGGATGCCTAAAGATTGTTCTGTTGTGTGGCCTAAATAGAATACGGTTTCAAAAAGCTGAGACGCTTGACGAGTTTGAATTTTGTTTAGAATGCAAACTTCTCTCTATTGTTAACTAATTGTAACACAGCTGAACTAGCGTTTTCATCTTATCGGATACCAGTTGTGTACTTAACTAAATTTAAGAGCACCTTTATTGATGCAAAGAGGAGTGTATTTTTTTTGAGAAATCTGTGTACAGAAAATTTTCTTGTAAAGGGAGTTATTACTTGCTCAATAAGTTAACACTTCGTTTGATGGCTTAAGCCCCAAACACCGCGCCTCGTATCCTACACTTAAAAATGACTATCCAGCGTGCGTTCGTAACCGGTTCGACAAGGTAACGGCCAGGAGGCTGCTACACTCTGGGATCACTGTAGTTGCGTTAAGTCTTACGTCCAGAACTGCATCAGCTTTACTTCTGCATAACTCTTAGAGTATCTAGATTTAGGATGCAATCAATGTGTCTTTATTGAACAATATATATATATATATATATATGTAGTAAATTATAGCGTCCTTCATAGGAAAGATTATGCCAATTTGATATTTTGACAATATTAGTATTCTTGCAAGTTGGAAATAGCAACAAAAGCAACCTAGCGGATGGACGAAAACAGTCGTAGAGTTAGTGATAGTATTGCTCGATACAAGCAGTACGAATATCTTTTCTAATTGAAGCTCCTATTGTGGCACTTCTGACATTGTGATATCAATTAGAAGTTTCTGTTTGTCGTTGTCAGGTATGGGGTCGACTCTGAAGTTGAATCGAAGGCAGCTGGCAAGGAAAGGAAACTATTCCCATCGCGCCCGCACTATTCATGCACAGGATAAACATAACCTTTCAATCATTTTGTCTATTATTCGACTATTCGTGGGCAACGGTAATGATAGCCGCGTAGCAGTATCTGACACATAAAAAATTCAATTGATAAAACATGAGCAACCCTGTTCGTCACTATATCACATCGAGCGCGCTTTAAGAGGAGATGGAATAACTGAAAGTTTCCGCTATTAGCCAAAAAATTATTATCAGCGAGACATTTAGCCGCTTCGAAGATAAGAAAGATTGCCATGTGGAGATCTCGATCTGTGCAAGATTATTCTATTCTGGGTTATCAAGATTGATATTGATCGTATTGGGGAAAACACAGTAGTAGCGCACTACAGATTGTTTTTCACGTCCACTGGTGACCTGTCAATGACTATTACTCGTGGCTTCTAGTGCCATTAGCTAGCTAGAGCCATATTCAACGCACCTTTTTATTATGGACTCTTCTATATTAATCACTCGTACAATGAAACCCGACTGGCACAAAGATCGCTTTATCAAGCGAAATTGACGAAAACAAATTTTGTATCTGTTTTATCCTGTGTTCTTAAACTCTGTCTCCTTCAAAGGCCGTCCCATCAAATGCGCGCCAATCAGCATGACTTAAACGTTGTTTATTACTTATTTTAATCAAACGATCTTTTGGCTAGCCTTGTCCATTGACTAATAGAGTGGCACGCTTTTGCGTGCGCGTATTGTTGTTGAACTTTTTGAAGTAACGTTTATCCTTAAACTCAATTTTCCCGCATGCTGCGATGTAGAGAGACGATGCTTTCTATCTTGATAAGTGTGAGTGCTAGTCATACCGAGTAGCGTAAAAGCGAGCCAGTCTAGCTGATCTCCAGCAATATAGACCATGATGTATACGCAAGGAATAGAGCGAAGCCCAAGCATACAAGTGTCGCCGTTGAGTGTTTGGCTGATAGCCGTTGTAGCCAATTAAGTGGCGACCGTATTTTCACGGGCGAGAGCCATCTGGCGGTATTCTCGCTCTCAGCTGAATCAGTCATTAGACATTATGTAGATAGATATGTTCCAGCGCGTAGCGTACATGCTAGCAGTGCCCCGCAACCAGTTGACTGGTCTTGCTGGCCTAGGGATGTTTGCGTAAGAACGGAACGGTGCTACTTTACAAGAAACTGTGCATTGAAGGCGTTTGTTATTAGTTCCCCTTTATTCAGTAGTTTATAGCTTACGTATTCCAGAGCGGTACCCGAATGGGAACACCAGGTAGAATGTGGAGCCTAAAACCTCTTTCGATAGAGCGCGTAACTCCAGTACCAAGTGATATTGACATTGCTTTGGCACAGGTACCAAAGAACATTGATGTGCTTGCCGAGGAGATTACACTGTTGCCTGCCGAGTACGATTGCTATGGAAGACAGAAAGCAAAGGTGGATCTTTCCGTTTTTGACAGACTGAGAGATCAAGAGGATGGTTACTATGTACTCGTGACGGGCATTACGCCCACACCGTTCGGCGAAGGTAAGACCACCACGACAGTGGGTTTATGTCAGGCCCTCGGAGCCCACCTAAACCGAAATACATTTGCTTGCCTTCGACAGCCCTCACAGGGACCAATTTTCGGCATTAAAGGCGGTGCTGCTGGCGGTGGGTATTCCCAGGTCATTCCAATGGTAGATTTCAATCTCCACCTCACCGGCGACATGCACGCGATAACCGCGGCCAACAACCTGCTTGCAGCGCAGATCGATACCCGCATTTACCATGAAAAGACACAAAGTGATAAAGGCCTTTACAACAGACTTGTACCTAGTAAAGGTGGAAAGCGTGAGTTTTCACCGATTCAACTGAAGAGGCTCAAGAAACTCGGTATCAACAAGACGAATCCTGATGACCTTACTCCTGAAGAAAGAGAATCATTTGCCCGCCTTAATATTGATCCCAAATCGATTACCTTCAACCGTGTGATCGACACGTCTGACCGCTTCCTTCGTGAAATTACAATCGGTGAGGGCGTACTAGAGCAAAGATTCTCGCGTAAGAGCCAGTTTGACATCACACCTGCTAGTGAAGTCATGGCCATTATGGCTTTGGCCACCTCGCTAGATGACCTTAAAGATCGCCTTGGAAAAATTGTTATCGCGTCGAATTTGAAAGGAGAGCCGGTTACTGCCGATGATCTCGCGTGTACAGGTCCAATGATCGTGCTGCTTCAGGAAGCGTTCAAGCCAACGCTGATGCAGACGCTTGAGGGAACCCCTGTGTTCGTTCATTGCGGACCCTTCGCCAACATTGCCCACGGATGCTCGTCAATTATTGCCGATAAGATTGCGTTGAAGCTCGTCGGCTCAAATGGTTTCGTTGTCACAGAGAGCGGCTTTGGTGCTGATCTTGGAATGGAGAAGTTTTTTAATATTAAGTGCCGTTATTCCGGTTTAACGCCCAATGCCGTCGTTATTGTAGCGACAATTCGAGCCCTAAAATCTCACGGAGGTGGGAGCATTGTGTCTCTAGGCAGCCCGTTGCCTGACGAGTACACCCAGGAAAACCTCGATCTTGTTAAGAAGGGTTTCTGTAATCTCAAAAAACATATAGAGAATATTGGCAAGTTCGGTCTACCAGCAATTGTTGCTATTAATAGATTCAAGTTTGATACTGAGCGAGAGTTACTGCTCCTGAGAAATCTGTGTCTTTGTAACGGAGCCGCTGCCGCAGTTATATGCAATCACTGGGCCGAAGGAGGTGAAGGAGCAGTAGACCTAGCTAAATCCGTTGTTAATGCATGCGAGACTTGGAAGGGTTCCTTCCGCTTCCTCTATCCATTAGAGTTAACGATTGAGGAAAAGCTCGAGAGAATTGCCCGTGAGATATATGGTGCTGGAAGTGTCGAATTTAGTGATAAGGCTAAGGCTAAAGTTAAGTTGTACACAGCTCAGGGCTTCGGTAACTTACCTCTCTGCATCTCAAAGACGCAGCTATCACTTTCTCATGATCAAAGCTTTTTAGGCGCCCCCGTCGATTTCAAGTTCCCAGTGCGGGACATTAGAGCCAGTGTAGGCGCTGGCTTCTTGTATGCGTTATCAGGTGACATCATGACCATGACGGGACTAAACACCCGACCGGCAATCTACGACATCGATCTTGACACAAAGACCGGCCGGGTTATTGGCCTATTCTAATTCTTCAAAAGCACACTATCCAGTGTACAACGAAAAGAAGAAGAGCGTGTCCAGCTTGATCGTTCACGTTCTATGGCGAGTTTGAGTGCATCTACCTCGGTAGTTGGCTGGCCGAATCACACGCTCGCATTGGAAACCGGCAAAGCTGTCTATGTTACGTGCGCTTTGTAACTAAACATACTCATCATATCATGCATTTGACTGTCTGCAATCTAAGCTATATTAAGCAAAACAATAAAATCAGTGTCAAAAAGATCGATGCAGCTTTTCCTAACATAAAAATAGTTGAATAGCAATAGAGAAAATAGGATACTTTGCTATATCACTTGCCTCTTCTTGGATCAAATCCGACCCGTCTCTGCACAATACATATATCACCCAGACTACCAGTAAACAAATTATTTATAGGAGGTCCGAAAGCGTTCGTCTATTTTGCATGGGAAGTGCGGTGAGAACAAATCTCAATGAAATTTAATTTACAGGAACATGTTGCCTATTAGAGACGCATCCATTAGTATGTACACTAACTGGATGCCAATGTTGTGCGACAGTAGCTGTTTGAGAAGTCTAAAATCTAAAAAAACACGTTTTTTCGACCTTGATAATTGTGACTCCACACGAACTTGTATCTGGTCTAATATTGCTATAGAGTTTTACTTGTTATACCGTTAATTAGCGATATTACAAACACGCAATTTAATTTAATAAAAGAACATTCGAGATTTTCTTTCCTCTCCGTGTCGCCTTCAATCGGAAACTTCGCAGAAGATTTTTAACTGTTGCAATGGAAAATGTAACCACACTTTGTCTAAATACAGAAAATCAAGGATTTGGATCAACAACTGGGCAGGTAACAAGAATAGATGCATACATGCAAGCCTTACATAATAAATCACGACGAATTCTGACTACGGCCACGTCTAAGTTTATTACTGCAATATTTTTAAAAATCGATCTCTAAGATTGGCTGGATAAAGCCATTATTATGCTGATATTGTAACAATTCGACATAAAGGCATACCGTTCACGCGCTCTGCCATAGCATTTTCTATAAACGCTGGTACTCGCCCGGAACGTAGATAAGATACGTTGGCATTAGTGCCGATTGGTCACAGCAAGGGATGAAGATTTTTGTCAAACGTAAATTTTTATTGGTAAATAAAAAAAAAAGTTGGGATTATTTGCGTTGCAACAGCCATAAATATAATGACTACCTAGATGCACCTTGAAGATTACAGTTACAACTTACAAGCATTTCGATAAGCAATTTCGCGCTTAGGGAAATTACGGAAGTTCACTCAGCCATTGTAGTTCGAACCAGGCCAACTGGTTATAAGCTGCCGAATGCAACCGTTGTCAATCAACTGATTAGAGAGATTATGCTTAAGTAAACTTAACTTTATAATCTAAAGCAGATAACAGGATGATATAATTTTATAATTAACATAGTGTTTAGCACGTAACGGTGCGAAATAGATGCAAACGGCCAATTCATACGTTTCTAGTCCTTGTTGAACTGTTAGCTCACCTTTCACATGTTACGTTCTAGTCTTATATGGGATACCTAAACCAAAAAATCAAGCTTACTTACTGGTCTACTCGCACTGTCCCAGATGACCAGTTCTCGCAAGCTCGTTACCGAGATATTTTTTGCTGTTACGCTTGCTGTATCAAGTCGCGTCGCTGAACTGCAGTGAAAAAAGATTACGGTGAGTGTAACCGGTGTCACCGGTGGCTGAGCGTCGACGATTTCTTCGCTTTCGGGTAATGACTTATGGCGCCGCAGGGGCGACATGGCCGCTTCCGCTGCGTCGTGCCTCAGTTTCCGAATTGAACGGCACTTCTTCCGGTCCATATCGCCGATGAGGCCTTACTTGTGCCTTGTAGGCGAAAGGACAGCTGGGAGACAGCTAGTACAGCGGGCCGCGGGAAGGCCGTGTGGCACAGCAGTAAATTAAAGGCTGACATGGAAACAAATCGGCCATCATTACCGCTAGAAGGGCGTAGGTGCCCAGGAAACGGGTCGATAAAGGTCAGCTTGGATACTGTCCGTCGTGCACGGTGAGGAGTGAAGTCTACTCTAGAAAAAAGCTACCAACTATAGAATAACTGTACAATGGGCTAGTATATGTTTCACTATATTAAACTACATTAACAAGGATACCACTAGAGCTTATTGACGCTATGCGCTCTTTAGTGAGCAAAGGGAGAATCCATCTGTAAAGCTACTAATAAATTTTAACAGTACTATTCCTAACAGTATTAGTTTATTAGGGAAATAAATTTATATAGAGGCGTGAAATACTATGAAACGACTGAATACTATATATAAAACAGGTTAGCATTATTACTGCGGCATTTTCCATCGAGGAATATTCTTGCCTATGTACGACACTGCGTAAAATACTTTGCTATATGTTACTAGTACCGCATTCAATAGCAATAACAATAAAGTAGTAAGTATCCCAAGAAGCTTATGAAGAAGAAATGGGTTGCATCTATCTACTACTTACATACATACTCGTTATCGTAATGTTTGTGGTCCTTATTTGATAACTTTCTAGCGCAACTGGAAAACAACGTATTGTATGTTCACGTTATTAAATAATTTTATTTAAATTAAATTTTTTTTTTGAGAATGACTAATCTATTAAAGTGCGTTAAAAACGTCCCGACGACTCATGCTATAGAATAACGACACCAGTCTTAGATCAAGGGATCATGCCGTTTGATCTATTACGGTACATTTTGAGTTTACGTAAGTTCTACAATTTCGATTTAGATTTCACTTGCTTTTATTATAAAAAAAAATCTCTTATTTTGAGTTTATCTGATGCATGAAATATGGAAGTACGCGTAGGCTAACGTTCAGCCGAGAGGCGCCCCATTTCTTCATAGATTTCAATTCCCAATCAGGGCTGCTATATGTCTGATAATCGCCGACTACTTTTTTGCTTTGCACAAGAACCTTTCTGGTTTTTGCCTGAAGCGTTTTCTAGTAACATGACGTATATCCGTGTCATCAAACCACGCAGGAGTTAATCTCACCTTATTTCACGTAAACCTTTTTTGTTTCCTCGTTTTCCTATGATGATTACGCACTAAATTATACATACGCTCGTGTCCTATATATATATATATATATATATATATATATATATATACCTTTTTTTATTTCGTTTATTGCATATTCTGTGCATGATCTTCGCTGTTTTTCTTTTTTTGCACCGAATATATAGGATGCAAAAAAATGTCCAATGTTATTATGATACTGTTCACTCGATGCTTTTGCTTGGCAAAATTGATAGCTATCGTAAGAAGAAGCAATTCAACGCGTGGACTGCGACGCCACTGAATGGAGTTTTCAGGGCGAAAGGGGGTTTCCATGCATTGACTTTTGGCCGACGTTTTCTGTTGGCACTGCCGTCGTCCCTCTTCGATTTCGTTTTTTTTTCTTCTGTTGTTGATTTGTTTACACTGGTTTTTGACAGTGTTACGCTTATCCACTGCATCACTCATGAGTTATACGCTGTCTAGTTTTTTTGCGTGAAATAATCTTCTACGGCCGGACCGCGAAAAATGGTTCGTAGATGCCATACACATATTTATGCAACTCGTTAGTCTTGGTCGAAATACGATTTCCCCAGAGACAGCCAGCCAGCCAGGTGAACATTATGGCAAGTGGCCAGATTGCTGTTGTAAATAGATTCACGTCTAAGTACGTGACAGCTACCCATTTTGTAGCGAAGCGTTGCTGGATCGGTGAACAGGTGATCTGTAGACTTACGATGAATATTGCTGCGGTCGACTGGTATCAACACTAATAAAGGCTATAGCGAAAGCAATCCAATGGGTGTACCGTTAGGAGATGCGAGATACCTTTTAAAAACCCACTTATATAATGGGTGAATAACAGTTATTACAGAAACACTCGGTGTCTATGGGTGTTCATTTCAAATTGCCAAGCAAATAAGTCTAAATGCTGTAGCGGTAAATTAACAAACTCATCGATCCCCTTATACTATATTCTACGATCTTTTGGCGACTCCTTTCAGCCTATGTTTTAGATCGATACGCACGTTCAGTAGCTTGATCGAAATCGAATGAGGTTCTTCGTAAAAGACGGAGCATATAGCCTTTGTTTTTATATTATAACATTTTCTGACACTTCTGCTCTGCGTAGCATAAGCAGAAGTGCCAGAAAATGTTAGCTTCTTTTCTTTTTTTTTAGATAAATTCCAAGCTTACCTCTTTGAATCTCCACCTAATGCAGCTGGTCTTGAGAAACGCGCTCTTTATTTGAGTTGACAGTAAAGTTGCTTTAAATACAGCTACTTCGACGAACTCAATCGACGCACGACAGATAGTCTTTTCTTCTTTCTTACTCATTTGAATTTAATCTGATTATTTCTAATCCAATTGTGGGATGAAGGAACTCTTGTAAATATTCGTCGTGCCTTTGAGCGGTCACACACTAGCAGACGACAAGTAGCCGCAGCTAGTCTGGCGCCCAAATGCGACCGCTCGTTATTTCCGTCGATTCGTATCTTTTGTCGTCGAACACTTGTTTCTGGCTAAGATAAATCGAAACGATTCGCAGAAGCCTATACCTGTCGCGAGACACATCAATGTGTAGGTGGTAAGTTATTGTTTAATATGTGTTTTAAGCTTGCGCTACCAAGCAGCTGCTCGTATCTATAAAGGCGTAGGCCTATCTAGCGTACCAGTGAATGCGTACTGATAGAAAGTTTTTTTTCGTAACACATAAAAGGACCGGTTTGCGACTGACGAGTACTTGTAGATATGCAAAGATACAGATAAATATATATAAGTGATAACTGAACACATGGAAAATAGGCATTTGTTGAAGAAATACGCGGCTTGTGACTTCATGGAAAAAATCCCAGGATGCTGCGTGGTCCCATTCGGCCTATCAATACATTCCTATTCTTGCCAGACAGATACATCTATTAGTGTTAAGGTTTTTGTGCTTGTACATTTAAGATAGTTCAAGCGGACGATGCAACTCTTCTTTGTCATTACATCTCACACGAATTGCATGGTATGTGTAGCATGCGCAGCTCAAACCGGGACGGTACCTAGTCCTGTCTGCCAAGCCGTGTAAGGGTTCAGCAAAGCACTTGGCCACCTCCAAAAAGGAAAACATATGCACCCGCTTGTTTCGTAAGCTATTAGAGAAGATTTTTGAAAATTGGTTCGCAATCGGTATCCACAATACACTGACATTTAGATTTGTTCTCTTTCACCAATAAATAAATCTATGGTTCACTATGGGAAATAAAAAAATCTATGGGAATTAAACGTTGCTATTCTACTAGTAATTCTAAAAGCGGCTATGTGTATAAACAGTGATGTGCAACGATCATAGGTTTGCAGTAACTCTTATAGTTTGTATGGATTATTGAGAATTTCACTCAATGATAGGCAAACTATAAGAACTTTGCTCAGTGACCGCTTGTTAGTCTTGTTTTACAATGCATTTTCTGGACACCTTAATCCGTATACACGTTAGTGACTACCATCGGAAAAACGCGTTTTTCCAGAAAAAATATTCCGGTCTGTTTAACACTGATCGTATTGCGACGTTCACAATGGCTACCGTGCGTGAGAAGCTTATCGTGCGCGTTTCCTCTCGCATCTAACTAATCTAGATAAGTTTACACTTGAGCCAAACATACGGTGCAGATGGATGGACGTAAGCTATAGTACGTGGCTTTGCTGTGGTGGTCATTGCTATTGTCTTTTTGGAAGCATTTGATAAACAAGTTGAAGATCATCGCCATTGATTGACGGCCGATCAAGCACGAATCCTACCTACGAAGCTCCCAATTAGCAAATCCTAGTGTATATGGCAAACGAAAGGAAGACGCGATCGTTACGCTGTAGAACGTTTAGCACATTTATATTATGTTGTCTGTCATGATCCCTTCATACCGCTTCACGTTGGGGATCATGGGTAACTCGCGGTAATTTCATTGAGTTCGCCATCTCTGCGTGGGTGGCAGCTTGGCATCATAACACAACAGGCATTTATATGCGTAGACAGCAGGCACTTTACTTCGATCCTGGCCACAGCCGCCAATGCTGCTGGCATCTTAGCGTGCCATCGACACCATAATCTCCTGCAGTCATGGGTGTCAGCCATGTCTCAGCGTCGGCTTGGTCAGCGACGTCACCGAGCTGGCAGCCATTCCCCCGCTGGTACGTTTCGTTGGTGGGTGTTTGAGACGGTATAAACGTTCGTTGTTCTTTCGCGTGCCCAATAGCTTATTGGTGTTACCGTCGGTGTCGATCTGTTGTTTAATATCGAAAACACACACATGCATATCCATACAGGTTATATATACAATACAATACGCGGTCCCGCACGATGGATGTTAGTGACTGGCAATTGCTTAGAGAAACAATAAATTCTGAGCAATGTAATGTACGTACAATATATTTTGTTGAACACATTGACCAAAGAGATGCATAACTATTCTTATACATAAACATACTATGTCTGTGTGTGTAGGTGCACCGTCGCTGAGAGAGCACCCCTACGTGTCCGCCAGCGACCCTGTCAGGTCAACTCAAAGACTTTGAATGAACGTGCGTGGAAGGATACGGACTTACTTGAAAAAAAAAATAAGCAGAAAATTTATGATCAATCAATGAAAAATGTTGGTTGCAAATCGTAGAGTCGATACAAGTCTCGTTTTCGCGGTGATGAACAAGTATGAGCAAAATTATCGTGGGGTGCTTTCGGTAACGGGCGGTAACGTTTATTAGTTTAACGGAATCAATTTTTTGCGGGTTAGCTGGGTTTTCGTGCGTCTGTTTCGTGTGTGAAAAGTTAGAGCGTCTCTATGAGTGCTTCAACTGGTAGATCCATTCGATGATTTCACTAGTAGAGGGACTTTGTCATTGACGCGCTATGACGTCCGACAGGCTTACTAAGCTTCAACGGTTGTTACCTAGCTATTTCGTCTATGAGATCTTTGTAAAAAAAACGTCCATGAACGGTGCTTGTTAGATTTTACAAACAAGTCTCACACATTTCCCGTTTCGCTACCGTAAACAGATTTCCAATTGCTTCTCGATGTGTTTAAAATGTTGTTTGTTCATGTTTTCGTTGCGGCAAAGATTCTATTTGTGTGTGTGTTAGTTTTCCTTAGCTCGATTATGCATCAAATTATATTGAGCCAATCATCGCTTGAGGAGACGTTATATTGAAAAAGTAAACGATCCAATGCATGCAACCTATTTAGATGTTAGAAAAACTACCGTTTTTGACATGCGGACATGGAAACCTCTAAGATAATAGAAGGACAATTTAATTTTTGGCAAACTTCGATCGAATCGTTTAAAACAAATTGAGCCATTGTAGTTGTTTGTGCTAATTGCCTTTGAAGCCGGCTTCATTTTTCGAAAGCAGGCACATAAACTTCGACAAGTTCAATGTAACTGAAAACGTTATGAGTAGGCTTTGGGTTCGTCTCCATTTTGAATTTTCGACTGTAGCGTCTCGTGCGTGTTACCTCAGGTACTTTTTATAGGTTTTAGTTGTAACGACAAACAGTTAAATGCGACTTGATCCTTCCCGCTGTGATATTTATTGTTTAGAATAGCACTTTTCGGACTTAGGTTAAAATGTCGGTAAAAACAGGTGTCTCAGACCGAATCTAACTATTCACCTCAACTGTGTTATTTAAGTGTTTCTCTTAATTGTTACACTGTAAAGAAACGCATTCATTGAGACGCTCAGTAACGAAGAAAAAGAAAAAACCAAAAGTAAATCCGAAGCCGGGACCTGAAAAGCGTTTACCCCTTCTAGAAGCATGTGCATATTTTATAATGAATTTCAGTCAAGCTTGATTATCAGTTGATCCGAGCGAACGTCTACATAACACTATAGTGATAACGCGACGTCTCGTATTTGTATACATATACGCGCTATAATTATGGACATGGGGCGTGCTTTCTAAAGAACCTATTTTGTTTTTTCATCACTTTATCCCATGGCTAAACATTCCTGTGTTTTTCTAAATGCAGATCTACAATTGGACACCTTTCTCAGAGTATTTTGTTCAAGTCTCGCCCTAATTGATTGCGGGAACACGAAAACGCGTTTACTTCGATCGTATCAGCATCGATTTTTTCTTCTGAACGGCAATTCGCACATTCGGACTTAAACATCAGCCGATAAAGGATCTGTAGAGCAACGGAACCTCGGACGTGTACAGCGTAACTTTCCGTTGTTATAAGGCTAGCAACAGTATCACTTGTAGCAAGGCGTGTAACATCCGCGTAAAAAGATCATATGACTATAACAACAGTAAATGCGTCGCTACATCGATCCGCGTCTGTGTCGAACAGTACATATTGTAAATTAAACGTTATAGAAAATCAAGAAGCACACCAAATAAGGCGACTTGACAAGCTAGTTAATGCCGATTCTCCAACGTGATAACGTTTTACAACCATTGAAAAATCTAACGACCATCTGATGCTTGTCCATAATTTTCATCTCAGTGCAGCAAAACATCGTCTCTTATATCGGCATTCACGAGCTAAGGAAACGTGTTTCGCTAAGAATACGGATTGCTTTCGCAAAGCGATAATTATTTGTTTATTTTCTTTTTTTTTTTTTAATTAATTTTATCCAAAATATTTTTGTTGCAATCCGCAGTAACCGTGCATTTGTACTTGTTGCTATCGTTGCATACGTTTCGCAGCATGCTCAATTATAGGCAGAGCTGCTGACAACAAGGTTAACAGCTCCATGAACGCTTATTTAATATATATATATAATATATATTCCGTTAAGTAATTATATATTGTGTACCAAGTACCTCATGGTCTCAGTGTAGAAATATTGCATAGTTTTTAAGGAGGTTAACCTCTGTGTTAGAAGAGTCTTAGCTATGCCAAATTCAAATAAATATTTAAATAAGTAAAAATATAACGCACGTTTAGGCCCTCTTCGTTTTTAGCGGAGATGATCTATTCAAGCAATTCGATTCTTGCTGACAGGAATACGAGATTGGTCCAGAAGAATTTAAAAAAGAATGTTCTAAATTAGACACTGGTCGAAACAGCCATCGCTATAGTCTTGCCCACGATTCAGAATTAGTTAAGCGTCAATTTGGTGGTCACCCTTTTGCTTGCCACTAGATGTCATGGTGATCATCACAGATCCTGCAACCGCTGAGCACCCGTCTCTTCCAAGTGCACAAGGTCCACTTGAGAAGAACAACATTTATTGCCAGCCGCAGACTATACATTATTTAGTATATCCTGACCAGCTGTAGAGCGTAACCTGGCCGGACAGAACTGTTTAAACGGTCCGAAACCTGAACGGAGTCATTGGCATCGACCTAGACACGCACTAGTCTGATATTTCTGTTGCCGTTCACACCGCCTATTATCCTTTCAAAGGCGCGCAACGTATATATAGCATATTGATTTTTTCTGTCCTGCTTCTGCATACTTTTTCGTCTCTCTCTCTCTCTCTACTTGAGTCTCTACGTATGGTGACAGCAAACAACTCGCTGCCGTGTTTCCGATCCACCATGGACTCAAAAGCGGTTAACGACATTTTTCGCTAGGTTAGCAGACCAGTTGAAGGGCGAGGTACCGTAGAGCCCGGAGTGCCCTCACATCGGGCTAGCGGCAGCGACTGCTACGGCCAAAAACTGCTAGTAATGGCGAAAGCCTGTGAAGCTTTACGCTTTTGTCAGCACACGATGTGTGTCGCACAGCCCGGAAGCTTGTCAAGGCAAAAACGTAGGTTTGTGAAGCGGCGTTGTATGAAGTTTCGTGACGGTGCGGCTGGTGGATCGCTTCCCGGGGTCTGAAATTCACTTTTTGGGAAACTGACACAGAGTAGTACGTGGTGGTTTGTTCGGAGCTTCGTCGCTTCAGCCTAACCCCAAAGGCTGAGGTCCGTGGCAGAGATTAGAAAAGGTCTTAGCGTTCATACCCTATAACCGTCTAGCCCAAACCCAAACTGTCTCCTTTAGTTTGTCCCTGTTCGAACCCTTGCTCGTGTTCGAATAAACCTGTCTAATGCCAAATGTATCTGCACCACGTCTTTTCGATATTATTTTATCTCTTGCCATTGGGCGAATAGTTCACCCTCAAGTTTCATTCCTGTAAAATTTGTATCAACAGAAATATTTCAAAATAAAGTTGAGTAGTATGTCTTTTCTATGGAAAAACGGGAGCCAGTCAGATAAAAGCCTGAAAACTGCATGGAAACCAGTCGTTTCAATAGATCTCTGATTTATCTTTGAGAATGTTCATACGTCGCTATTAAAATGTCGAGGTTCAAAGAAGCATATATGGTAATGCGTGCACGTGTTATCAAACCACAGCCTATTCAAGCACTATAAAATATCTGATATATGATTATGGTTTCATTTTTGAATTGAGCACATACAAAGATGCCATTAAAAATATGAATATGTTTCCAGTCTAGACTGATTTTTGATGACGGAGATTTAACAAAATCCATTTAATAATGATATATAATAGTAGTAAACACTAATAACATTGTGCCAAATGTTTCATCTTGCTGGTAGGAGCGATCTACGTTACATTGAACGAACTTGAGAAATGACTTCAGCCAATCATTGTAGTATCCCAAAATAGTAGACACAACATGGGCTACAATTAAATTTGAATGTTTCTTTTTTCAGAAGTCAGTCAATCTGTCTGGTATTCCTGAGTCATGATTCCCCATGGTCCTGCTAAAGCAAAACAGCCATACAACCTATATAAGTCGTATTATCTTTAATAGACAGCCTCAATAAATGAAATGTATTAAAATACAAATATAATGACAACACAATTAAATTAAACAAGTTACGTCAATGAAACATGATTAAAACAGATTTTTCTTACCTTACTTTTCGAAAAAACAGAGCCTATTTGGTTACAGGTTCTATATATATGAGCAGCAATACTCTAAACCTATTTCTAGCTAGAAGTCATCATCTCTAGCCCTCATTGGCTGCAGGTCACTCCCGGAGCAAAGTGCCGATTACCATCATGTAATCGTAACCTAGAACCTAGTATGAGATATTGCATACGATATGCATACGATAAGCAACGCGGATTATTGAAACCTACCAACAACTAATTTAGAGCAGGTATCAGTAGTGAAACTAGAATTTTTGGGTTTTTGCAATAAAATTGGGTTGATCTTTGGTGTACCCATTATCTTTACGGAACACGTGAAAGAGCAAAATACATATTGATTTCATTTGTGAGGCG
Organism: Varroa destructor; assembly: GCF_002443255.2. Lineage (NCBI taxonomy): Eukaryota > Metazoa > Arthropoda > Arachnida > Mesostigmata > Varroidae > Varroa > Varroa destructor. The sequence goes on from NW_019211456.1 coordinate 17,261,865, forward strand.
TGAAGAAGCTTATTTCACAGAATACTGTAAAGTACACATGGCATGCGGAATATAGCGGACACATTTAAATGAATACGTAAATGGCCGGGTTATTCCTCATAAAATTTTCTTGTTTAACAACTAATTGACACCTTGTAATTTACAAATAAAATAGTACCATAACTCACACTAGACAAAGAAGTAGATACGTTATCCTTATTGGGTAAAGCAGTGTATGACCAGAAGGTGACAGAACAATCCGATATGTATTTCCGCGAGCAACGTAATTCCACTCAATAAACGAAGCTTGAAGAAACCATTATCGGTAGACTTGTTAGGACATCTCGTGTGTACACGACATTGCGAATAAACTGGGCAAACTCTAGGTCAGGATAACGAAACTTTTGAGGGGGGGAGAAGGGGTTAAGGAAATACACTCTTAGGTTAGAGCTGTTCAAGGATAGGAGATTTTCGGTAGCGCGCCCGTACAAAGACGGTTTATATCGATTTTTCGCTACCTAAACTTGGGCGGAACAAAGGCTAGAATCTACGCAACCCTGGCGCAAAAGATTTAAGGCTATTCCACCTCACCCACGCAGCCAGTCACCCCTACCGCTCAACTAACAAAATGTGTAACTGGTCAAAAGTTCGAAGAACCGTTGCTTGGCAGGAATGGGAATCAGAGAGGCCTTGCAGGGGCGACCACATTGTCACAAAGAACCTTTATGTGACAACCCTCGCCGTGGTCGAAAATCGGAGGGTGGGTAGCAATGCGTTTGCAATAGCGGAATACTTCACGTGACCAAGTTTACACTCGGATTCGCTGAGGAAACTTTAAAGCTTCAAATTCGGTTTGGATCTGTGGCTTGCAGCATTCACTCCAGGAATTATCAGGGTGTGAGTTGACTGGCCTACTTCGACGCTTGTCAGGGTTTGATACTCACCTGTCTTGTCGGTTACCCAAAGGTTCCTAGCTAACACAAAACTTAGTAACCATGAAACATTTATGTCTATGCATAGATAACTGAAGTATTTTAAAGTATACTATTGTGAAACAGTAATGTTGTGGAACAACAGGCCTACAGAGCAAGGAGTATCTGTATTAAGCGCAGACCTACTTTCCTCTTTAAAACAATGTATTTTAGGCTTTAGACTTAAATCTGCCTTCACTTTAAGCCTACTCTTCCTCATTTTATATATATATATAGTGATGTTGATATAAAGTAGATGTCATTCGCCTGGTAAATGATGATTCTCAAAAAAATAATTATGAACCGTATTTGTTGTGCGTATTTTATTGCTTTTTTTTGTTTTTGAGTGAGTGGTCCTTTTTGGCTATTTGATGGCATGTATGCAATTGGAAACAGCACTAAAAATCTCTGTATATGACACACGAAGTTGTAAATAAACATCATCAACAACGTAGCATCGGGCGCTCGTAGAATTTGCTCGACACTCGGAGCGCATTCTATATCATCTGTATCAAAATATTTAAAAATATCTATATCGGTATCCTATTCAAGCGTTCGCTGTCCTTTCGTCTAAATAAGTGTGACAAATACAAGGTCAAACTGCCGTATCTCGAAACCCAACCGTCCCGATATGTCTTTTGGGCGCGTGCCATATTGAATAGACAGCATTGTATTTTGATCCAAAGAAGAGACGTAGGTCAGATGAGAACGATAACGAAGCGTTTAAGCAAACAAGATATGAGATTACCTCTGTGACATAACCGTATTATTTAAGTACAGCTTTTCAATTTTGTAGGAGTCTGTCAGCTTAAATGCATTTATTTAATTGGTTTGGTAAGACTATAAGCCCATTTAATAATCGGCGAAACATAACCGGCAGAAAATCGCTGGTAGCCTCATAGGTCAAGGCAAAAGCATTTTTTGATCGGTGAAGTATAAGCTATTTCAGCGAAGCTTTTCTTGGCATTTAGAATAGAACGCGGCCATTTCCGAAAGCACATTAGGTATTTAAGTTGTTTACAAACGTTTACCACGAAATGAAAGCACTGTCCAACAGTACTTTTGATAACAGAAATTATACACTCGCTTTAGCCAGTCACTTACGCACTTTTTTCAAAAAAATTGTTTAGCCTTATGTTACCCTCTCTAATACTACCCTAATCTTATGCAATGGTTACCCTGATATCACCCTAATAATTACTTTAGTATAACCTTGGAATAACCCTAAAATTAGCCAATATGACCTTAATATTAATCATTACTCTGCTATTACCTTAATAACACAGAATAATTACACTAATGATTCAAATAATTACCCTAATATCACACCGGTAATCACCCTAGCATTACCCTGATATTATCCGATGGTTACGCTAACACCATCCTAGTTGTTACCCTCATATCACTCCAAAGATTATCCTAATACTACTCTAACGTTATTTTAATATTACCCTAATCTCGCCGGTAATTACCCTGATATCATCCCAGTAGTTACTCTAATACCACTCGGTAATTACCCCGATATCATCCCAGTAGTTACTCTAATACCACTCGATAATTACCCCTACTGTTACCCTAATATTATCCAATTAATACTTCTAATATTACCCCAATACCATTTTTAAAAAAAATCATCCCAATATCACCTTGACAATTACCCTAATATTACCCCAATACCGTCCCAGTGGTTACCCTAACATCACTCGATAATTACCCCAATGTTACCTTCATATCACTCCAATAAGTACACCCTAATATTACCCTAATATCACCTCAGTGCCATTACTGGTATGAAGGTGGTACATTTATACCAGATAGCCAAAAGTTTGTTTTTACTCGAAGCGATTTTCCTTGAACGCAACAGCCAACATATTTACTAATATACACATAAAACAGGTTAACAATTGACTAGGTTGTGCATATCGTAAACTACAGGTTTTTCGTTGAAACAAAGAGTAGCACCTATTAAAACGTAGTACTACTACCTATCTACGTAAATAATCCACTAAACTTTTAGGAATGGCGACTCTACCAAAACTACTCTAGTGGGGTGGGCGATTATAATTGTTAAACTGTTTGATTCGCACAGCAACAGCCGTAAACATACACGTACATTAACGATATCAGCAGCACTGGCAATAACAGACCGCGTGGTTCTGCCAGTCGTCCCCAGCTTAGGTGACCAAAAACGAATCTACCTTAGAATGGCTTCGCAAGATGCCAGCTTGCCAGGACCTATAGTTTTGTTTCAGTTTCATACAGCCATACGCCGTACAACCATTGCCGGCGACGCGATCGTCGCCATTTTCTAGTGGGACAACAACAACAACAACGACTGCAAGTAGCGTTCGGATTAAGTACAAGTGATACGGTAGTGACGCTGAGACTGACTAGACATTAAGCACTGACGGCAGCTCTGCAAGTAACCATGCCGCAACCACATGCTACTTGACCCAGCCTAAATAATAAATCATCATTACCAGCATCATCATGATCATGATCAACAATATGTGACATCGTCGTTGTCCGTTTGCCGGTTCTGCTCGTATTACTGCCGGTCCCATGCTTGTCCACGTTTTACATTTACAGCTAGTGCTAGTGCCACACATTCGGTCCGCACACATTCGAGTCAACGAGAAGGAAAAACCATGCAGCCAAGTTATCAAGCGTTTGAGCTAACTATATCAACAAAATTTAGCAAAACAAAAACAAACATTGCTATAAAACCACAGCCTGACATCAGCCGGAGCGAGTGGCGGTCACGCACGCGACAAAACGAATGTCTACTGCTGCTACCATCATCATGGCTACGCTGACTGGACAGCGCACTGTGGCAGCAAGAGCGATCCATTTGCGACGTGACAACCACGCCAACCTCTTACATTTCTTCAGAAAGAAGCTAAAACAGAACGCATAAGGGGTCGAATGTTCGAAGCGTCGTCTTGCCGCGCCGCATTCAGCCAAAAACTGCAGTTATATATGCAAAAAGCGGCGTGCAGGTTTCGGGGTCGGACGCGCTAGACGCTGGCTAAGAATGGCAACTAACTTCCATGCCAAGAAGACCTTCAGAATGGTAGCCCAACGAGCCGCATTGTGCAAATGTTGCTGCTACTGCTGTAGCATTGCTAATAACGCTGGTGAACCTATTGACTGACGCTGGGCCGCTGTACGAAATGGAGGTATACAGTTCGCGATAGGCCACGCGAGCGAAGTCGCGGCAGCGGCAGAACCGCACCAGGCGGCATGGTGGTGGTCGCTGCTGCCATGAAACATACGTCAAAGGTGGCAAGCGCAATGACACAAGCCTAAGTATATAACGGAATTGCGCCGTATAGCTTTGGCTGGTTAACGTTTTTAGAAAAGCCATGGTCAACTAGGGCGTTGACTGTTGTGCACATTTTCAACGCCGTTTCTTTCTGATCGCGATGTGCCAAATAGCGCGATTTATCACGGGACTAGGTACGCGATGTCTGCACGCAAGTCAACACTGGCGACTGATCCCGCCGTAGACGTGGCGGAACGCCACTGAAAAGCCGAAAGAAGACGTGTATTGCCCTAATAGTAGTATCATGCTAATAAGTGACGTTTACAGTTAGCTTCTGGTTAAGCGTACACGGTTGATCTTTTCGATTTGGTCAAGGCGCACGTTTCGGTAGTTGATTATATTGTAGATTTTAGGTCAGCGGTAATGGATTGAACAATCGACCTCATCGAATGAGTAGGCTCTTCCTGCTACCATGAAAGTACTTTCGTTTTTATAACTTTAATGGAATAGCCGTTTCGAAGCAGGCAGTTGAATCACTGCAACACTCACGACAAGAAGTCGTGTAACGTCTTATACAGGCACTTTGAGATGCGATGCTAAACTACTAGAAACTTGTGTTTTGTCAAGAACGATTTTTTCTTATGGGTCCGCAATATATGCTGTAGTAGATCGATGAATGACCATACCCATAAGCATTTGGTCTGCGTGTGCTACTTTAAGCTAGAAATTAGGTTTAAAAAGGTTGAATCGTTTTTGCTCTAGGCTTGAGCTAGGGTTTGTGCGTGCGGAATTTCATAGGGGAAGAATTGTCATCAATATTGCATTAGTGTATTAGACCATATTTGCTCAAAATTAGCCATTATAGCTGGGTTTTGCTGCTCAAACGAAAACAAAATACAGGTCGATCTTATCCGTATGCGACGTTCCGTGTGCTAGATTGCACAAAAAGTTTAACTTTATACTTGGGACGGCTGTAACATTGTTATCTCTGTAGAACTCATTGTCGGCCAACCTTTCCATGTGTTAAAATTACAAATAGCTCCGCGACCCTGTCACGCCCATAACATATGCTCCTCTTCTTTAGAAATCTTAACTTCTTTATATGAAATGCTAAAAAATAATTGTCATTGTCCATCCGGCAATAAACCAAGGGTAATATGCCTACCTATGCGTGCTGCGAAATACATTAAAGCCCTATTATTAGCGGGCTTGAAAACATGGTCTCGTTTACCATTTGTCGCTTGTGCCATGTTGCCCAACCTTGCGATATTTATTCATTTAAAAGAAATTCCGTTGCACGTAAATAGGATGTACATTTAATCATTGTGCAAAAAGAATATATATATAATCACGTTTGCTGTGACGAACAGTCGTGAGAGTGTTATGGTAGTACAATAGGAATGGTAGAGAACTTTGTCATATTGCACAACAAGTGTCGTCTGCAATATCACATTTATTGTCCTTTTTGCGAGAACTTGAGCCTTCTAATAGTAAATCTAAGTTTGCATTATATTGTACACTTAATTTACCCGTTCGGTTCGAGACCTGACATACCTCTGGACTGTTGCGTTTGTGGTCTTTTATCTAAATCTTGATTTGCTCCATCGTATCAAACCAAAAGAAAGAGAAACAGTTATTTTCTTCGCTGTCGCAGTTAAAACAGCCACAACAATAGCTAAATGAGAGATTCAAGAGGGATAAGATAGGTTTGGCAGCGCTGTTGTCAGTGCTGAAAATTTCGACAGGAACGCTTTGCGCGGCCGCCGCAAGCGTATAACAAGCAATTATGGTCTGCTCTGTGCGGTTTGACAATTACTTCAGAAATTTCCTGCCTGGGTGTGTTGACGGCCGCCGCCGCGCTACTTTGAACAGCCGGCATACACTGAGACTGATTCGGCATGAGGTCAGTGAGTGACTATCTACATATTATAGAAGAAGGGAGTTGATGAAAAAGGACGGCTTTACAGTCATCTTCACCGAACAATTCGCACGGTCTTTTTTAGAGGATTTGATAGAACCTGAATTGTGAACTATTTAAACGCAATGAAGCGAATGGTAATCGCGACCGGATTAAGGTCGTCGAACTTATTTCACAGTTTAACAGGGAACGGCCCTGGTCAGATTAGCGATAGAGTAAAGTGATCTTGGACTGCATGGCTTTGGCGAGCTGAAAGTTATGACCGGCCAAAACTAGCAAAAAAATATTTTGCGTATATATATATATATATATATGTACAAACAGATGTAATATGGTAAATTATGTTAATTAATGTGACTCAAAATATTTTCCTACTTTTGGCTGGTCATAGTTTTCCACCTCTCTCTCTCTCTCTCTCTCTCTCTCTCTCTCTCTCTCTATATATATATATATATATATATATATATGTATATATATATATATATATAGACTGCGTCTTATGTCGGAACGGTAAGGCAAGGCCAAAAAACTAACATTATTATGTAATTAATTAGACTGTCTTTTAAATTAACGGCATCCAAGGTGAGCCAGAAAAATGAACCTTTTTTTTTTTTCTAAGAAACCCAACATTGTAGGTTTAGCACCGACTCAACGATGGCGTGCTTGTTATCTAAATTGTTATCTATCGTGTATGCATCGTATTCATAGCTCTATCGAAAATTTTAGAAATTTAAAAAATTAACAGGTTATTGTATTTACATATTTCCTTAATTTGCGAGTCAACGGAGCGGAACGATTGTAGGGGAGTTTATATTCAGTGCATATACAACATACATCCGCAGGGAATAACTACATATTGATTAATCAATCGATTCAGTTGTATCCCACAATCGGTGTGGAGATCCGCCTTGAATAGGTATTGTGTTGCTCAGAGAATGATCTTCATGTTTGACTAATGTCGGCTTCTTAACGCCTTCATTTATATGCGAACCGAAATCCGTCCGCCGTCATTCAATGTTAACAATCTGCGATAATATAACGTTTGTGTTCATCGACCAACTTACAAATTTCCATGCAAGTCATACCCCCCTGCCCCCACCTCTCTGTTTCCTCTAAATGCGAAATTCATCCAATGGGGCTGCGCGGCGGGATTTCGACCCACGTTGAGCAAACTGTCAAACAAACGGATCTTATCCACCATCCGATTTTCATTGCTATTGTGTTCCTTGCACAATACGTAGAGCAAACACACAAATATCGATAATCTAATTGTGGAAGTGTTCGTAGCATACGATACGTGAATAGATCTGATATATATATGTCGATCTGATATATATGATAGATGCTTTGTCAGCGCTGCGAGCATCGTATATGGAAATGGTAAATTCTCATTTATACCTATATATATATATAATTTATACATAAATTTAATTCACTCATTCAATTAGACAGTATTTTATTTTTATTATTTTTTTTTTTGATAACAAGCTAACTATAGTTATGGACGGGCGTAAGGGTCCAACTGAAACGGTACGTTAATTGTTTAATGTTCTGTCAGTCAGGTGTTCTGAAACATCGTTGAATCTGTACAAAAACAACGAGTAGGAAACATCATATTATAAACCAGATAGACAACTATACACCAAATTTAGCTTAGAGGATACTATCGTCATCTCTTACATGCAACACGGTGAATCCGTTTGAAAACAAAACAGTACTGTTTATTGTATGTATAATCACACCGTCTACAGGTTTCATCCAGTCGACGGGACGATCCAAAAGTCCAATCACGTATCTGTATTTTCATCTCGGGATACTAGTTGGTTGCCATCAAGCATTCACCATACACGTATTTTTATCCTCTTTTTTAAATTACTAGTGTTTTTGAAAATCTGTGCTTTGAGATTTCGAAGTTTACGACCTCGCTTAAAGACAACGACTAGAAAACGCCGCTACTTGATATTGAAGCCAACCTAGGAGTCTTACCTGCGTCTTATGTATACATATACAACACCACTGGCATTTGCACACACCGGACGCAAAAGCATATCTTGAGGGAACTTTTCCAAATACATTGGTTTCAGGTAGAAGCCCTATAGAATAACCCGGCCCACTCCCCAGCATGGACGTCAAGTGGCCTTTCTGGCAAGAATATTTTAGAAATAAAGTGTACAACAGGAAAGCGACAGCATCTAGAAGCCGTAATGAAGTTTGTGAGCCAACAGGCCACCGTTATCAACAGTATTTTGACCGGAACAGTAACAATTTTCAACGTCTGCGTTACGCAGAAAAGCAATACGGTTTACCTAGATTATTTTACAGTTTCACTAGAGATTTCACAGTTGAGTCATATATAAATAAAAATTAAAGTTATAACACTTTCAATCGTGCATATATATATGCGTGGCAAGTATCATTGCCTATTTCAGCTTCGTTAATTAGAGGCTTACCATTCAGTCCATTTATTGAAACCACTTATTACGAATACGCTTCGCTAGTGAATCATCACCTACCGTGTGCAAGTCATAAATCAGCTGACGAATGACTCCAGTCATTGAGTGGTTGCTACATGATACAGAAGAGCGTGTGTGTTAACTAAATGGAGGAAACCACATCGAAGATTTGAAAACCGGCCATTCTAATTCGTCAATATATATGCTCACATGTAATATGTATGTAATTATTGTCTTCTTTTTATTCATTATGATCCTGGTCTGACCCCCCCCCGGCCATTCTAGCTTCTTCCGTTTTCAAGTTTCATTGTGTGCCATTCTGGCGAGAAAATACACACATATAGGTGCATAAAAAGGGGATATTTAACATTAGCTATTCGTTACCGGCTCGCCTGACAATCCGTAGAGGCGCCGCGTAAATCTCAGTTGCAGATTACGTACTGTTCCAAATTATATATACGCGAATGGTGGCACCGACTACAGTGACAACGATCAATTGCAGCTCTGCTCGTCGGCTATCTTTTTCCGATGTTGTCTTGTCTGGCATGGCCGCATGTTCTAACAACAGAATTACAAATTGAGAGGCGCCGAGACTGCACGGAGTCAATAGTCGGAATAAAGCAAGTAGGAATACATGCACCCACAGTGGACAAACTGAATATGCTGGAAGATTGCATGCGTATCCGACTTCTACTCTCATCAAGAATTTTCTAAGAAGAATCTCTAAGGAAACCGGCATTGAGCAAGCATATCGTCCTCATTAAGTAAACGTTGTTTTGTTCTAATCGTTCGAAAAATATAGGAAGATATGTGCTATAACGGCCCCAGATGGGCTTCCGATTTTTCATTTGGCTTCCCGGTGGTCAAACAAAGGGTGAATTTGCGACCGCGTCAGTACCCGTCTTCTACGCCAGCTGAACCGTTGACGTTCACGTACTGCGCGCCACGGTAAGCTGGGTGAAGCTATTCTCATGGGCATACATCGGAGATACAAATAGGCAGACCCTCCTAGTGCGGAATTAGCAGCACACTTATATATACGTAAAAATCCTGTAACGTGTCTAATCCTTTGATTGAAAGTAGCAGTGGCTGGAATCTGAAACAATCTGGCAGAGTAGCGAAATCACAAATAGTATTGACTGCGATTCGGGACTGGCCCAGACACTTCAAGTAAGAGCAATCAGTGAGCGTAAGCCGTGAAGTGAAAACGATTGTTCACGTTGACTGAGTTGGCATTGTATTTGCAGATTAAAGGACAGCCCTCAAACACTGTCAGTAAGTTTTTCTCGTTGTCCTACTTTTTTTTTTTCTATCGTAGTCGGGTCTTCACGCGAAAATTTCGTTAGTTCGCTAGTCAATGTGAACATTCATTCGTTATGGCACCAAGCAGAACTTCATCGTACAACATGCCTTTATATGGAGACATTATAACGAACTCACGTGTCCCTATGATGACTGTAGACATTCGTCGATCCGATATCGACTGAAAATGAATAAAGAGAAAAACAGCAATTTAGCTTCCGAAGTTTTTCTTGCCTATTCTTTGGTCTTCAGCAAGAAGCTGCTTTAGAATGTCGGAATTAGCGGAGCTGTGTGACACTCTAGAAATGACAGTGTGATTATACACTATCTAGGCAATAATGCCAAACTCGATAATAGAAAATTCGTGTTTATTTCAAATGATTAATTCCCTGCCCTTTTATTCGATTTGACCGGGTTGTATAGGTTCTTATACTTCCACTAACCCTACCGAATTATACTGAATGGTGTAGTCCTATGTCGTAGGAGTAGAATAAACAAACGTATACAAAGCAAATAACTGAAACGAGGACATATTATATATCATCAGTGCGCAAACGTGGACCTCCGACCGTTTCGAAACATCTCCCTTTGGTTAAATACTGCATTACGGTAATAAGTAAGCACTGCATCGTAGCGACAACAGATAATTTTGTTGGACACGTTTAGAAGAAAAAGCTGTTACGGCACATATAAGTTACAATATGAACGCAACCTTTTGAAGTTAAGTCAAGAAGGTAAAAGGCCGAAGTTTGCTCTAAGTAGACGTAGCCGCGAGGACACGTTTAAGTTCTGCCAAGTAATTACGTGACTGCCGTTCGGATATGCAGGCAACGACGAGAAAATGTGTTTAGATAATTAATGTGATTGGCTTAGACGATGTCATGGTAACTCGTGTCTCCGCGCGTGCTGCTGCCGCTGCTACTGCAATCCTTGTTGCCGAGAAACTGAAAGGCTTTGCACTAAAAGATATAACAAAACAGGGTCTATCAGTACTATTTTCTAATACGTTCTGTTGGTAAGCGTATTGCCCGTTGAGACGGTTTCGTTGAAAGACGGCAGAATATCCAGATGAAAAAGAACGCCGGGAGCGTCTGTCAGAATCAAAGCCGCTGTCACCTTTGACCTCGGGCTAACGAGTTTTGGCCCTGGACGGACGCAATGGTGACAATGTCGACCCGTATCGGCGACTCTGCACAGCCTGGGCCTATAAGAATGGGCCTAGAAGAATGCGCCCCTTGCGCAGCCAGCTAAGAAAAAAACAGACGCAGAGCCATCGACGTGTCGAACCAGTAGATGGTCACTTGATTGCCATTCTGTCCGTTGGGTGTAGCTACAGCAAATCATAGGTGTGGGAATTATTACGCAAAAGAAAGTTGTCTATGCCTACCGATCTTACAGAAAGGGGAGTGGGAGTATCACCAAGGTTACCTGCATGCTATTTTCACAAAATAGTGCATTTATCTAATGAAGCTAAAAAAGTTGTCAGTTGTGCTGTTTTTATAACATCTAATAATTGCAAATTGTGACTTTCTTAGATGCTCATAGTCAGCCACTGTACTCCAGTCAGCTCAGATTCGCACGACATTTGCCACTACTATTAGAGTTGCCGACTATTAGAGACTTCTATATGACATTGATATGGCATTGATCTGGTGATCCGGAGCCCGGAGGAGATAGCAGGTGACTCATCGAAATGTTTAGAACGGCTGACACGACGAAATGGAGCACAAAAGGGCGGGGATGCTAGAACGACAGTATGTCTATGATCCATGGATAACTACGATTCGTTATTAACTTGAAAAGGAAGGTACTGCCTTCCCGACACCCGTGGGTTGTCAAAGTCCATGGGACAACAGTTACTATTTAGAATATCTGTACTTGTTATGAATGCAACTATTAAGGGTGCACACATGCTGTGCATGGAGAAAATAGGTAATAGTCGCCCGGAAGCAAAATCTTGTAAATAATTACCATTAAGCATTCACTAAATACAATTAGCAAAACGATAGTTGGGGTCCTAGATATGGTAAACCTTTCGAAGGAAAAGCGCTTGGATCGAGTGTTGACTGGTGAAAATGGACATTAACACTTCTACTGTATTACGTTGCAAGCTACGGCCATAAATTCCCGGATATTATTAAGTAATGTAGTATATGAACTATCTAGTATTGTTGCAAAATTACGGCGAGTGAGCTAACATTGATTTGTATATACCGGAACAATGCTTTGATCGTATAGCTAGCCAATGGCACATTTATGGTACTACTGCAGCAATAAACTTAAATTAAATGGATTTATAACTTCGAACCTTGTTAAGGAACTGTATTGGCGTTGCTTGCACCAGTGACATAAACTCAATTACTTCAGTTGTCTGCTAATTATCTTCATATAAAGGATCTGTTGCTGCTGGCGAACCCCAATAACTAACTACAACAGAAACGTAGTAAGGTACATGAATTCAATCCTTCACACCCATAATAGAAGCCACTGTTTCCAGATCTTGCATTTGTTTACTATAACTTGTAATAAAAAAAAAGACGCGAGCGAATAGAATCCTTTTGAATAGATCTAACACTGAGTCAGATTATGTGATTAGAGACATAAAAGCACACAGGTTTGCAAAGAACGACGCAAATATTGGATCTGCCTCGTTTGTGAACAAGGTGAGCGCGACGTGCTCTTATTACTTCAGCAACAAGTGTTTGAACTCTAAGACTGATCGTGAGAGTGGTTTCATTCTATACCACTAGTTATTGTCCGCAATATGGCTTTATGGATACATTTATTGCTACTAAATATTTAAATTTTTTTCTCGATTTCATATTTCGTATTAAACACACCCCGATCAGAGCATGCCAAGCAACTTCACTTGAGTGTATAACGTTCGCAGATGCTCGCAATAAGCTGTAGGGCTTGGATCACGGTTGTTCTAACATCTAACTCCGGCAGCTCTTATCAACACCAGATTTCAAATGTATGACACTGCTAAAAGCTCCAATGCTACTTGCCCCTTGTCGAAATATCGGCTATAAAACAACGTAGTACCACTCATCCTGCCGTGATTTTGTGTTATCAAGCCGGGCTTAGTCGTATTAATTTTGCAAACTATCTTTAAGCCCAATGGACATAGGCGTCAATTGAGTTTTCCAAGTCGAGCAAAACGTTTCAAAAAGCTCAAGCTTCACCTACACATATACATGGTGAGCGGTTTCTATTTAGACATTCACATCTGAGTCACTCAGAGAAGTGAGCTATTTCCTATAGTACATGCGCGTGTTCTTTAAAAAAAAAACATTAATATTTAAACTCTGGTACCAAAGCGCATCGTGATCTGTGCTAACAGAAATATAGGTAGTATACGGCAGCTTGAAAAACGTCTTATTACGCCTACGTCTAAAAATGAAGAGATGCACCCGCTTCACTTCTAAAGGAACTTAGAAATACTGTCTGGTTGAACCAGAACGGATTGTTCAGCCCAAGCGAACATTTTTCTTTTCCCACCACATATGGCATGCCCTGAAACTTCAATATTAATTCATTTCAAAGATACCCATTCTATTTTATTCTAATTATTAGCCATAGGTCAAGCGTAACCAGGAAGTTAGGTAGTGAAGGATCAATAAACAAAAAAAATCAAACACTAATTTAAATCTTAATTAATCAATTAAATCAAAGTTTTTTGCCCAGGTTGGCAGTCTGCACCTGTGAGTAGAAGCGGGACGTGCTGAAAGGCCTTAAATGATTGTTTATTAATAAATCAAAAGTGTTGAAGATGTGTCCGATAAAGGTACAAACGTCGAATTTATAACTGGGTTTCTCGCCAAAGAATTACAAGTAAGCATTGCGTCGATGTTGTGAAAATTACGTACGCTCATCTATTTAGTAAATAACATGCTCATCGTTGTGAATAAATGTGTTAGCAGCGACCTGTAGAGGTTATCAGGAACTCAGATGTGGACGCTGGATGTGATCAGACTCTGCACGTGTGCTAACGTATATTTGTGCTGCTCAAAATTATCCTCGAATCTACATAATACTCAGGCAATTTGTACCGTAGCAGTCGGTTGATGAGGCCAACTAGATCGGGTGCTGTGGTTGTGGGTTCTACACGATAACGGTGTTGTCCATTGAGTGCCTGTAAAGAAGGTTTTGTTGAAAACCCATACGTTTCGAGGTGTACGCTCAGTATTGGCGTCATCAAAAACTACTGCAACCGGCTGGCTCTTACTACGGAACAAATCATGCCTAAGGTTTTGAACATAGACCATGACGTGTTCTAAAAGGTCAGTAGACAAACACGTTACCACTGCGCCATTACGGGTACCCGTCGAAGACTTAAAGCGTCACTCTAAATCCCCGTGAAACTTAAAGCTTAACTGCGTGCTAATTAACTTCTCTGTTAAAGACCCCGCCTCCTAAAAGCAACTGATTCCTTCACTAGGTATAAAATAAATAAAAAAAAAAAACTCAAGAATCTAGGCCAAGAAGGCGTTTTAAAAAAGAACCACAAACACAGATTGTATTTTGGAACCGATTATCATTCGCATAGAGTTCAACGCGGCACGAGAAAATCACGTATAAAACTTTAAGGAACAGCTTCAAAATAATAATTTTTTGTAAGAATTCATGCTCACATAATAATGGCGTAGACTTCATTTTCCAAATTATACCTACGCAGACTGTCAAAAACCAAGCTTTATAGCAACGCCTATAAGTAGATAAACTTATCCACGAAGTTTTTCTTGCGCCTGACGACGTAAATACGAAAATTTATGCGTAGAATCGGGTCCAGTTTACATTACAGTTTCCCGAAAGCATAGGCAGCGTTTAAACTATACCTATAGCCTTCCCCAAACGGCATAGGTGGCTTTCAGAGTTGTGGCCGAGGTGTAATCCAAATTTTTCTCTTTAGCCTCAGTTTTACGTAACGTACATGTCACAAAAACAATAATACCTTGAATGCCTGGAGAGCCGTTTGATCGCCGATACGGAGCGTCTAATGCACCACTACAGCTCGCCGCCTTACCCTATTAACTCATCGGCTTTCGTAAATCACTTCTCAGAGATATTTGCGTCGAACTATACGATACTACATATGGTGCCCCTTTTCGCAGCAGCATCGAAAGAAGGGATCTCAATAGAACGCGACATTCTTCAGCTGCTTGCGGGAACTAATGCAGGGTCTTGGGAGCCTACATAATAAGAAAAACGCCGGTCCACATAAGATTTGCCACGAGCATTTCAAATGCACCGCCGTTCTGGCACCGTGCTAAGCAGCAGTACTTCATAAATGTTTACATATAGATACGCTCTCAGCCCAGTAGAAAGATGCTACCCCGTTAGTAATCCCTAAAGGTACACAAGCAACCTAACCGCGTCGTCATCATAGCGGGTACACTGAAGAAAAACTTTATTATAAGCTACTTTCTGGCCCGCTGTCTAGAGAAACTGAACAGTTACTTGGAAAGCGTACAGGCCATCCCAACGGAGCAATATGGACACCGACGTGCAAGATCCTGATAGCCGACGTCAGGCTAACACGGGCCACGGCGCGCTGTCCGCAATACGCGTTGTTCGTCAACTTCATAACAGTTTTTGATTCAGCGTCCAAGAACAAGATTATACTCATGTTGACCGAGGTGGGTGATCCTATAAATGAACTTAATTTTCTTGTTGCAAGTCTACAGGAGAATTACTACTGACGATAAAGCGGTCGAACTCTTTTCACACAACTGAGGCCCACTCTTTATTTTTTTTTTTTTTATCTAAAAGAAGGGCCTTCTGGATCAAACAGAAAAGTCGAAAAAATCAGTCGAAATGATCTTGTGTGCAGACGATTTGATGGTTTACGGGTCGAACAGGTTCCAAGCGCGGCAAGCACTAGACATACGCAGTCACAGATCATGAACTGACCATAGGCCTGATCAAGATGGAGGTAATAAAGTTTAAAAGGGGAAACAGGACATCGGCCATTGACACCTTGCATTTTGCCAGGCCGCCTTTTGCTTATATTGACTGGTCTTTGTCCTGCGAATCGCTGTTATCGGCGATCGATATAGGTTTTATTGCGCACGCCACCGACTGATGCAGGAAGGCAATGTCGGCCGCATGAGCGACAAAATTACTGGTTCCTTTTTTACGAGATTGACTGCAAAATCGCTAATGCGCACCTGAAAACGGAGTGATGCGGCGCATTCTTCAGCACTTGAAACGCGTATGTTTTGACACCTAGGCTAGCAGATAAAGCCTTGAGACTGCTTTGGCATTACTTTAACAGGTGCATTCTTCCTTGCCGGCATCTATCACAGTGGCGTGCTGAATATTTTTAAGCTCGCTGCTTAGCATAGCCGCCGATCTAGCCTGGATCATATTCCGTTCTTTCGCCCTTCTGGGGACGCGTCCGGTAAGGTTCCACCAAGCCTTGCTCTGCACGGTTGGGGCACTCACGCCTCGTCCGCCAGTCGGTGCCCTCTGGAACACCTTTCAGTTTGTAAGTAGCAAAGTAGCTCCGATCGCAACGTATAGGCTACTAGTCATTTGGGAAAAACTTACCATGGAGCACCTTGAACAATTTTGCGCAACAATTGTGCCTCCTTCCTTTAGAATAGCACTCGCATACCTCCCAGGTGACTCGTCACTGTTGTCCGAGGATC
This sequence comes from Varroa destructor, assembly GCF_002443255.2. Lineage (NCBI taxonomy): Eukaryota > Metazoa > Arthropoda > Arachnida > Mesostigmata > Varroidae > Varroa > Varroa destructor. Next base: position 17,278,406 of record NW_019211456.1, read on the forward strand.
TACGTCGTCGCGTTAAGATCCCAGTAACGGAGGCCTTCAACAACAGCTAAACAAACACGTCGCCACCCACTTTGTCGTGCATATGTTCTTCTACACCCTACAGAAAACTAAGATTCCACAAGTCTGACGATACATGTAAATGCAAAATAACTTGCAGTCGATATTCGGATGTCGTGCTGTTGCACATATATGACGTTTCTAACTAAAAATGAATAAAAAAATAAAACTTGGATATAGCATTTTCAAGCGTCGCCAGAATCGCACGTTACAGAATTTAGTAGGCCTTATCATAATTTGTATGAATACTACGGTCAAATCATGTTAACTTAGGTAACGAAAAGTCTAGCTGCCTCCAATACGACGACTTTGTGGCACTTGTCTTAAGAAGCCAATCTGGTAGAGTTTAGTAATTATTTGAAAAAGAATAAAAAAGTTTACTATATAAAGTTCATATCGACTTTGCTGTTTATTAAAAACACGATCCTTAGCGCGCTGCTGCTAACAAGTCCAGTAGTTATTAATTATTAAAAATAAGTGAGCTAATCGTTTAGGTTCAAGCAAAGGACTAGATCATTTTAGGCTTTAAATATACGAGACTGTAGGTTACGTCATTTTTACAAATTTCTCTTGTTTTCTTTGTTGAAATCTTTTTTCCTTACAGTCTTTTTTCGGCAAGAAGACGTGCTTGAGCATAAGCATTGCTAATTGTAGTCTTTGAGCTTTCCATATATTGCAAACGATTAAAAGCAAAATCTGCGAGTCACTAAGAAATGCATAACTACAATGTTCTTGATTACTTTATCCTTATTTTAGGACGTTTTATGTCTCCAATGCATTTACATTTATGCAAGCGCAGAATGTAAATAAGAATTATAAATTTCTTTATTCATCGGGCTTGCCTTATATGTGTCATTGATGGGACGTAAAACATCGATGCAATGAGGTAAATATCAGGATAATGTTTATATGATTTCTTATGTGAGTTGCTATTTGGTGCTACAACTATAATTGGAAACTGTGTAAGCGTATTGGTTGGCCCGTAACTACAGGCGGCACGCCTAGATCGGTCAAACGGTCATTTAGAACGATTGCGTACTCCCTCCCTGTTAAAGTCAATACGCCGTTGCTTATACAATGGAAGTAAGTAGAAATAATTACTATTGTAAACTTTCGTCAACAACAACTGTTATACCTATAGCATTCAAGGGCTATAACATATTTTAAATATGTGAATTTGATTAGCAGTACAAAATTAGTACAGGTACATCTCCGTAATGCTATAGAATTGATGTAACTACATACGGTTGTTTTACTCTTCCCTTTGCCCTTTGTCGACAATATTTCAGTCTGAGTTTGTTGCAAAAAAGCGTTCAAAATGCTTGCGACATATATGCGTTTTAAACAACGAGACGATTACAGTGGATAACTTTTGGTCTTAATATATCTTATTTTTCATTCTACCATCTAAGTGATTGCATACCTAAAAAAGGATTGTTTGATGCGTTCTAGATCTGGGCATTTTTATTTATTCATATATAAAAATTCAAAACGGGGGGGGGGGGGTGTCATGCTTGAGGACCGGTTCCGCTTGCTCCTGTGTTCGAAGAAGAAAGGTTCTCAATGCGCCTCGCCAGAAAGCAAGTACTTAGCTTAGTCAAATCAGTCTCTTATGTTTCAGCCTGTGTATCAGGGGCATATCTTGTACTCTTAATGAGCTTTTCGTTTGATTCGTTCACTAGTGTAACACTATCGTTAAAAATTTTATCTGGCATCTTCAAATAACTTAAATATAATAATAAAAGCTTTGGCCAGATTTCTCATCGAAGCACGACACAATTTCGACAAGCCAATTTAATGTCTTATACAAAAGTGTAATTTATATTATGCAGTTAAGATGTTTGTGATCACAAATGAGAGGTAACATATGAAATTTAACATGACAGATGGTTAATTTGTCTTGCAAATCCCTAATTGTTGTTTATAGTGGCCGCGTGCTTATCATCTGGTTCGTCTTTAACGATGCTATATTATGACAAATATTCAGATTACGTTGTGAAAAATACACTTATAGTAGATGATTGTAACTAAAGTCTTCGTTTTAAATACATAGGCGACTCGAAATCCTGCTGTTTGCCAGTATGTTCAATGCATGTACACGTAGAATGCTTCTAGAAATATACGCCTACGATATATCATAAGTTAAAACTGCTGTTTGTATCAATGGGTTGTCGTAACCGAATTTATTGGTCCTTGGGGTATTTGTCACTTATCAGGAAAATATCTAGATGTTCAATTTCGCGTGAACCATGGGACCTGTAGGGCTCTCTAGGAAAACCCCTAGGAAACCTCTAGGAAAAAGTTTGGAATCAGATAGCACATCCGCTAAATAGGCTGGCCTTCATAATCATCCCTCGAAACTAAAGGACAGATAACCTCTTACCCTTTAACACATCTCCTTTTAAAGCACCTCTTATTAATTTACATACTGAAGTGTCGTCGAGCTCGTCTAAGCGCTACCCTGGATCACACTTCGAAAGAAATGAACAATCATTTTATTCGCCACTACAGGACATCTAGAAATGATTATTTATTTGTGTTTTAGCCTTTTTGCAATCGTAGTCAATAAATCTGCATGTTTTGCTATGAATGCTATTTAATAATGAAATAGCTAATTCCTTGTAGTTAAAAATGCAGGAACCAAGCATTTATACAGTTTGACTTCTAGTTTGTGCCCAACTGATTCTATTATAAAGACAATTTTATGTTAACTTTTTTCGAAATAATGCTGTAACCTTTTTTCGATCATGAATCTTTTGTTTTTAACAGGACTTGTTGTGTTCAGTTTTGAAACTTTTCTCTCGAAATCGTACGCCAGTTAGCCGTCCCATATATATATATATTTGAATAAGAGAATGACTATTCAATTGTTGATAAAATTTAGTTGTATTATAATTCTTACTCACAGAAGACTACCAGCGCAACGTATTTGTGTATAGGAGAAAAGTTGTGGCCCGTTTACCTTACAAAGGAGCGTTTGGGCCATTTGATATCTATTATATGTATAGACAGGCAGGATTTTGGGGCTGATAAAGATGATGGTGATTTTACTGTGGTGTAACCCGAGACCACGTATAAAAAAATTACGTAGTTAACCCATAATTCATACCGTCAACGTCTCGCCCGTTAATACGTTTGTATCTCGCTCACTCATACCGGGCGATGTTTGTCCACCCAAATCTGAACGCTATACTCGTAACAGGGGAATAATTGAACTGCCCCGGCGGAAGGTCGTCGGGTGTAATGAAATTTTCAAAACAATTGAGGGTTACGCTGAGAACAGTTGTTTGCACAATACATTTCCCCTGCTACACTCGTCGGCCTCATATATAATATGATACCCACAGTGGTGGTGAAAGCAAGCGCCATGACGGTACGATTAGGATCGATCGAAAGAGTTTCCCTAGAACCAAAGCATGCTTAATTTTTAGGTGCATCGCACCGTTGCACCCAACCATGTTAGCTGCAAAATTTTAACGAAAGTTTAAGAATTTTTCATCGTCGATGGTATGCTGACCTAATCTACTTTTGGGGAAAATCCGAGCACGTACGGTAGTCTATTGCTTTGTAGGCTATTATTGTTCAAGGGTAAACACAAGCAGGCGGTTATTATGTCCGTAGATTTGTAGAAATGAAATCCAAAGGGCTCTAGGAAGTAGTGCGAAGCACTATCCTTCACAGCGTATTCAGGGGTTCTCCGCTAGGTGTCACAATGCGAGAAAACTCCTAAATCAATTTAGCAGTAGGGTGGCAAAGAGATTACAATTAGAAACCAATGCAGACTCAATTTGTAATTCGGTCGATATGATATATATATATATATATCAGCGTAAACGTAACCGTTTGAAGGACTAGCTCAGCCTAGTGTTCATGTAATACTTAGCGTTCGTTGTCTAAATCTGTCTTTAGGTAAGGCTTGTTAGGTATGCAAACCCCTTTTGAAACATGAATCCATTCAGGGGTATTAACCGAAGTAAACCCTAGTTGATAGAGGTAATCGCTTGATGTCGTATGATTAACAAAGCATCGTTTCTTGAACCAAGTCCAGCGTAGCCATCAGGCGGTGCACCACTACATTGTCTAATTAAAAAATATTGCCAGCGAATGTTTATCTCATTTTTATACCATAATGCTCCTATTAAGCGGCAACTAAACATTGTCTTGAAGGAATTTTTCCACATAGTATTCACCGTTCAAGTGTTGCTTTTTTCCGTTACCCTTTTCATCGCACCTGATGGGTACAAAGAGCTTCGTCAACTACAAATCTACGAGGCAATATTAACCCTAAAGTCCTTATCAGTAAACTTGATCGTTTATTCTATCTTGCATGTGTGCAAGAGACTTCCGAGGGATTTATATGACGTCAGTACCCCCTTTTTTTCTACTACAGTAGTGTCTTTCAGCCACTTCCTAGCTAGATCTAACTTGTGGAGGAGACGAGTAAGTCGGCGAGTGTTTGTGATGCGCGCTTATTTCTCACGTGGATTGTGCGCCGTACGAAGATGTATTTACGCCTGTAAAACTGGCATCATTGTTAACACCGATCTAAGTTGTGCGCGATGGGGCGTCTGCTCATATACTTTAAAATACTCAATGGCCTATATAGCATATCGTAAACTCAAGGATGCTACCGCTAATGATGACAAAGGAAACTATACGCCGGTAAATACCAACCCCGATCTTGCAATTTCGATTTTGCTTGTCGTTTGAACGGAGTCCGCAGCACTCTGAAAATAAGCCCTGATTAGCCGTTCAAGTTCTATTTCAGTACAAATTTATGCCAAGCTTATATGTAATAAATACATAATATATATATATATATATATATATAACTACTAAAGCTTACCAATATCTACTGACTCTAGCGTAGCAAGAGGTTTAACCAAGTACATAGTTCTCAGCATATTTTTTCTCTGTTTTAGAAATGATCAGTGATTTCTACTAAATAACCTGATAAATTGAATCGCTAACAAGAAGATAAATACATTTTTCTAGAGCTGAAAAATGCGACGTCGTTTGGTGACTAATATCCAACCCTTTGAGTGCGTAGTAGTTGTGAACATGCGGCGCAGTAAAATGTTGCAGATTAACAAGCCGGCTTGTTAAAGGCACGTGTAAAGCTACCTGTCTGCTCTTGCTCTACCTGTAAAATTCACAAGGCTCACAGGTTGTAACACGTTCCTTTTTTTAGATCAAATACCGATCTTCCAAGGACAAAAATTAGGTTAAAGGAATCTACTTGATTTTGGAATGCGTCTTCTTACGTTTCTCGTGCGCCTTTCTGGAGTTCGTGAACGCCACGAATATAAAGGCAGGTGAATGCCCGCGAAAACATAGTGTGCCCCAAATGAGCGCTACCTCATTTCACTGTATCAGTGAAACTCGTTTAAAGGTACCTGTCGGTAGACCTGGCCCTATCCGTAGACCTCGTATACCAATAATAAAGTGCTTTTTTGTTCAAAGAAGAGCAGCAGTGTTCGATCGTTGTAGACCGCATATTCTTGATATGGCGACATGAGATAATTATTTTTTTTGTGCAGTTGCGTTTGGAGGTACACTAATGGCACTACCACGTTTGTAAAGGGGGCAAGAAGCGAACGCGGTGTTACGTGACGTCTTCAATGCTGCCTACGCTGCAAGAACAATCACTACCGGTCACTATGATCCGATGAGAGAATAACAATCCAAATGTTCGATTTTCAATGACTTGCTTGTGGGTCGTTTTTCTGCACATTGTCCAATAGGTCCTAGGCAAGTCTACTGTAGTCCAGAATAAACTATTTGTTTTTTGTGTCACCTGCTATAAGAAAATATTTGCGCTGATTGTAAGCTAGGTACTACTTCGAAACCGTACGGAAAAGCCGAACGCGGTGTGGTCAAAACACCTGTGAAAATGTTTGACCATTCTGAACTGTTATTAGAGATGCAACTGCTCCTTACCAAGTCGTTCCCCTTACCCATCGTAATTTTCGTCTAAAATCAGGCAAATGTTTACTGCTGTCAGAAAAAGAGTTTTGCACGGTGGCGCGTTTGGTTGTAATTTTGTACTGTGAATCGATGTTACATCTGTTCTGAATAAGAACGAGTACAATGTCTAGGTGCGGGCTTTTTGCAAAGGTATCTGCGAAAATCGGTACTACATTACCGAGAGACTTCGAAGGAATTATCCCTGGCGTACCTCTGGTCGGCGTCACCGTTCCTTCATTGAGTGAGAGGTTTTGCAATGTGACAATAACATAGAACAAGTCAACGATCGAACGCAATATAATTACCTTGGAGGAAACTCGTTTTGAAATGATGTGCCCATCCATTCAATATCTGTAGCGTCCTGGTATACGATGTCAGACGAAACTTACAAGTTTTGCAGGATGTAGTTTCAAAACACAGTGTAGGTATCGACGCATTAGTGATGTAAACCGTAAAGTGATCTTCCTTCTTCATAGTTGGAAGCTATGAGATTCGCTTTCGGCGGGTGGACAAAATCCACGTAACTTCCGCCAAGTAAGTGAAGACCTTATACATTTAGCTACCGTTGGTTAATCAAGTTTTGATTGTTTTCGCACTTCTCAATAATTTCGAACTGCTGCTTTTCATTTTTACATCGAAGTCCTGCCACACATAAATGCACCGCTGAAGCTCGCAACTTCAATTTCACTTACGCCATCGTGTGGGCTGATCGACTTGAATAACTTGGACACTGATAAAAGCATCCCCTCACGCGTACTCTTGACTAACGACTAATGACGAAAATAAACGTTCGAGATGAAAATCTATCGGCATCCTTTAGTAGTAATCTGATTGAATACGCAGGTATTTAGCTCTATAAAACAAAGTAGCCTAAGTCATCCAACATAGTCTACATTAGTCAGCGTGATAGCGATGTGACGACGGTGTTAGGCTGAACTATAAATAGACTCGATTGTTCGCCTAGCGTTTCACTCTGATTCTGATAACAAATTGCTTCACTTTGCACGATTTTTTTTTCGGTCTCAGTTAATACGTGTATTTTCTTCAAATCTGGTGTTAAACAACAACTTGTCCAGCTGCACTTTTGAAGCATTCTTTGTTCTTAAAATGTACGGTCGCTAATTTAATTTGCGCGGAATCGGATGTCTTCCACTCAAGCACGCGTCGAGTGGTCTTCGCCATGTGTGGCTGATGGTCTTACGAGACCACGAGTGGTCTTAGAGGAGAGTGACCTGGTCCTGTTATTCGGGTCTCTTCTGTGGAATAGCTTGATTCAATTAATGTAACACGGCCATATACAAATTCTTATTGACAGTCTTGCTTTTTTAAACATTTTCCACTCGGATGCCTCTAGTTCCACCAAACACGAGGAAGTCATTATATTTTTGAAGTGGAGACATAGCTTAGCTCGAAGCTTAGGCTTTTCTTCCAAAGCTGTCCATTCCTTTACCTGCTTCACATTCACTTGGAGATATATCTTTTTATCGCCTGTAACAATTGTATACAGAAATCTCTCATTTTGTCTGCGTATTGCTCGGTGTCAGGCAAGATGTTCGGCGACGATGGAAAACCGTGTTTTTCTGCACCCTTCGTTCAGCCTGTGATACACCCAAGCCTATAATGTTTAGGTAAGCTCCATAGATTAAGGCGCTTGTTGATAGTCAAATAACTATAGTTCATTTCCTTGGCAAAATCAAGCGTTGTCCTTGTGCTTTCTCATCGACCTCAAATAAGATCGAGCCGCGGGAGTGCATCCTTCAGCCTTAGGGTCGCATTATTGAATCCCGCAAAACCACTTGTGAGTTGTCCTCTCAAATACAAGACCTGCACCCCACACGGCAAAACTATTTGGGCAGTCTTTGGACCTCGGCAAACAGCGAAATATAAGTGACGTTAAAAATCCACTGTTTTTTGTTGCAAGCAATGCCCAAATACGGAATCTGAATTCAGCGAATAATTCCGTTTACTTACGGGCTAATGGAAGAAAGAGAGCACTTTTGAACGGTGTAAAAGGAACGAGAATATTAAAAAATTGTCTTTATCTGTGTTGTAGCCTCGTACACATGTAACTTGCCACAAAAGATACCATTATTAGCAGAAAGCAATACGAAAAAGTTAACGACAAATTTATTTGAGATCAGTTCATGTCCAGGATAATAGTTTGTACAATATATATATAATCTCAGCGACATGTCCTGATTTGGAATTCGTATTTCTGCCATGTTTGAATCCAAGACCGTGGCCATTACTATGCAGCTACGTTTGTTTGGCGAGATCGTTGTGTGTTTGCAGGCCTGGTACCGCTCGACTCGTAAGCGGAGAATGTGTGCCAATCGCCTTGCAGAACCCCAGCCCCACCCCAAAATGGATGCTGGCTTTCAGAACCACTGTATCAGCGGTTTCAGCGTCGCGGATCGCCAATTCGGAAGTATCAACTAAAGCATTTGATAAGTGAACGCAGGGGATGCTCGCGACGGTTCAGTGTCGAGTATTTTTGGAATAAACATTTACCACTCTTAGATACGTCGTCAACTTAAAACAAGGTAGGTTTAATTACTTTTGTGACAATTAAGTGTTGCTTGAATGTTAACCAAATCGAGAAATTACGCTGATTTACAGTCATATAATTTACGCAAATTCATATATTTACTAAAATTATGATAGCTCTGCACATTAAACCTAACATTTTACGCTAGACGGTTTGATGCTTCATTCCATTGTTTCCCGTTTACATAAAGACAAATAACTGGCCAACGTTAGCCTTAGAAGCAGCGTTCTGTTTTGAGCCGCCATGAAATTACATTTGCCGATCTCGATCCTTTGTAACTAAAATTCGTCTCGATGAATCATGTGTGTGTTTGTTTGTTAAATATAGGTCGTAGGATCCGGCGTAGGCACACTTCATCTCGTGCTAGAAGCCAGCCGTCTGAAGAAATGTCCAACGGCCTAGGTAGTGGACGTAGAATACGAAAAACAATTTCCAAGTTCAGATTTTCTTAATATGACAGTTTTTTTTTTTTTTTTTTTTTTTTTGGCACTACATACATTACAAGGATCAATTAGCTTAGCATCGTACATACATAATAGGGCGATTTGGTACAATGTATGTACATATAAGTGGCTCTCGACGGAGTACTCAATGTTTGCTAGCTGGCTAGATTTCTACCAACGTGTTGTACTGATTCGTGTACTAAATACGTGTTACGGGTTACGGGGCACCAAACTGTGAACAATAATCAGTAAGTCATTGCCATTCGTAGTCTAAACGCTAGGCAAAGCTGCTAAAAATCATACCTAACCCACCAAATCGTAATCTGCTTCACTTTCGAACCAGACATCAATAGTAATGAGCAAATATGTGTGCGGTTTCTGCTCTGCAAAAATCAATGCAATATTACTTATATCTTGTCTTATTAGAGATCACAGTAAAAAAGGGCCATTTTTTAACAGTTTACATTTATGAAACTTATTGTTTAGGAGTGCTGAGCTCCCTAGATGCGTTTCCGATTTGAAAATAGGCATTTGCTTTAGTAAACATTAAACAATGTTCCCTATAGCAGACCTACAAATGTATGTTGGGAGTATGACCTATATGACGGTACGGTGATATATTTGGATATATTGAGGCTGCTTAGCTAACAATAAAGCTGTTCCTCCACTTCGTCACACCTTCGTAGTTACAGCTCGTTTTACCTTAGCAGAACAACACCGTTTGTGATCTTCGAAAAAAATATTTGCTAGTGGAACTAAATAGGATTCGTTTTGTCGTGGTCGCTCTCCTGGCCACAGGCCTCCTTTTCGAGGTGACAAAAAGAACACAGTTTACAACTAAGTATATACAGGTGTGTACTTGAATCATAGCAAACTTTATCGACGCCCCCTGTTAAGATACAAGGACATGGTTAAACCCTTATATTTACCACACCTATAAGAGTACTTTCAATTATCATCACAAAACTATATAACTGGGTTATTGAAGGAGAGCAAATGGCCAACTACTAGTTATTTCTAATGAATCAACAATTTGATATAGTGAAATTCTGTCTGAAAGGTTAGAAAAAGATGGAACTCAAATAGTATCCGTAACCGATACCGGATAGTTGTCAGCTGCAGAAGCATATGTTTGTGTAAGGTAGCAGCACTGAGTAAAACGGAAAAAGAATTTACCTGTCAAACGATTTCGTAAACTCAACGTCCATCGAAACCACTACTTAAGAAGAAGTTCTGCAAATGTGAAAGTAAGTAAGTAAGTAAGTATTTTATAATACAAATAATATTTAACGAACCAAATGGTGTAACGGTAACCGTTCGCAGCCTTTTGAACTAACTTCAAAAATTTTTGTTTTAGCAGGTAGATTGTGAGTCAGCAGATTACACTAGTTGACCTAAGTAAGGACTATCCATTACCTGCAATTGTATTATTCGTATACTGGCAAAATACAATGGCCTACGTCACACTCTAGCGAAGCGGTGAGATCACCGATAAAATTAGTGAAATAACTGTGCGTCCTGTTTGAAAAGTTTATTCCCTATTCAAAGTGCGTCGCAACTAATGGCATCATTTTGTCCTGCATATATCTATCTGAATTAGAAACCACTGTACGATTTTATATTCTATGCAGATACATAAAGTGTTATAGATACTTTCTAAATCTACTTTCTGCACTACCCTTACACGACAGCTTCTCTTACTTCGTTTCGCAATGTACGTAATAGACTCTTTAAAGTGACAGGTGTATCAGCGGAATGGAGCGTTTTTAGAAGACGTTACTAGCTCAGAAGTACATGTGCCTTCCGTAAACCTTGTCGGCCAGGTCTGCAAACGGGCAAATGATATTATTGCGAAGAAAGTGGGTCAAGAGAACGCGAGGATGTCGATATTTTCGCCCTCTGTATCACGGCTTTGACAGAAGAGGGGACGGTACAGTTGGAGAGGGTATGGCTGGGGAAACTCCCTACAACATTGCCAGAAGAACAAAGCTTTTTTTTAGGCGTAAGAATCCTGACAAACGAGAGGGGCAGGAGCCAGAAATGTTCACTCAAGAGCTATCGAAGTTTTAGAAGAGCTATCGAAGAACGAGTTTAAACCACAAACCCAGCCTGATCAACCGGACCTCCAGAGCCGGACTGTTCCAGCAACCGGGTCAGCTTCAAAAGGGCGAATCAATGCCACCGTTAAAGAATTTCCAATAGAAGTGGCAGCACTAAGCTAAACACTCGCACTACGATGACCCGTCCCCAGCAGTCGAGGACTTTTTAAAGCGGGTTTTGGCAGTATTAGCGACTGGAGAACCGATTCGAGTACTCAATGCTTTGAATCACCGCAGCCGCTCGGGAGGATGGTCACGGAGTTTGTAGCGACGCCCGACCTGAGGAGACGCTAAGAATTACACCGTGGAGCTGTGAGGGGGCTGCAACTGAGCAGTATAGGTATTCTTTAACTAACGAAGATTTGGGCAACTAACCCTATTAAATAGGACGACCTTACGCCGTGCCTAGTGAAGAGTAACGTCATTGCCTTACGCAGCCAGAAACTAAGTCTCGTAGCAGCTTATGTTCGGCTAGCTAATCCGAATCAAAGTACCTACCGGTGGAGAAATTTTTTAGAGGACTAGAAACGCTGCCTTCTTATTCTGCCTCTCCAATCATTGCGACAATCCAGCGACTTTAAACGCCGACCACCACCAGTCAAACCCGAGCCGCACTAATACCTTTCGAAACGCACTTGCGGACTATTGTCGCTGGGTAGTTAATTGCGAAAGGGTATAGTTTCAGGGTGAGAATCATTCACTTCCAGAGGGGTAAGCATTTGTGCTCGCATATCGGGGGCAATAGTCCCAACTGTACGAGCTGATCTTCGCGCGGGCTGTCAGACGCCGAGCTGCGTTGCGATGCCTACAAATAGCCAAGTTCCTAGAAAGCGTCCGTGTGTTTTACATAATGTATACTGAAACTTATGCTCAGCGTTCTTTACAGCCCACAGTGCAGGCTTTCCAGTCCCCCGCAAACATAAGCCATGATTCAACTGTACTTGCAGCCTTACCTGAAGGGCTGAGATCGTTCTTGAGATTTCTGGCCGAGGTGCAGCCCAATTTCTACCTTTTGGTTTCCGTTTTTAGGACGATCTGTCGAAATTCGTATGCTTCAGATGCAGAACGTGGCTAACGCACCTCGGCAGCTTTTACCCAATTAGTTCCTCGGCCGTCATAAATCACTTCTCGGAGATGTTTGTGTTAAAGGTTACGATACCGCGCGCGGTGCGCCTTTTTTTCACAGCGTGAGAAAAACTGGTCTTAATTGAACGAGATATCCTTCTACAAAACTTCACAACGTGGGATATAGTACAGGGTCCTAGGAGTCTAGGTAACAAAAAAACCGCCGGTCTAGATAAGGCCTGCAATGAGCATATCAAATGCGCTAGACAGCACTGTTAAATAAATATTTACGTATTGGTACACTCCCAGTGTACCCCCCATATTGTTAGTGATTCTTAAAGGAAATAGTCACCTAATCGTGTCATCATCATCGCGGGGAATAGCGATGGAAAGCGTTTCCTATAAGCCGCTCTCTGGCTCGCTATCTAAGAGACTGAACAGCAATTTGGGAAGCGTACATATCATCTCAACGGAGCAACATGGGTTCCGAAAAGAACGCTCTACAGAAATAGCGTATAAGATCCCGATGGCTGGCGTCAAGAGAGCATCGACCACGTCGCGCTGTCCGCTATACGCAATATTCGTCGACTTCAAGGTGGCTTTTAACTCAGCGCCTAGGAACAAAATTATGCCCACGCTAGCCGAGTTAGGTCCCTGTAGAAAAGTGGTCAACCTTCTTGCTGCGATTCTGTAGAAGAATAGAAGAACTATCAAAGCAAAGCGGCCGAAATTGCGCCTTTTACGCAGACAACTAGCTTGGCTTAGAGGCTTAGTTTAAGCATTCTCTTATTCTCCATCTTGTTGAAGAACCTCTAATAGTAATATAATATGTATATGTATATATATAATATAATATAATTAATAATAATAATAAATGACCTAATAGGAGGACTCAAATCATTGTATGCAGACGACTTAGTGATATACGGATCCGATAGGTTCCAAGCGTAGTAAACTTTAACCCGGTATTTACAGATTTGGCATTGACTGTGAGCCTGACCTGATCTGAGGCAATAAAGTCCAAAAGGTCAGGTAGGACGACGGCTTCTACCTCAACAAATTGCCTATTAACTATGTTAATTGGCTTTTATTTTTAAGGTTGCGTTTCGGTAAAAGTTTCATTGCGCGTAGGTTACCGAAATGTGCAGGAAGCCAGTGTTGGGCGATCAGATCGCTTCCTCGCCTGTTCTTACCTCGTTTGTCCTTCAAATAGCTCCAAGCGCAACATATGATTTGAAAAAAACCTTACAGTGAGAACCTCGACCAGTTAAATCACGCTAAAGCCCGCTTCCTCAAAATAGCCGTAAGTAGTAACACAAAACCGCCTCATGTAGCGATTTACTATTCAAAAGCCTCCTTCACCGCCTCAAGTCTACAACAATCAAATTGCTCAAAATCAACCTTAGGGTAACTAGGAGCGAAAAATTTACGGGGATTGATGGACCTTTCTATGCGTCGATTGCGATGGGGAACAACGAATGCAAAGGTAAGGAACACATGTTGTTACTTGCTTTGCCGTGCATGGGTTCCACCATAGATTCCGTTCAAAAAAACGGGTTTCCGCAAACTTGATTATATGTGCAGGTATTCGACGTGACAGGTGTCGTGCCGTTCATTGTTCCTTGACACCATCTTTAACACATTTAGCAGATATCCTAAATTAGTTCTTTGAACTTAACAAGACTTGGTTAACCCATATGGCACAGAGCGTTTTGAGTGATTCTACGTACCCATTTCATTGCTGCGATATTATGTTGTTGTGACGTATATAGTTGAGTTTTTGGTTGAATGTTATTTTACGTCCGGCATCACCAGTGGGCATTACTTCAGAAGATTAGACCGTTTCAGCAAAAAACAAGGTGTGTCTACATTTGGATTTGCACCTATACCGCCACGTGTCCGTGAGATTACGATACAAACAACTTATTAATTGCGCTGTCAGAGGAACTTAAGATTCTTGACTACCATAAGCAAAGGCAAGTAAATGAAATACAAGTGTAATAGATTGTTTAAGTTGAGGAAACAGAACCATGCCTAATTTGATGTTAAGCCGTTGAAGTTAAAATTAAATAGATAGACACGCATTTTAGTCTACCGTCCCAGGCGCGTAAGTTTCATCGAATCTAAATTGATTCTTATGGATTGATGCAACAAGACACAGAAGCAAGCGACAAGCTCACGCTAACGAACTATATCTCTGAAGCCAACTGAAAGTGAAGTCGTTCTCTGGGGACTATCTAGTCGTTATCAGAACTGCAATACTCAATTATATCGTTATTATGGTAACGCGTTGCATCTACACAAGAGTGCAGGGGATCTAAATCTCTATAATTTCGAACGAACACTAGAATTCTACCTGAAATTCGAACGCCGTGAAAAAAAACAGAAGATATAATAATGGTATTAGAAAGAAGGCAATCATTTCTGTTTAGTGCTATACGTGCGAGTCTGTATCACCTCATCCGTAATATTCAACTTAACTTGGGTAGAACAGCGGGGGGCGGCTGTTCGTTTTAACTTGTTCAATGAAGGAACAACTTGAATCTTACATACATTTTCGTTGTAAAGAACTTGTAACTAGGGGAGCAATTGCATATAGCCCCCAAATGATCATGGTTCGTGTAGGCCATTTTTAAAAGAATTATTAAAGTCCTTACATCATAGCCTGTCGACTAAGCATATTTTATTCTTCGAATCGGTTCCCATACTTATGTCGAATTTGTATATTGTTCGAATGATAGTCACTATTTTAGCTTCGCGAATACTCGTATGACAGACGATTCAAGTAACTTCGTTTGTCGTTTCAAGTTACAACTTCAATGATTTCCTTTAAGTGTAAAAGCAATGGCAGACTATTATGAGCGCGCACCAATCTATTTCATTACATACCAATACCATTAAGCTATAACGCCGATGGTACTAATGGCTATATTTCATACGTTGTGTGTTTGTTATTATCTTATTCCACAACAGAACAGTGACGTTTTTGATGCTAAATTATAATTGGTCATATTATTGTGAAGCCTAATTTATCTAAAACGGTATCCCATTATCGCTCTACAGAGACCCAAAGGCTTAAAAGTTATGTAAAGCTAGCTTTACCGCAAACCAAAACGCCCGAACGCTATGTAGAGGTGATTAAACCGTAACCCTTATACTAGGTTAGGTTATTTTGTGACTGTAATGTCAAATCCATACCTGAGCAGTACAAAAAAGATTAATAATAACATGCTTACAATCAGCTGCGTCTAAACAAATGGCGTAGTTAGTTCGATGTTATTTGATGGGTCAAGGTTCAATGAAAATTTTATAAATTTCCGCTGGAAATATAAATACGTTGGCATTTTTTTGTTATGCCTTGTACATGGTAAATACCCGTGTCTGCACGTAGATTGAGCTTAACGTTTGCAGAACATAAAATACGAGTATACAATCAAAAGAGGTGAACGATGGAGCAGTTTATCATTACAAACGCTGAGCTCTTTGTTCCGAGCTTTTTGTCCACCATTGCCTGATAATATACACTTTATCTTCGAAAAGGACAATGTATATTCATCTTAATTTGGATAACTAAATTCAACTTGAAAAACTATTGTTAATACTGCAAAAACAACTTTTTCATATAGCTTTATTCATCCAGCGGACGTTTTAATGGTTACAACATAGAGGGGAACTGAGGCTATATGAAGCAGGGTCTATATAGGACTACTCTGCTGTTTAGTTCTTGGATCCAAATGTTAAAAGGTCGGCTTTTATGGGACAGTAAAGTTCTTTTTCCGCATTTAATCGAATTTTTATTGAATAAGCAAAAAATGAAAATAGCTGACTTGTTCTCAATACGGTCGTCCCTTTCTGACTCTAAGTACCGCTACTAACGTGGTAATAGTCAAAGAAACTGAAAGAACTAAGTAATTTTAGAGTGGAACTCAACTTAGTTGGGCTACATACATATGTCTTCATGTCGTTTTGTACTCATTGCGCCATATATCGTTTTTTCAACAATATGCCATGTGTGATTTCCTCTGAAAGAAATTTATTGCGGATAATTATTTGCACGAGAATCGTGCATAATCTTACAGCTTTCTCCTTTCTCGAGCACGAGGCAGTTCTTGTATGTACCGATACCTGACATTTTTAAAAAATCAACGATAATTATGAGCGTTTACTCAAAGCTCATTTACTCGACCTAGTTCTACTTTCTGCTAGATTCAAAAGTTATCAACTATTTGTCTAGAAGAAAAAAACTACTGCTTACACTATAACAAATAAGATGTCAGAACAGAGATCAACGATCAAATCACTACTATCCATTTCGCAACGGCAGATTTCGTGCAAGCAGCAAAGACTTGTCCGTTGCACAATGGGCCTCATGGTCCCATCATTTCAGCTATGTAGAGTGACTGACCAATGGCGAACCTGATGAACCTAAGGCTGCTGGCCACTGTTGCGGATCCTATGACTGCGGCAAAGGGGTAGATGAACCTGGTTCATATAGTATAACGTCAGGCTCTACGGAAACAACAACTGGAGAAAAATGCACTTCTGCTACAGCGAAACACAATTCAGTGTACTGCGATATGTCAGTGTAAATAATGGGAAATTCATTTAAATGCCACACCGGCTTGGCTAAATTACTAATTAATTAATTAAATTAAAGGAGCAGAAGCCACCTGGTAGTAACATGAGTAGAAGGAAAAAAATAAGCTTTGCTTAGTTAAAATGAACTAAATCCTATTGATCGCAGTAAGGACGCATTGTGATATTTATATATAAGAATGCCTTATATGTGAATTTGCACTTATTTCATAATAACTTTCAAATTCAATATTGGACAGCGGATGCTGAACATATCAACAAGATTCTATGGTTACAAAATGTCATCGTTACATACCTTGTTGAGTGCTGAGGAACTTCATCTAAATAACAATGTTACAGATGTTATTAAGACATACCTAAAAGCAGACGGAACTACCTAGTTATATTTGAAGTATCCAAGAAGGAGCCCTTTACTTATAACCAACTGCCTTCGCTTCCTCCAAATAAACCCATTATAACTACAGATGAAGTACTACAGCGATTTCTAGATGCCGTGCATTTATTTTATGATGATGAAATTGTGAAGGGTCTTCGCAGCAGTGTCATCGGCTGCGTATATCTATCCACGCAGATTTTCCATGTAGAGAAACGTACGTAACGGCCGCTCCTGACAAGTTCGATCAAAACCTGGTCATTTTTAAAACCTTTGGTCGGGCTGCTGTCCATTGCCCCTTCCTATATAGCCAGCCGTTCTACCAACTCCTGGAAGTCCTTCCGCTTCACCTAGGGCTCCTGCTTTTAGTTTCTGAAGCTGGGCTTCTGCCATGAAGACTAGAACGACGAATATAGCAAAGATTGCACCGAAAATTTGCATTCTCTTTCAAGTATGCAACCGTTGAGTTTATTTAGCGTTCACGTTCTGTTGGTTCTGACGTGTGACGTGATTTCCATGAACACCGCTCCGCTTTATATAGCGAATGAGCGGATAAAGCAATGTAGTAAACCAATAGTATAGAAAGGTGCATAACGGATCTAGCCACAAGTTCTCTTGTAAATAACTGTTAATGCGAACGAAAGTGTTCGTGCGTTTTTGATTTTTTCGCGCACGCAATACCCAGTTAACTGCGTAATAATGCTAATATAATAACCAAAGCACTGCGATGAGCGCAAAGTTATCAATACCACGAGTAATAACTGTCAGACATATGTATATGTCGATCCTAAACTAAGTTACAGTTGCACTTTAGTAACGTTTTGTGACGACTCGCGCACCCAGAAATTTGTCCTTTTGTCATAGTTTTTTCCATTTGGCCGTTCTGATACAGTATACAGCGTGGCTCATTACCATGCGAACGAAGACGCCTTGTAGACAAGATAAAGCGTTTGCTCAGCTTGGACAAGTGTCACCGTTCTAACAATAGAAAAACGTTTATCAAATATAGACGTATCGTTAAAACGAAAGAAAGAGATTCAAATGGAGCTGTCAGTATTCACCGCAGCGTTTGGACGTCTCGGCCATTTCCGCACGTTGACACTCGATTGGCATTCGGATTCATGAGGTTTCCTACCATCATTTTCTTTTCTATCCGGTAATGCTACATATTCGTTTTTTTTTTTTTGATGAAAACAGTGTGCGGTTCCCAAAGCAAATATATGACTGACATGAAATACCGATTGAGTGTAGTAACTATGAGCTAAATATTCTCTTAAGGAGTCGCTTTAGGCGATTTTAGTGCTAGTAGTAATAGAACATGACGCTTTGATTGAAACTATTACGCTTTATATTGCGCATGCTTGGAAAAGCTAAGAAAAAACTGTATGGCTACAAAAAAAGGGTACAACGTTTGAGGTTGCGATACTGAAAGCATAGAGCAGTATCTCACGATTGATACAACCCTTAACGGCTCATTATGTCTGGCGGAGTAAAGATCGTTCTGAAGTTTTCTTTCTTGGCATAACTAACCGATCCACTATGTTATAATGTAATACCTTTTCATGTACGTAATACAAACCAGCCACTTCTAACTAGAAGTAGTTGTACCTAGGCGTTTTCTTTGTATTATTAGGAGAAAGCGTCAGAGGCGGGATGTTGCTATAGCGAAGATACTACTTGTATTTTAAACCAGCAAAACTCAGACGATTGGCAATATTTTTAGCAAAAACAAAATGTACGCATTTAACTTCTAGTACTCTTCAGGCTTTTCGGGAGACAAAACGATGATTTTTCCAATTCTCGAAGTCATGCAAAAATTAGTAAGTTGTTTAGATAGATTTCTTATCTAAATAATCCCTTACAACCCGACTAGATAACATTCGCTTCTTGCATTAGGTTTCGGTATTCGAAGAAGTTAATTGAGCGGTATTAATTGTAAAGTTGATTGAACCGAACTTGGATTAGAATGAATATACGTTTCTCATTATCGGATCCTTATCATACAATCAGTCGTGACATAGGCTGTAATCACTGTGCGATACAAAGATCTTTATACTTGACGTTTCCAAAACTCTCAATTGAAACGTGAATTGGATTACAAGGGACTGAAAAGTTCTAGCTGAACAGTTATCAGTGAATTATAATTCTCTTAAAGCTTTTTGAGCGTTGTGGTTGTTATCGCATATAAGTATTCCTCAGGCACGGAAAGAATCACAGAATAGCAGGCCGTAAACTGAACATTTTTTTGCATTCGTACTTAAGGTTCACTAAGCTAGGGCCTGTTATGTTGGTCATACACCCATAATTAGGGCCCCATAGAAGAACAGCCACTATCACGGTAGAAGATAATTCAAATTGCAGCACTCTAAAGTACCACATCGTTCGGACGTATTAAACGGACTGAAGTTTAACGGGTCCTTACGAGATGACAGACCCTCTCGAATATTTAGGACATTATGATTGACCTTTCGTTGTGGTTCAGCTTCGACCAGGCCATCGACTTATGTATACGAAACAGCTGGAAACTACCCTAGATCATTTGCCTTCATCAAATTCACTCAAAAACAAATGGTTCTTGGCACGCTTGTATTAACATGCCATTGGAGTTATAGCTTTGCAGAGAAGCGAAACCAGCCCTCTACCTGTGTGGCTAAATATAAAAGCTTGCTTTAACTACCATCAGACATCGTTATCTGTCAACGATATTCAGCATTGTCTCTGCAAATCGTAACGGGAGAAGCTGCAAGCGTCGCCGTTCTTGCGCTGCCTGTCCTTGGGGGCGTCCAAGGCTCCACGGAAGAGGGCGAACGTGGGAGCACTCGAGAAGACTTATCACACCATGGTAAGAAGAGAACGCTCGATGAAGCGTCACTTGTCGACAGAACCTCAACGAATAAAATGCCCCATGGACCGAAACACTGATTAGTACTGAGTCATGCAAATGCACTTGATGGTTGGCTGCAATCGAAACAAAGAGGTAAAGACAACGATTGGATGCTGAGACCGATCGATCTAATCATCTAAACAAAACACACAAAGCACTTTGTAGCCATTCTACTAGTGTCACATATTCGTGTAAAATAGTCGCTATGATCTACCTGACAAGGGTAAATGATCTAAACGTTCCTGGAAAAGGTACATAACTTGCGAAATCAATGGACGACAATAGCTCGGAAGCAGGCAAGGTGGTGCGATGCAGCGTCAAGCTACAATTCATTCTCGGGTTCGGAGATTTCATGGGATACCTAAGTTCTGAGTATGTGTGTAGGTAGGTAGAGACTATTGTAAGGCTGCAGCTCATCTTTTGGGCCGATTCCTGAGTTGTTTATCGTCCTTAAATTCAGAAAGTCTGCCAGGGCTACATTGTAGGTTCCGGACACCGTTTCCCAACTTGATAAACCGTTATTGAGCAGTCCTTTTAGCGTATACAGAGCAAATGTCCCGAACTGTTTCGGCGGGTTTTTGGCCAAGACGGATTAAATAATACGAGATGCACTGAATGAATAAGAAATGCGTTGAAAGTGCATTTTTTTCCACCTGAAGCTTCCTGTTTCGAGGAGCTCTTCCATATTGAGGTCGAATTCATATGAGATATCATTACAGCATTGATAGAACAAGATGAGCACGAATGCCCGACTAGACGTAAACAACAAGTAAAGCGAAGTTTGTTGTGTGTCAGACCTTTTTCGAAGCTAAGATTTGAATTGAAAGCAGGTAAGCAAAATATGACAAAAATTAGTAAATACCACATAGATCAACTACTATATGCTACGCAATTGTTTGAAGAAAAAAAAACGTACACGCTTTACTTAGCCTTTCCCTGGCATAGATCGTCTGCAATAGCACGTTATTTTAAATCATAGCATCACCAGCAGATAATCGACAGAACAATCTCTGGATACCGAGAAAAAATAACTACATATTGAAATGGAAAATTTAGCCGATATCATTATTTTCATTGTGAAGTTCTTAGTTCGTGCGTACTACCCTACTTTTTAAATACAAGGTAAACTTTGAATTTTAGGTGCAATGCAGTCAGCCAGCTACGGGGGAAGCAAATGTCTATTCTCCATTAAGAAAAAACCTCACATTTCCCAGTGTATTTATACACCTGGCAGAAGAACATGCGTTGCACACATGTTCCGTCAATGAAAAATCGCAATACGTCCAAACAGGAACTTTAACAGTTAGTTTAACAGCAACGAATTAGTCAACTTTAACAGTGTAAGACCCGCAGCCACCAAGTTTTCCAGTCGACCTGTTGATTGACAACATTCAACAGTATAGGTTGTTTCGATCTTCTGCGGATATCTTTTGGTTTAAATCTTTTTCATCGGTAACTTAGAAAATAAAATTAAGCTCAAAGGCTTTAAGGATGGCAAGGTACATTTAAACGTTGTTTATGTACGCCTATTTGCAGGTGAGGCGCGTAACCCGCCAGTATGTTTCCGCTGCAGGTACATGTTCTGTTTAGATTGGGGTCGTTGCTTTTCATGAATTCAAGTAACTTGCAGATATGGGATCTGGGCCACATCAAAAGGTTTTCATTAAAAAAAACAATTAGTTAGCTTGCTTTTCATTACTTGTCTACAATGCGATAAAGTCTTTTGGCTGTGCTTCTTTTGTAATTCTTCGAAGGGTACTCTTAAATTAAAGCTAGACCTAACTGTATGGGTTATGACACGGGTTAGACAACTGGTTAAGCTGGTTGACTAGCAAATGCCCAAGTCGATCATAAGGTTGCATATCCATAAAATCACATTATATCTCTAGTTCACTGTTTGGATTCAAGGAATTATGTATTGCCAAATGAAAAGATGCTTCGTCGCAATGAAGGGCCGACTGGGTCAATATTTGCATTAAATTGACCGCTTGATAATTAACCACTAAATAACAACCATAGCAAATAAACCAGGAAGTGGAATTACGCGCAGTATGTCGTCTAGGCAGATGTCAAGTTAATTTCCAGAGCCAGCGAAATCTTATCTTTTTCTCTTTCTATTCTCGAAAAATTTCCAGTGCAGGGCAACTGACGTATACTAACACGTCAGAAGTCGCCCTATTACATTCCCATAAAATAATTGATTTAGTATTAGGTAAACATTATCTTCTATATTATTTGCCATGCAGTAAATCAAAGGTTGAATCTAACATAATTGGAGTTTCTATTGCTCACTGCACTCTATTTCGGAGCCACGCTAAATTATTAAATTCTGCATCATATCTAACGAATTTATTGGTTAGATATGGTGCAGAATTAGAGTTTACTGTGGCCTTTTGAGTAATCACTGATGATATTCTTCACTAGCTAACGTGTAGATTTTGATCAGAGTATATAGTTCTAAGCCGATGTTGAAACGGCCGGATGAAACAATATCTCATAGTTGTTTAACAAGAGACTTCGAGCGGCAATGACAAATATCGCTTACAAGAACAGATCGACACAAGAAACATTTTTGGTCGGTAAAACGACCACGAACAGATAATAATAATAATAAAAACATGATCTTCCTTTTAAAGCTCGTACAAATGGTTCGGAAAACGACACACCTATTCGATTCTAACACGGCTTGACCTTTTCCGTGTGACGTCTTCCAGACGCAAGTAATGCTCACCAAAAGTCGTACCTCCCAATGATAGCGGTAGTGCAAAATGCAATCAGTCGACAGGTTTCGTTCATTTACGGCGAATTACCGCAAGAGACTGAATGAACTGTCGGAGCCGCTTGCAGATCAAAGGTAATCCGGTAGCGGCTATGTTGATCATAGCTAGTATGCAGACAGGGTCACCTGTTCTAAGGAGAAGTCGATGGCAAAATAACGATATATAACTTGTTGTCCTTCGACGTTCGAAAGGTTAGGGTGAGGAACAAGCGAGACCAAATAAGAGAAGGATCGCTTAAAATTATATTTGTCAAATCCTTGGAGCAAGGAAGATCGCTCGTTGATTACGGTAGGTGCAGCTTAAAATCTTATGTAGGTTACTTCAACGAAACGGAACCAATTAGTTGATGAATTAGCTGATTGATGTACGCGTTTCGTGACAAGTAGAGAGATGGTTTTTAAAAATGTATTATGTGCGCTAATACAAACCAGCTATTCTTGACACAGCCATTTACGCTGTGCAAGGTGTACATATTTGTCACAGTATAAAAACACATTGATGCGTTTGAGAATATTGACGATCGCCGATCTTATGCGTAGCATGACTTGACCATGTTCGATATTAGTATTCGCAGAGCTCCTGACCGCGACGTCGAAGGACTTATAACCTGCAACAGCTTTTTAGGGAAACTCTTCTATTTCCTATGAATCCAAACCGAAACCACTGCTCACTCAACAATTGGCCTACTCGGCCATAAACGTCCTTTTTTTTTTATCATCGATAGTAAACGGTTTAGCTAAATAAAATTAGCTTATTTAATAACTGGCTAGTTAATTGGACGCATCGATTGATAAAATGATCGTCCGAAAACGACTAGCTTGGCAAAATATTTGCTGCAACACGACCGACCGAGGTTTCTTGCGAAACTTTATCACTATGAATTTAGGAATGATCAGTCAGAGACAAAATTGCTATATTACTACCATAAGCATAGTTAGTGAAACATTGCGAAGTGCGTGTGAAACCCTTCGGACAATTTTAAGGCAAAGGAGCCGGCCGCTTTCATCGTAATCCCCTACGGCACACATTTCCCTTTCTGTATCCAGCCGTCAATTTCGAAAGCTCGACGAGGCAAACGCAGCGTCATAAATTCTGGTTTTGGTAGTCTCGATGCTTTGCTTTGTGGCCGGACATTTGCACACCGAAGTGATACAATACACCATAAATAACGATATCGCCTTGGAAAAGTTCAAACAGACTGCAGATTTCTGATCAAACTTTGCACACATTCGTTCTCGCTTCGCGATGAAAGCTGTTTCAGGTCTTAACCAGCAGCCATACGAGAAGTGTTATCAGGAACATGTCCGCCTTACGGAGCGCAATTCTACTAGGATCCCAGTCGAACGTTATCGATACAAAGGCGGAACGCCTGGTTCCAACAAATACAAATGCTAAGCCAATATGCACCTGCGGCCTTTGCAGACCTGTCGGCCACAAAGTCGCTGGATGTAAGTATCTTCATGGGGAGTGAACTAATTTTTGGCTTAATTGAGGAACGTGTCAACGAAAATATGGAAAGTTCTATTTCTAAAGCGTATATCTGTCTATAATATTAGAATTTAGGACGAATTTATTTGAATCGATACGCGAGAAAACCCTAGACATTGACGGAAAGTGATCAAAAGGATGGTTTTGCTGGTAGGCTACACGCATTATAAATTTGTCTCCGACGGTTCGTACTATAATATAGCGTCTGCATGTAGGTGTGTGGTATTTTCTTTCGCCTATTCTATCGAAGTCTTTTTGGGACAAGTAGATATTTCGTCAGAATGGATTTGCTAGCTTGGCCCAGCTTTGTTGAATATGACTACGTCAATGCTTTAATGCATAAGTTTCAATATTCGTTTCTTTGATATAGTTTATCGTCTACGTTTAGGCTTAAGGGCGTCGGTAGCGGGCCTGCGGAAATATTGATCTTTTAATAAGGCCTGTACAGAGTGGCGAATTTATCAAAATCCTTACCAGTCCTTAAATCAGCTAATACCAAATATCTGAAACTTAGCCGTACTTATGTAAAGGCAACAACCGGCACTAAAGCAACCAACACTCGCCCGTAAAATACCATTATTGCTTAACATGCGCATTTGCATATTCCGCATAAAGAAAATTTAGATCCATTGACATTATCATTCTGCCACATGTTATCCCGATAAGATGCGCTGGCTAGCCTTTTGCTTAATTTATTAGTGACATAGAGACCCGCATGCCTAATCAATATATAAACCGGACACGCTATAAAAAGGAGTTTTCCATCTCCTGCTTATGATCATCCTCCCTCAAATGACCGTCCCCTTTGCTGCTACTGCTCGTGCTGTTGTTGTCACTCGAATATGGTACCACAGAGCTGTACATATGGTTGTAGTCGCCAACAACTCCCAAGTGTCCAATGAAGGTTACGATAGAGTACAGGTGAAGCTGTCTCAACACCTGGTCATACGCACCGGCTCTATAAACATTGGGCATCATTATCGCTGGTAGCTCTTCCTGTGTTCCAGCATCTCGCCCGTTGAAACAAAGCCCCCCTAGTGGCAACGTTATTCGTATCCTCCTCTCGAGTTTCCCCGAACTTACTCGTGTCCCTCTAGCATTTCTATTGTAGTTATTCTCGACGACTGCTTTTCACCCCAGGGGATCGAAACAAAGCGCAACGTACGCTTGACCCCAATTCGATTTGGTCACCATTGTAAGCTCCTTTTCGTCCTTCTGCTAGGCAAGTAAACTGCTTACGCCAGCCTCATCCAATCTATCCAGCACCTGCAACTCACCCCCTCAACGATACGCAAGTATCATCCCAAAGGCACAGCATACTACAAAAGTTACTACAGTATGTACGTAGTGTTAGATGTACTGCTAACGAAACTTCAACTTGCTTCAATCGAGTAACTGAATGACGCAGTCATAACGGAAAACTGCTAAGTGATCACTTTATACTTTCCTGTTTCGAACAAAAAAGGACATAGAAGCAGTTAATTTGAACAGCCTTTTCTATTGTATTCGATTGGCGTATTTTACTGTCTTATCTGGATTTCGAACGTTGACTCTTGGCTTTTGTCCAAATTTTTCCCATTGTAATGATTCCGAATCCATTGAAATATCTATTGTATTTTCAAGGGACAACGTTCCGGACAGAGACCCATTCACGGCATTTGAAAATGAGTGGATGAGTGCTGGCTTCCTCGAAACTGCTACAGAGGCAAACTTTCTATCGTCCTATCGGCTTCATTATCAGAGGTTTCTCCCTATGTTCAAGAGCCACCCAGTCATTTTGTCACTGCGTATTTACTGCTTGGTGAGGTCGAGTGCATTTCGCTGTCAAGGCACCAATAATTGCTGATATCGCCCGGAAATGGAAAGCTCACATTCAAAATGATCATACTGCCTGCAGACAGAAGGTCCTCTGGAACCGTTGTTTATACTATCGAATATAGCAGCTGGTGATATCCAGAGCTGATGATGTTAAACTAGTGTAGGTTTTTATAAATCATAGAGTAATATCCGACTTATGTAGTGTTTGACGCTGAAACTAATCGAATGTATGTACGCTGATTGGTTTCTTCGGGGACAGCTAAGGTAGCCATTTATCTATTCTATACAAAGATATTCGTATTTGACAAGCGATGAAATTTTAGTTTTTCACTGCATTAGTGAGCCATCAGTAATTTTCGAAAACCCATTTATAACACATTGAATATTTATTCCGCCGATATAAACGTTTATCTTTTTATCTGTACCGGGGTTGATGTGGAGTTTGTACAGTTTAGTTACAACAGCCGCGATACCCTGACGTAGATACTCGCAGTTACATCCTGCCGTTTACGTCTCTATCTACTTATCGCGATAACTGCTTGCCGCCCTTCCGGTGGATCCCCGCACGGATCATACGAGATACACCTATCTTGTATTCTTCAAGGCTCTATGCCTAATTCTCTTTGACTATGTTGCATGTATTCAGACTTACGGCGGAATTCGACTGCAGATAGTTTGTGGTATGCTGTTGCCTTATCTTTCGTTGTT
Source organism: Varroa destructor (assembly GCF_002443255.2). NCBI lineage: Eukaryota > Metazoa > Arthropoda > Arachnida > Mesostigmata > Varroidae > Varroa > Varroa destructor. Next base: position 17,305,232 of record NW_019211456.1, read on the forward strand.
TGAGTTGCGACCATTGCACACTATGTTTCAGCATTATTTACGACTCCTATCTCAGCCAAATAGTCAGCGACAGTCAACACTCTGTAACAACTTTTCTGCTTCCCTGCAGACTCCTATCTCGTCTATGACAGTTTCGTATCTAGCGCTTTTCATGTACTAATCCTAGAGGTAGATAAGTCCTACAACTTTATGCCCGATAATGCTATGTTCAAAAGTATGATATAATATCAACTAGGTCGGATACTCAAATTTGAACAAAGTGTAATCTAGCGTTTCTCGCAGTTGTTTCTGCAGTTGAATACCGTTTTTTCTTTCCCGCTACGCCAGGAATATTCCTTATCAAACTTTACTATCTGATATAACTATCAAAATGCACCGGTATTAAGTTTTTCTACGATTATGTCATGTAGAATAAACTGTCGTTCACGTAGGGGAGTGGGCAGTTTTATAGTTCCGTCATTAAAAATACGCTATAGGTAGCGATTTCTCTTCTATGCGATAGTCTACTTTCATCAGTTGCTGAGTCTGAATAATCAAACTGACATCGTCAAAGTAACGATAATATGGTTTAGTCAACGTAAAACGTACATAAGTAGTGAAAATAATTGCCATTTATCCTTGTTTACTATGGCATGAAGCTAAATTCGTCTACTACAAACGCTACCAGCTCGTTTATTTTACAGCTATAAATTGTATTTGTTTCGAGATTTTTATCCTTCCGGGAGATTTTTATCCTTCCGGAGACCCAAGTACTATTTGTTCAGTAGAATTTTATAGTAATTTTTGATTACGTTTATTGTTTCTTGAATAGTTAAATTAATGAAAGAACTGGTTTTGAGGTGAAAAAATTACATTTTAATTTCAACATGCGTGCATTTTGTTATACTGCCTGATGAAATGGCTGAAGGAAATCGGTTTTCAACATACTCATTTGTCCATATGTTTCTACATGGTGCTTACATATACGCTTCTGAAATGAAATGGCCCGTCGTACTAAGTATTTTCATGGGCGCTTAGTCTTTATGCGTATGAACGGCTCAACAATGTGCAACCAATCCTCAGCTACTTCAGCCTTAGGTTCGTGCATGTCCCGTTGTCTTCTCACTCATGTTGTCTCGTGCGTCTCCCTCCCCTATGTTGCGGTATGTACCCTAACTTACTCCGCGTGCGAGGTACTACTAATGTTGTGATCAAGGAAAATAGTATTATGGTAATAATACCCCCTGTCCATGACCGGATTAGACGCAAACAGTCAAATGTGCAAATACGGCCACCCCGAGACATAAGCGACCTAGCCTAGTTCCTCACCGTTGTCGTCACCATCGTTCCTCGTGCAGCAAGCGCAGTAGTGGTGCTTGTTTTGATCCCTCTGCGGCTCACTTACGCATTCGAGTTGTTGCCTAATTCCTATCTACTGCTACTACCTGTGTACACTACAGAGCGTTGGGAAACTGCGGCCGGCAAAATTTCTTATCTTATTGCCCAAGGCGACCGTAAGAAAGAACCAGTAACAGAAGGGGGCAAATGGGGATCTCTCTCCGTTCACCTTTGTTGTGCTTCTTCGGCAGGAGGAGGAGGAAGGAGCGAAAGAGGACGAGCACCGTTGAGTTTTAATCCATGTGCAGTGGCCAGCACAGGAGGCCGGGCTAGACTTCCAACAGGCGGGACAAGGCATGCTTTTGATGGGTGCCGTCGTTTACGCCGTCGTCCTTCCCCGTCCCCTTCACCTCTGTTCTTGTGCTCAAGAAAGCGTGACGCAGGCAGCAGTTTTCCCGTGGGTCGTCGGATCCTATTATCCAATTATACGGAGAGGATGGCCACCTTCATACACGAGAGAGGACGAGTCTTGCCCATTGACGAAACCAGCTTTTACCTAGAACAGAGTCAAGGGAAGATTATACGGCACGCTATAAGACCACAAACACAAACATCACCCATCGAGGCAGCAAAAAAGAGGACAGAAACACGAAAAGAGGGTCAATGCATTAGATCGGTGGGGAGAAACGAAAAGATGGAGTGCAAAGCCGGTGAGGGAAGAGGGTTTCCAAGATGAGGGCTCCTTTAGAGGAGCAGGCAGACATTTACCACCTGCTACTGAGAAACCGAGCCATCATATATGATGAGATTGAGTTTTATGTTATATATATATATATATCTATCTATCTCATCATATACAATGGCTCTGTTTTAAGATGCACGTCATGCGTAATATATATATATATATATATTACGCATGACGTTCGTCTTATTGTCGAATTAGTAGCGCGAAATTAGAAAAATGCTGTACGCATAGTATAACAATTATGCAAAATGTATATTCTTCATTATATATAGCTTACAAGGTATGTCAGGTACCTTTGTCGCGTCAGAATTCGACAGCCTGTCACTTACAATGTACAAAAAATAACGGTTGTCTGTCGCATGCTACGTTGCGTGGTACTGAGCCAATCTGCATTTCCTTTAATAAATAAAAAAATGCATTATTTAGAATCAGCTTCTAAGAGCCATTTAGCTCTCCTTGTAACAGCCTCCGCTTTTGCCAGATACCAGTATAAACACGACGTATTATTTCCGTTACGGCCGCAACCAATTTCGCATCATCTATTAATACTTCTGCATATAATCTATAATAATAGGCAAATGTACAGCTGTCGTAGTGTATCAAGTCCTTTTTCATAATGTATTCATTTTTAAGCAGTACATTTTTAACTTTTTCTTTACTGGAGAAAGCATTATATATAGAAAGAATTTTGAAGCTGGACTCGAATTCCCTGAAGCACTTTCAGGCGATGTTCATAGACGGGATCGCTCTATTGTCATGACAGTCTCTGAATGCTTTTACGACCCACTGGATGAAAAAAAGCTGGAAGAATAAGAAAAATTGGCACTCGTCTACTATAATTTTTATACTTTAGAGATAATCCGCAAGGTCGCTAATGTCACGACGCGACCTACATTTCACATTGTACCATGTAGAAAGCGCCGTCGGTCGACGAAACCGTTTTTCTTTGAGTCAACCTTCAAATGCGTTCGCGTTCCTATCCACTTAGATTTATTTCGTATGCTAGAAGCGTATCGCACCCACTTGAAGTTTTTGCGGCCACAAATTCCGTGCTTAAGCCCTCGGAAGTAAATCCAGTAACTAGCTTTAGCTTAGTAAAACGGTATCGTTCAAAGCGTTCTATGTATCTTCAGTGTGATACCGGTTAATGCAAAACTGGTGCATGGTATTCGAAACGCAAGTTCTCACAATTGTACACGGCATATACAGAAATGTACGATAAGAATATGCTAGCACTTTACTATTGTGATCCTAATGGTACATTAATTTCATGGAATACCAGGTTCTTGTTCTAACAAATATCGTTTCTATTGTAAAAAAAGTACGCAAAATGATTAAAAAAAGACGTATGTATGCAGTTACTCAGTCTTGGATACCGTTTTCGCAAACTATGTAGATTATCTCAAAAAAATTATCTCCTCAAAAAAACACAGGCTTTTGGTGAGACTGGGTAATGGAGAAAAGCTTGCGAGAACTAACACTTAACTCATCGGTATACAGAAGCCTAGTCTTCAACCGAACATCGTCCTAGATTACCTTTATTTTCCCTTTTTTATATTTCGAATTGCATGAAGGTTTTGCGAAACACGCTAACTGTATTTTGTTACCACGATCTTTTTTGTGTATCGCTTTCATATCTTCAACCTGAACTAGCCCTTACGACCATTTGAAGTGTTCTTCAGGTTGGAACGAGGTCAGTCCTCGAGAGGATAGATTTTCCATAGAGACAAAGGACGCCTTCGCTAGCAACACCAGTTCTCTAAGCTTCAGCATAAACCTTTAGCACTATCAAGGTTCAGAGCATGAAAAGCAACGAGGAGATTAGGTAATTCCAATAGAATCTATTTCAAAATAATCATATCTTCGTCAGTCCCTTAGACAGATGTTGTACTCTTTCCGTTTATAGTTTGAGCACCGACAGAAAAGGCGGCACAACTCATTGTTGCCTAGCTATTGCGACATGAAGTTCCGACATTCGCGCCGTTGCATAATACTTTCATATCGACGTAAAACTATGTTCTTCGTGTCCCTCACTTTTGATGACTCCTTTACTCGCCATTTTTGAGATCATAATCTCATTATACGTCCTTGCATAAATGTATTCAAAGAAATATCCAAACTTCAAATAGAAATACTCGAGAAATATGATGTACGCGAAAAAGAACTTTAACTAAACGATCCAGGTACAGTAAATTTAAGGCACGTTAAGGGCCAAATCAAATAGAGTATGACAAAGCCTCGTTGGTGCACTGCAGCGATACACAACTAATACAAGGCTTTAAAAGGTTATAAATCTTAAAGCAAGTTTTTAAAGTAATGTCTTTGTTTTTACGCTTTTTTTTCGTATACCATTTAAGAGCCCTTTCTCCTGCATTAGCCTGTTGTATAATGTTTTTATTTTGTAACACAATTTTATTTTGGGTTTAGCCTCTAAAGATGATTGTTCCTGGGAAAAAAAACATACGTTTCTGAGTTCTACTTTACTTTGCCTTTTCCTTAGGTCAAAAAGGTAAAAAGGATATATATGTCGTGTTCAGTACGAGAGTGTGTCGTGATAACTGCTTAAAGGAAGTTTGTTAAGCTCGATAGCGGCACTTTTGTCCTGAAGGATGCATTCCGCCTTGGTCGACTTTTGAAGGCCTTCATCGACTTGCGTTACGGATATCCAATAATCGTTGAATAACTTGAAGCTAGGGGATTGTATTTAAGACAAGCTGAAGGGCGCCAAAGAATACAGTTTCTTATTATCTCGCCCGATACTGCGCAACACACAAATACAGTGACAGATCACTGTTGTGGATGAAAAGAAGTGATGTTCCTACGCTACGGTCTCTTCCGATCGCTAACAAATAAGATTTGCCGTACATGTGACGATGAATACAATCTCAAAAACATGCTGGACGAACTCGTCAACATCAGACCAGAAAATTTTCGGCTAAACGGGATGGAAGTACGTTGTAGGAATGATGACATATTCACAATAAATGAATTCGACTGTGACGCCACGTTTTTTTGTTCTGACCACCCAATTAGATAAACAAAAATTATCCTGTCAAAATATTTCAGCCGCTTACTTATAGGTAAATTAGAGGTAACAAAAGAATTATTAAACAAATGCAAATCGTGAATGGTTATACAGCTCCGTAAAATAATAGTACGTGTGAGGACATCGTTACGTTAAATCATACGCCCTCAACGTCTACCATAAGTCATATTGACCACATATGATTTCCTATAAATTCAATACTTCAAAATTTATAGTTGCATACGTAGGTTATGACGTCAACTCAGTTATCCGTATTTTCCGGTGTATGATGATTCCAGACCATGCTTTTTGCATCCTTCGTCTCCACCTTTTGATCTACTGCCGTGAGCTGATGATTTAGGTCGACACCTGGCTAAGGGGCTCCGTTTTGACTCCATATATGAATGAGAAAGCAAGCTAGTCATTAACTAATTCTATGGTGTGTAAGGTACAGCAAGCAAATCAATTTGAATTCAGGTTATAGTGTAGAATGGTTAGAGCACTATTCGAAGCATCTCTAGATAGCTTGACGATGTCGTGTGTCTCTAGGCGTAGAATTGTGTAAAGATTTTCTAAAGCGGTCGTGAGCCACCGAAAAACGAGTAGCTAATAAATAACAGATCTCTACATGGCATTTTTATTTTTTCTAAATTGATCCAGTTTATTAGGGTAGTACCTGTATAGCACGCAGCATGATACAGCTGTTAAGCGACCCGGGGGCATGGCTTCCAGGTCTGCCATGTGTGATTTGTCCTTGGAATTGTTGGCTGTATCTTCGTCTAGAAGGAAGCTGTAACGGCTCTAGCTGACACGTCAATGGAAACAAACCGCATACCTTGCTAAGCGAGCAAAGTGAGTACTCCAGGGTCTAATTTGTGGAGTTTCTGGTCAAACTAGGACTGTGTTTCACTTTGCAGAAGGTGTCTTGGCACTTGATATAGGAGCTGGAGGTAAAAATTTGACTGGGTTAGTCTAGAAGAGCTTCCGTGACTTTACCTACAGATACATTAGGTTCACTACAAAGGCATTTTGACTGGTCCTGTTGAAACGCCCAAGTCATCTTCTGATTTAGCGCCAACAAGGCTTAATACGCACAATACGTGACATGAAAAGGCCTTAGCTAACATGATTCTCCTTAGTAATCGGAAATCAAAAATATCGCTTGTTGAGGTTTTTAATCGACGAGTTAACATTTGACAGTTCGCAGCTTAATAATTTCGCAGTAAACATCATGTCGATATTTCTAGAGGGATGCAAAAGTACGTTTTTACAGTAAATGTCTTATGATATCACTTGGCTTGGTCTACCTAGCCAGCATTGTTCCTGATTGTTCTTACTTTACCAAAGCATATCTATAGCGATCCGGAGTGTTTCTATATTCGCTGAACCGTCGAAGCGGTTTTGCAATGTTTTTGAGATGCATAGCTAGTGCTGAAACGACGTAGCATGCGATGACCAGACCATAAGCCTTGTAGTATTGGCTTTTTTTTATTCGTATTGTTTGTAGCGTTACTGGACGCAAGAAAATCGCTCTAGCCGAAGGTGACTACGATTAGTACTACCTTCTATTTTCACTATGGAAAACGTTTACCATTAGGGGTTCGCTCACTAATGATTGATGTCCGCGAAGTGAATCCGCTTAGACGAGAATGGTGTCGTTCACTTGAAGGCTCAAATCAGCTTCTTTTTCGTTCGCCGCTTTAAATATAGACCATTTAAAGAAGAAGGCGATGCACACATCACTAATCCAACTTATCCAATATGACTCTGAAATCCCTATCTAATATTTTAGATTCTTCCTACCAGAAACAGATCCTGCACTATTAATGCTAATGTCTGTCTAGTCGTTGTTGCAAGGCCATTCTGCCTCGGCAACCTCTTGTAATCTATTACAAAGAAAAACAATTATTAAAGTATAACTTATTGTCTCAAGTATGGAATTGCTGATTTCGCCGCATTCGACGATCTAAGTATTAAGTTTAATGAAGCTCAGAAATCGTGCTACCAAGATGTACAAATATCCAGTAAGATCCTTTTTTGCATATCTGTAGAATGAGCCGCTTTTCCATATATAACCAATGCATATACGTTGTTAATTACGAGTTATATCAAAAACGTCCAAAGGGGGTAATGATAAGGGATGCTGGTGCTTCTATAGTGTTTATAGTGTTCTCATACACACATACTTGTATGCCTATTCGTCTACGGAACGCTCCCGAATAACGGCGCCTATGGTTCTTCAGATGAATGAAATATTTGTCAAATAATAATAACCGTAGAATAAGGTACCATATGTATGCCCACTGTGTTAAGGACAGAAACATGTGGTAGTACTATAAAAGCGAGTACAGTTGCAATTAGGATGTAGAAACGCACTTTTTCATTGAAATTTCCTCTGATCATCTGCATACATATACACAAATAACTCGTTTCTGCACACCTATTCATGATTTAGTTGTTGCAGCATGAGTGGCTCAGTTTCAGCAGTAACGGACTCTCACAGCTCGGTTCGCGATCTAAAACCGCAGGAAGTTCACTCCATAGTTTGGTCTGGAAACAGTTGGCCCGTATAGCTTTAAACCGAAATTGTTGGAAATCGGGTGATTAACCTCTTCGCAGCTTTATGCCTCATTTATTTTAATATGGAGTTTAACTTAATCCCATATTGATCGTAAGATGGTTCTAAATACAGAACAAAAGAATTATTTGACGCGATGTTACGCATATGTTTAGACCAATTGGCCAAAAATGATGGTGCAGCTCGTCCATTGAGTATATATGATTACAATCATTGTTCCCAGATAGGATTGAACGAAGAGCACGGAATATCTTTGGTTTTAAATAAAAGCGCCACGGAGATCCATAAGTCGCGGTGGTGCCGCGACGTATGGATCTCCGTGGACAAAACCATTCGGATTATCTAGTAGTATCTGGATAACATATATTCGTTATTCAGTTATGTTAACTTATTAAGATCGCCTTCTATTCGTTTCATTTCTTATTTATTATGCTCCATATTTAAAACAACATTCTGTATAGCCGCAAATATTCCGCTGCGTAAACGATAAAAATAGGTGTGAAACTATTTAATAACACCGAGGCGGCGCCTACACAAATTACGATCTGAGTCACGCAGGTATTTTCAAGACCGACAAGGCTAAACAAGCAAGCTCTTATGATAGACGAAATGAAAGCACGCGACGATTTGTGTTTTGTAATTACGATTGTCTTTTGACCATATTGGTGCACGTTTAAGGTAACGGACTGCACGCTTCACGAGTCTACAACATCTTACGTTTAAAAATAACTTGATTTATCAATCTACTCATTTGTATACTTAATTCAAACATGAACAGTAAAGGAAGTACTATTACAAAGCTCAACAAGCATTTCAGATCAAATAAGCATGAGCATTTCCTCTTAAGAAGATCCAGCCCTGATCATAGATTTTCATTTTAGAGCAGTCGACAAATAATGAAAAGTTATAACTTGTTAAAGCTAGACACATGTTACATTACGCTTATTTTAAAGTATAAGGTAACATTGTTGTAAATTGTTCCTATCTCATATCTTATAAAATGATGGACACTTAACGACACCTATGCGAAACACTAAAGAAAAAGTTTTTGCTTTTTCATTTGGTACTTTTTAATTATTTAATTTAATTAGTCTGTGAAGGATAAAAACATAAATTCGTCTTATCCAAATTGATATTTTTCTAGAAGTAACCGATTATTCAAATAAGTACGGTTAAGTATAACATACACATGCACGCAAACGCACGAAATTGACATTAATGAAAAAATAATATAATTGTTTTCAGTGAAAATAAGTAACTGTTTGTTAGGGGTGAAGATTGCCATAATCTTAGAAACTGGAAGATTGAACGAAGATTCATCTTACAGCTTCCCTGGAAACTAGCAAAAGCAACAGGCTCACTAAGCTAATCCGATCACCATAATCGTTATGCCTAGCGGTGTTGAGCAGTGCTGAACTACCTGGCGCTATGGCTTAAATCTGTATTTGATCGTAACAGAAGCTAATACAGACAAAAATATATGAAAACCATATACGAACTCCTTTCGTATCCTTCAAATAACCGGTCGCTACTTCCAACATTTGTGATGATATAACCAAACAGTTCAGCTAAAAGTGTGACTGGTTCACCACTTCTAAGATCCTTGCTAGATACTAAATTGAAGACTAAGGTAAATTGTATTTATGTACCACTCAAATTTGTATCAATGTTTCGTATATTCAAGTGGAGACTGAGTAAAACCCAAAGGGTGCATAGTCTTAGCATTGCGCGGATACTTCAGCTTCTCTAGCAATAATGATAAGTTTTTGATTTAATACGCCCATTTAAACGCAAGAAAATCCAGCATAACTGGTTCGAGATACTGCTCTTTCCTTTTGCTCTATTTTCTTGGAATTGATTTTAGACAAAAGTCTGAACTCATCACCTCCGATGAGAAGGCTTAACACCCCAAGCGATATACCTGCGGATACAATTATGTATTCACGAGCAGACCTATTCATATTGGAGCAACCTGAAGAACATCAGTGTGTAATAACGTATCATACATCGTCAAATTAAATGATAATGGCGTACTTCTTTGAAACATCTTCTTTCTTTTTAAGTGAAGATAAGACCCTGTAATCCAAGCACATGAGTCCTTGTGCACTTCGGCTGCTTTACAATTATTAATTCATTCGTTCATTATCCTATACTTATTTATCAGCAACCGCCGCAGCCGCCGCGGCTGCTGCTCTAGTCGAATTAGTTATTCCCGTACCCACCCCAGCGGCTGCTTTAGTCGAACCAGCTGCTGCTGCCACTGCTGCGGCGACATTAGCTGCTGCTGCTGTTGCCGAACCAGCTGATATTATAGTCGGTCGAGCTGTTGCTGTAGTGGAACCAGCTTCGACTGCGGCCGAATCAGCTGCCGCTGTCAAACCAGCTGGCGCTGGCAAACCAGCTGCCGTTTGCAGACCAGCTGCTCTTGGCAAACCAGTTGTTGTTACCAATCCAGCTTCTGTTGGCAATCCAACTGCCGCTCTCAAACCAGTTGTTGTTGCCAACCCAGCTTCTGTTGGCAAACCAGCTGCCGCTGGCAAACTAGTTGCAGTTGCCAATCCAGCTTCTGTTAGCAAACCAGTTATTGTGGCCAACCCAGCTTCTGTTAGCAAACCAGCTTCTGCTGGCGAACCAGCCGTTGTTGCCAACCCAGCTTCTGTTGGCAAACCGGTTGCCGCTAGCAAACCAGTTGTTGTTGCCAATCCAGCTCCTGTTGGCAAACCAGCTTCCACTGGCGAACCAGCTGTTACTGTCAACCCAGCTTCTGTTGGCGAACCAGCTTTCGCTGGCGAACCAGCTGATGTTGCCAACCCAGCTTCTGTTGGCAAACTAGCTTTCGCTGGCGAACCAGCTTTCGCTGGCGAACCAGCTTTCGCTGGCGAACCAGCTGATGTTGCCAACCCAGCTTCTGTTGGCAAATCAGCTGCCGCTAGCAAACCAGCCGTTGTTGCCAATCCAGCTGCTGCTGGCGAACCAGCTGCCGCTGGCAAACCAGCCGTTGTTGCCAATCCGGCTGCTGCTGGCGAACCAGCTGCCACCGGCAAGCCAGCTGTTGTTGCCAACAAAGCTTCTGTTGGCAAACCAGCTGTTGTTGTCAGCCCAGCTGCTGTTAGCAAACCAGCTGCCGCTGGCAAATCAGCTGTTGTTGCCAATCCAGCGCTGCTGGCGAACCAGCTGCCACTGGCAAGCCAGCTGTTGTTGCCAACCCAGCTGCTGCTGGCGAACCAGCTGTTGTTGTCAACCCAGCTGCTGTTAGCAAACCAGCTCCCGCTGAAAAATCAGCTGTTGTTGCCAATCCAGCTGCTGCTGGCGAACCAGCTGCCGCTGGCAAACCAGCCGTTGTTGCCAATCCAGCTGCTGCTGGCGAACCAGCTGTTGTTGCCAATCCAGCTGCTGCTGGCGAACCAGCTGCCGCTGGCAAACCAGCGTTGTTGCCAATCCAGCTGCTGCTGGCGAACCAGCTGTTGTTGTCAACCCAGCTGCTGTTAGCAAGCCGCTCCGGCTGAAAAATCAGCTGTTGTTGCCAGTCCAGCTGCTGCTGGCGTACCACCTGCCGCTGGCAAACCAGCCGTTGTTGCCAATCCAGCTGCTGCTGGCGAACCAGCTGTTGTTGCCAACCCAACCTCTGTTAGCAAACCAGCTGCTCCTGGCAAACCAGTTGTTGCCAATCCAGCTTCTGTTGGCAAACCAGCTGTTGTTGCCAACCCAGCTGCCGCTGGTAAACCAGCTGTTGTTGCCAACCCGAATTCTGTTAGCAAACCAGCTGTTGTTGCTAATCCAGCTGCTGCTGGCGACCCAGCTGTTGTTACTAACCCTGCTGCTGTTGGTAAACTAGCTGCTGCTGGCAAACCAGCTGCTGTTGCCAACCCAGCTTCGATTGGTAAACCAGCTGCTGCTGGCAAACCAGCTATTGTTGCCAATCCAGCTGCTGCTGGCAAACCAGCTGTTGTTGCCAACCCAGCTTCTCTTGGCAAATCAACTGTTGTTGTCAATCCAGCTGCTGTTGGTAAACTAGCTGCTACTGGCGAACCAGCTGTTGTTGCCAATCCAGCTGCTGCTGGCGAACTAGCTGCTGTTGTTGTTGAACCAGTTGCTGTTGTTGCTGAACCAGCTATTGTTGTCAACCCAGCTGCTGCTAGCGAACCAGCTGCTGCTGTTGTTGCACCAGTTGCTGTTGTTGCCAACCCAGCTGCTGTTAGCAAACCAGCTCCCGCTGAAAAATCAGCTGTTGTTGCCAATCCAGCTGCTGCTGGCGAATCAGCTGCCGCTGGCAAACCAGCTGTTGCCGCCAACCCAGCTGCTATTGGCGAACCAGCTGCCGCTGGCAAACCAGCTGTTGGTACCAACCCAGCTGCTGCTGGCAAACCAGTTGTTGTTGCCAATCCAGCTTCTGTTGGCAAACCAGCTGCCACTGGCAAACCAGCCGTTGTTACCAGTCCAGCTGCTGCTGGTGAACCAGCTGCTGTTGTTGTTGAACCAGTTGCTGCTGTTGTTGAACCAGTTGCTGTTGTTGTTGAACCAGCTGCTGCTGTTGCTGAGCCAGCTACTGCTGTAGTCAATTGAGCTGTTTCTGTAGTCATCCCAGCCGTTGCTATAGTGGAACCAACTTCTACTTCGGCCGACTCAGCTGCTGTTGTTGCTGGACCAAGTGCTGTTGTTGCTGAAGCAGCTGCTGTTGTTGTTGCTGAACCTGTTGCTTTTGTCGCTGAACCAGCTGCTATTATTGATGAACCAGCTGCTGTTGTTGCTGAGCCAGCTGTTGCTGTAGTCAGTTGAGTTCTTTCTGTAGTCATCCCAGCCGTTGCTGTAGTGGAACCAACTTCTACTGCGGCCGAATCAGCTGCTGCCGGTGAGCCAGCTGCTGTTGTTGCTGAGCCAGTTACTGCTGTAGTCGAATGAGCCATTGCTCGAATCAAATCAGTTGCTGCTATAGTCAAACCAACTGCGCCTGTAGTCAAATCAACCGATGCTGTACTTGAATTAGCTACAGGTTTAATAGCATCAACAGCTTTAGTGGGCGCTCCTCGAGCCGCAGTTACCGTGAAAGTTGAAAACCTTCCCGTAGCAATAGTCGCTGATGGAAATAGGGTTGTTGGAACCCTCGACGAACTAGCGACGCAGCGACCATTCTGTAGCCTGAAGCCGTCCTTACAGATGCATGCTGGCCGGCAAATAAACAGACACTTCCTGCAGGGGCCTGGTAGACTTGCACATTTGACTAAGCGCTGGTTTGCTCCACATCGAACAGCTCTGCCAAATACTACGGAGTTTGATGGATTGTTTGGGACATGGCAGCGACAACAGACACGAAAAAAAGATTATTAGCGGTAATTAATGACAATAAAAGAGAGACAAAAAATATAGACCTCGGTGCTCAAACTTAAAGGTACAGAAATACAGATTATCGGTATAGCTTCAAATTTTCGAAAAAACGACAAACCGTTTAAGAGACAGTTTGGGGGTATCGGGGAGCAATACTCGTTGAAAAAACCTGATATTTTGACTGAGCACAATCGTGCCCTACTGTTAATATTTTGTTTTTATTCCAGTTATGGATAAAGGAAACGTAGTTAAAGATAAGTGTAAATTGCCTAAATTGTCCAAAAGTATTTAAGCAAAGGCATGCAATGTCAGTTTTTAGTGTACTAGACTAATTAAACGGCATTGTACAAAAATATCTACTGAGCTGTGTTTTATTGCCCCTAAGAAGCGTTTAGATAAAGCGTTTATCAAATACATATATATATATATATATATATATGTCGGCGAAAAATGCTACGGGTACAGTGGCTTTCGCCGCACTTAAAAATTAAAAAACTCTCACAATGGGAGTGCACTAAAAAGAACGATAGCTAAAAAAGAATAAGATTGTATGTACAACTTTGTGTTGGATTACTGGCGTCAAATGCACTCTGTTAAAGAATTACAGTCCTCTGCATTTCAACGTTCGTCACAATGGCTGTCTCTGTGAACAAAGATTTGACGATAATTATGTAAGAGTTCAAAAAATGTTGGCCTTTAATTTTTCCGAAGGGACTGCACGTCACACAGCTGTAGAGGCGGGTATTATGCCAAGGAGAAACGCGCGTTTCGAAGCGTACACCTCATTGTACCGTTCAGATATGTAAGGCATTAATATAATACACACCTATATTCGCCATGCATATGTATGTACGTGTGTGCATGAATCGAATTAACTTACGCGTACTTTTCAAAAATATCGGCTTAACTTTTCATCCACGTTTAAATAGAGCTTCCGGGATCGCATCTTTTTTAGATTTTTTTTTCTATAATCACAAATAGAAGCGAGTTCACCCTAGTACTAGCGTTTATATATATATATGTGAGAAGAATTTTTAGTAGTAAAGGTTGTTCTCAATCGTGCAGCAGACTATAAAAACTATGTGTTGTTTTTTGGAGCACACACAGAAATAAAAACTTCAGCTAACTTGCTACCAAATAGACACTATGTATGAGCGATTAAATTAAATAGAAACACACAGAAGAATTCGTCGATACTGTTGACAGGATATGCAATATCCAGACAAAAAGACAGCGAAAAATCCAGATAGTAGAACGCAACTATAGTGTCAATGATCATGGCCATGAACAATTGCAGATACTATATACAATCAAGTTTATATTCAGACAAGTATGGGTCGACACAAAATGCTGTTTAAGGATACCAGCCCTGTACCCAGATTCACTCATCCAACTTATGAAGTAAGTCAATCCAGATGTATCTACTTACAGGATATTAATTTGGGATTAGCGTACTCCAGGAAGAAAACTAGCGTGACGAAAATTGCAAGCCGCATCATGGAAGGCACGGTAAGTCAATCGCTAGGACGAGTCTCTTCCCACGTACTAGCGTCGTTCTGTATATGCCGTCCGTGAAAGATCGAAGCCGACTGACCAATGCCTGTCTACTTTGCTCTTAAGTATTTACCTAAAGTCATACAGGTATAGTCGGCCTCAATATTTAACTAGTGACGTTAATATTAAGTTTACCCATTCCATGCTATGCAGTCTCAGCAAAACAACACGAAACGTCCTTACTTGTTAGATTCAATTTCACTTTGGAAGGTTTCCTCGCGAATAATTTCTCGCGGGCCCAATTCACCCTAGTCTAGCCCAGTCTGGCTGTAGATGATTACATTAGATTGAAGGGAGTTGCCATGACGCCTTGTTGTTGATTAACGCAGAATAACAGGCGATAAAGTAGGGTTACGAGTCAAAAAACCTATTACGTGGAATTAATTACAAGAAGTGAAATGTATTTTTGGCTCGGATTAGGAACCCAGCGGGGTACACGATCCTTAGTGGAATAGGCGGCCAATTATTATAGCTTAAGAACCCTAACAGGAGTATTCTGTTGACGCCTGCTTAGGCGCCAGGGCAGATGAAGATCGGCTAGAAAAGAGGGTGATTCAGGCAAGCAATGTTAACGGCATCTGAGTCTATTTTACGCAGCTGTGCTATGATGAATGTAGCATCTACAAACTCTTCAAAATGACGTTAACTTTCACATGTATATACAATCATAGAGTACATATACAGGACTGTCTAATGGCGCTGAACTTGGTGGCGTAACCTAGTTTAATCACTAGCTATTCGTAATTAAATGAGCTGCTAACAAAAATTCCTGCTTCGTAGCCGTAGAGGATTAAATTTTTTAATTTATGAACTTAGCTTATGGCAACGCATTTACTACAATGTTTTGATTTCATCCTTTCATCAAGGACGGGTCTAATGACAAACCGTAGCTGCTAACTCCTTATCAAACTACTCCCAATGAATGTTTTGTGTCGTATTTTAGGCTATTGAACTGATCTGGTCAACAATAATGTTATCGACGTATAGGTCGCCTGACTGTCTGACTCACAAGGAATAACTTGTATCTTGCAAGAAACTTGGGAGCGTGCCCAAAAACGTGCAATACACTCGAGAACGTCCAGTTTGTTTGGATGAAACAGCATGTTGCAACTTCGCGGAACGAAAGCAGCTAAATGGACTTGACAGCTAGATGTTTAATGAAATCTGAACACTCCGGCACACACAGCAGTCTGGTAGAAACTAACTTAAAGTACAGTATATATATTGCGAGGAACGAGGTTAAGATATTTCTTAATAGAAAAAAAAACTTACGAGATCTTATTCTTTCTCTGCAGATTTTGCAGAGATTCGTTTGCAGTTTAATCATATGCCCCTGTTGTTGTTCGATTAATGATACGTTTGCGCGCAAGAAGTATTATACGCATGAAAGAAAAATGAAATATACAGGTATCTGTAAAAAAATTTTGGTTCGATGCTCTCTATAATAGATGCCTTAAGTCCCCTTAACATGCTGTATGCAGCACAAGGATGTGTAAAAAACCTTAAAATTTCAGCTCTTATAAATGTATTGTTTTGGTTACCCAGATTAGAAATGAAAGAGCCATTGGCTCATTTTGTCGTAACGTTGACCATAATAAAAGCTCATAAAGTCGGCAATCAATGTGAAATTAGAACTTTCGAAGCTTTGTGATATTTTCGAATGTTACTTTACTACGGCCAAGTAAGTTATAATGTCGTTGAGCACCCTAGATTGCATACATTTAAATTCTAATCACGTCCAACTTATCGTCGTAATAGCAAACGAAGTTAAACTAATTTTACGCTGGGTTTCGGATCACTCAGTATACGGTGCTCAAGACAGAAAAATAATTGTAGGATCCTGTATAACATCCACAACTATCTGCGGTAATACAGTTCCCGTTTGACAATATTGTAAACTTTCTCCATTTAGGCCAGTTACCAAGCATTGTCGTTACAGCCACAAATCTAAATAGATGTATTCGAATACATAATGCAGAATTTCATGTACGACAACTATATTGACAAAAACCAGTATATGTCGATATGGCTTGGATCGTTTCATATCTGGCTGGGGAGCCAGTTGAGCAACCGCCACAAAACAGGCGTAACTTACTAAAGAAAAAGAACTAATGAGAAAGGAAGCGTTTTTTTTTGCCAGTATAAGAGAAATCGATCCAATAAAGCTACACAAGAGCCGCCAGTAACAGAATATGACTTCCATAGTGGTGCAGCGGTAACGTGTTAGCCTACTAGGTTTAGGGCAACGTAAAGTGGTGTAAGCTTAACAGGAGGTTTAGACAACCCATACCTTCTGCTGAGATGGGACAGCCATTTTTCGTTTAAAAGAATAAATTTTTAACGTAGGTCCTGGACGTAAGGCTCGAAACTCTGTTTAGTTGAACGTTAATTGCACACTGCTCCGGTCCATGCTTTTCAGGTCGGAAAAATACACATTATAGAATTGGCATAGGCGTTTCGCTACAAAATATTGACATGTACACATAGAATTTCAGTTATGTATTCGAAGCCACCACCTTTGTCATCCCTGAAACACAAAGCCTCAAAATTGATATGAGCATTCTTTGTATATATGAAACACTAGTCCAAAGTATAGCATACTTTTCGAATTCGAACCATGTAAAAACAATAGCGCTACCTAGAAAGCTTGTTTGTAGGTACTTTTGTTCAGAGAGAGTTTGTAACTTTGTTCAGAGAATGTTACGATAATTGTTCCATAAACAACTGACAGGTACGAATGTGCTTATTAACGCAAACTCGATTCCTACGTATATATACACGGGTAGATAGTGCCCGGTCACCCAAGTACGGCTAAACATTCGACGGGAGCTATTGGTATTCTGGTTCGTGATAACAAGTGAGAACCCTCCACGCAGAGCAGTCCAAGATCGCTTTGCTGTTTTTTTGCGAATGACATTTGTTGATCTTACAATCTGACGTTTATCTTACACGGCCATTCTATTAGAACCGGCCGCTTATCGGCAAAATCACTTCAAATTCCGTGTTTTGTCGTATCGACACATCACTAAAATCAGTGCACTGACCTTTTTTGTGCAGCGTTAAAATAAAGTTCTCTGTTGTACCCTTTCAGTTAGGTCCAATGGATGGATGCCTATCTAGCGTCTACTAAAATTAAAATCATAACTTTACACAGTCGCGTCCACATACATTTTTACGGTTGAAATTAATGCACTTCGAGTACTCTAATTCCAAACTAAACAACTTGAAACTTGTATTATTATGAAATAATTCTAGATTATTTATTTTTAATATTTACTTTTGTTTTTTGAACTGTATTTTTTTTCATTTAAACGTTAACAAGCGTCCAATTGTGTGGTGACTTACTTATTTCTCATGCCATTATAAGGGGAGTTTCGGCGTTTAACGATAGAATAAAGCTTCGTTGAGCGATAGCCCATTGTAAGTAGTTCTTTCGGTAAATTCTATTAAATGATTTACATTTGTTTGTTATTATGTAGTTCTTCCTCTACGGGGTCACTTTGGTGCGTACTACATGCGCATCATTATTACGAACAATTGCATACGTCATTTCGTTTTTGTAGACCGAAATCCTAAAAAAAATACATGCCTCAGTAAGTGTTGGCGCGAGACTCGTAAAGAATCCTGTGTGAAATCAGACCTCGGACTGCCCCAGGATAATGTCTACAAAAACACAGTATTACTAAATCCAAGCCGTTTAGGTAATATTAGCGACAATCTATATTATTTCCGGTAGTTGTTACCAAATACAGACAGAAGAACGTCTATTGGAAAGCGGAACAAATCCTGATAAATCCAATATAAAAGAAGCTTGAAATTTTATTCAGCTTGAAATTTAGGTCGCATTTTTTTCCTTAAATTTCGCAAAAAGTCGCAGAGTTTCCTTAAAAAATAACAAATTCTGATAAATTTTTAGTTATGTGTAGTAATATCGGAGTTATATCCAAGACTTGATTAAGAAGTGACCTATAACCTGAATAGGGCCTATAGAATTGATAACCACTGATGGTCATTGCGCATGTTCTACATATTCATTTACTGATATAGTCATTTTTCTAAAATATATAAGGAAGAACATAGAAAACAATATGCAGCTGCAGATTGTCGAATATATACAAGCATACATCCTTCATTCGCTGTAGATTATTGAGTTAGCCGAGTCTAAATTTTATTCTTAGCGAGATCGTTCTCGCCTCTTTTGTATCGTACTGAAGAAAAAAAATCTTATGTTTATTGTTCAACTTCAGGTTGCTTACAGCTCTGTGAATTGTTCTAGCCGGTAATGCGTGCGACTGCAAATCTATATATATATTATGTTTCTAATATGGTTTGACAGGGAGAGGACGGAAAGGAATTGTGGCTCGAAATGAATGAATATATTATACGAACGTGTGTTTCGAACTTGATTCTTATCCATATCTATCTTCTTCTATATATATATATATCTTAATATAATCCAGCTTTCACAGTTTAATTTGTTTTTCCAGACAAGAGTTGTTCGAATGTAAGATTAGTCGTGAGTGTATTACATGGGACGTATTTTTCGAAGTAGGAGGTGAGTCTCTTGTCTTACTTAAGTAAGCCTTTTTTTAGTATGGAATCAAATAAGATAATCTGGACATAGGGGAACGATTATGGGAAGCATGCTCAAGAGAAGCGATGTTAATTTTTCATAGACGTTTCGTATGAATAACTTTCTGATGTCAGTTACAAATGGCCTATCATGTTTAATGTAGTTGAGCTGTCCTTAGAGTTAGACTAATACGATGATAAAAAGCTCGTCAGTCAACTGGTTGTTTAAGATGGATGAGAAAAATGCCCAAAAACACTGAATATGGATCTCTCGTTTCTGAAATAAATGTACTACGCTCTAGTGAATCTCTTCTTATATTCATAGACTTTGGCCTATAACTTACTTGGTCGTTAGCTCTACTGTATAAATTTTAATGTTGTCCGAAGATGTTATCGTATTAAATGTCAAGATTCCCGAAAGAGCCGAACGAACAGATGTGATACTTGAATTGTCACCAAAGCGCATCTTGCCGTCAGTTACTTGCCGTAAACTATGCTAAGTCTTCTCTAAATTAGAACAATCCTACTGCACTAAGCTCCAGTTACACAACGTCTAAGGTTGAGATCAGATCATTGTTCAGTTGTAATAAAAATGTTTGTCCAATTGAACTTAGCTTCGTAAGTATTGATTCAATTTTCGCATTTTTCAGCCGTTTACTCGCCGTCCTCGCTGCTGCCGTGGTACCATCTGCCGCAGCTGTTGAGCCATCGACTCCTGTTGTCACCTCAGAGGAGGTTTTGGTTTTGGGGGTTGATGCTTCTTCCAATACCGGCAAACTTTTTCCATTCTAGTGCTGTAAATTGCCCGCAATATGTCGAACCCGCCTCCAAGGTTGAAGAACCTTCGCCGATGAAGCGGAGGTGGCGAAACCGCCGACGCATGTCCCGTCAGGGCCCTCCATGAAGCTGTTGTTTGGTTTACAGAAGAGAAAGCGCCGACGTGCTTTGACACGGCGCTACATGTTCGGACATCGAAAAAGCCTCCCGTCGACTGTGCATTGTACACACCTAATGCGAAGACTACAAATCAATAATTTTTGGTAGTTTTTAGAAAATTATTATTTAGGAATTTTGAGTTTCTATTATACAATATATATACCATATAATATTTCTATACTTTGTAAGTGTTGAACGTAGCCCGAAAGTGTCTCCAGTAGGCAAAGCAGCTGCATGGCGAGGGCAAACGGAAAACTGTACATTTTATATAGGTACAACTTGATGAACAGATGAGACTATAAAAATATCCGCTCAGGTACTCGTGAGCACGGTTACATGCTGACAAACCTTTACAAGCTCGTTCAAACGTATCAGCGTTTTATGTTTACAATGCTCATTATTTTGATATATCGACAACAAAGATGAGGACTATTTTTTTTTTTTCGTATCTGACTACTGCGTTCCGTAGTGGAAGAAATAATGCCCATCCATATCCACTCCACAGTTTTGATTCATAGCTTCCACCTGAATTAGATCACAATGAATGATAAACGATTGCCCTTTCTGATAAATTCAAGTGTCCCTTAAACTCCTCATGGGGTTCAGAGGCATAAATAAAACAAACAATGAATACATTAGGTACGTTTTGCATGAATCACACACGATACAACTCTAAGTTCTGTCATTTAAATTATGCCGGGACGCATATTCTGCTGTATGGCGCAGCTCATGTTATTATTATTGTTATCAGTCCGCGAATTATTAAGTAGGCGAGTATTAATGACGCGAATTTTAATATAATATTATTTTAATTTAGATTTTTAATATTATTTTTACATAGTTATACCTGCATCCATTATTGTTAGGTAATCTTTCTGCCTTATTTTGTAACGAAATTATTCACGACGAATTCAAAAAGGCACGTACCGCAATCGAAATTTCCAAATTTCGGCGGCAATAATCCTGTCTATTCTAAATATGTTCGGAATAATAAAAACAATTTATTTAAAAAAATAGGTCACGCATTTAAACTGAAGGCGTAAAAGTCACGTTTTTCACGTTTCGTCAGTCACGAAAAAAAGTTTCGCAAATGTGAAGAGGACTTTAAGATTTGTTCCGCACTGCTTTTCCAGACAAACTACCAGCATTTAATAAAGCACAGTTCAATAAAAAAAAAAAAACACTTCGCTATCGGGAATTGACTTCATGGTTTGGGTGGAATCGATTCAAAATGAACCGCTGGAGAGACTATGGATAAGATGCAACGGGCTTATCCTGTGAAGTAGAGATCTATGAAGACGAGAGCACTAGTCATTATGAGACTAATAACGGTGCAAGTTAATATTTGAATAGTTTTTAGAGAAGCTAGACTTGTTAGCGTCATTTAACTTCAGATACGATATCTAAAAAGTGCAAATACTGCTTACAAGTTTTGGATTTGTGGAAAAAACACCTGTTTGCTATAGCTTAAACGTATGTACTCACATGAAATACAGGTGAAAACCATAAAAAAAGAATGTCAACTTGAAAAAAAAAAGGCTACTTCAGCTATTTTCAGTTTACAGACGGCACGTCCTAAGAGACATGGCTACTCAGGTAATATCCCCTACATTAAAGCCTTTCTATCTATTACGAGAAATATGATTGTCTATGAATAAGTTGCTTTGTGTTTCTCTACGTATTATCTCTATTAGCGCTAAAGCGTCAGCTACATAATGGCAGCGTTAATTGTCGGCGATATGACAAACTATATGGCTTGTCTATACATTAATGTTTGAGAACCGAAATATACATCCGCCGGTACAACAAGTAGTTCTTAGTCATAAGGATAGCAAAAATACTCTAAGAGGACAAACCACGACAGCGACATTGCTATTTCGATCTACGATCCGCGTCTTTTGAATAGCAAAATTCGATCAGGATCTTTCCGAACGTTTTCTTTATAGGTAGTGTAGTTGGGCTGGAATCTACTAACACGAATACAATTTGGCATTTGTAAACTCCAAAAGTAGGAGCAGCAAAAGGTAACGCAGAAAAATGCTAGAAAGTCAACTAGAGTAAGGTGTCTATTTCTATATGTTACTGCCTCTTATATTAATAGCGGATTCGTAGGAACTGAGTCGATCTGTCACCTTATCTTCGGTTGTATTGGTTATTGCACGAGCTGTTCGGAAACTTAACTAATGTTAATACGTTCAGAGAACTTACCACAGAGATAAAATTAAAAAAGATAGATAAAATGAAAAAAAAAAAAAACTAGATTTCTCATTGCATCTAAGAGCTCATGCGAATCGATAAAATTGTCGCTTTCCATTTTGTATTACTACCCTGTAAACGTTTTGAATACCTTGTATTTATTCATGTAACTTTTCGAGTATGTGTTAGTTAGAGTTGCTCGTCCGTTAGAAGTTCTGCAGGCTCAGCGAAACAGCTTTTTATAATGTAACATTTTCGAGCAGGCTTGCCAATGGTGGTAAGCATACTCGAAAAGCCAAGCGTTGGGTTTAGTTAAATTGCCTCAATGATCTCCTACGTTCTAGTGCGTGCAGATACATATCAACTGATGGTAACGCGCAGTTAGTGGAGAAGTTAAAAGTTAGAAAATTCACCAAGTGGATTTAGCTCTAAAATTTTAAAATTTAAAAGATTAAAAGCTCGACGTGTTCCTGGTTGGAACAGACAGATTAGCATATTTAATTAAATATGCTAATGAAAAGCCATGTTAGAATGTGCTGAAATGTCTACTGAGACATTAGGACAACTGGAGACTTGGCGGCAAATGAGCGAAGTTTCAATTGAATTCTGGAAAGGATACGATGATAATATAAACTTAGCTTGTTAACTAAAGTTTGTTATCAGTTGGTGATATAATAGTACGCTGAGAAAATGCGTGATACTAGATAAAATGTTCGGGGTCAAGGGAATTTTCTGACGATGGCTTTGTTTAGATGTTTCAATATTTAGCTAACGACAATTTATCCACTTGAAACCTGTCCAACGACTTCGTAAGTGATGAGTCACGTCTTTCAAGGAAATCTCAACATACATGGAACTATAGATAAAATTTGTAATCATTCATATATTCATGGAATGCGGATAAGACGTAGTAGACATAGACAGGGGTGCCTACGCGGACGTTTTATATATATATATATATGCCAGAATTAGCACAATGTTGATAGACAATGTGCAATTAGACAATCGGTAAAAGTACACGGAGCAGCCAATTCGAAAAGATAACACTACTTCATTTAGATCGTTTGATTTGAGTATTTCCATTTTGCCCCTCCACATATAATATTTTCGCCTCGTAAAAGCGTTTTGTAAAATGCAAGCGTCTATGCTGAGCGAAGCTTTTAACCGAAGCTGCCCCGTCACTGTTTTCATTACGGCTGTCGTAGTTGGAAACTGCAAAGGTCATCCAGGTTCCAGTCAAAGATGCTTCACAACAATTGCAGATGTTTTTCTACTGCTGAAAAGTTCCAATCTGCTCTCGAAGAAAGGGGCATCGAAATAATCCTAGTGCAGTGAATGTGGGTAGAGTGGCAGCGGAACTGACGCTATAGGTGTCTGCCAAGTCTGTCGAATATCAGACACTCGGCCAATTTCATTACCTGACACTGCCCACTTGATGCGAATTATCTCGATTTGAGCAATATTAAAAGAAAATAATAACATAAAGGGACGTTTTAGATCTATCGACACATATATATATATATATATATATATATATATATATATATAATCTTATAAGATTCACCAAAATGTTGTTTCATTTGCATGGAACATCATAAGAACAGTCTATGGGATAAGTTTCAGACTTGTAAGCACCTTGCCATTTAAGTTACAATTGTGATGAGTAAAGGTTACAATAAGTAACATTTAATCGTCACATGTACACTAGAAGAGGATATGTGTGCCCTAAAGTGATTTCGACTTGCAAATATTCACCTTACTTAATCAGAGCTGATCTTAGTTCTTTATTCTGTAGTCTTTCGTCTACGGTCCATATTAAAGGCTATGCCTACTTCGTAACTTAGGTCATTTGAATTATTCGAGCACGCATTACAGCCAGGACAATCGTCTCACTTTCGCTTGGTTTTATTAATTAAAGTTATTTAGCTAGTTACCCCTACTCGAACACACACTTTGAGCCGCTTATCTATTTACAATACCCCAGTGCTAATTCAACCTTTCCTGAATTTGGGCAAAACTTGATTGACGAGTCTCTTAAATGCGCTGCTTTCATAGGAGGCAAAAATTAGAAAAGGACGTATGTGGTAAATTTTGACAATGTACATGAATACTAGCTGCGTGGAAAGCTACTATGAAATATATGCTACTGTATGACTTTTTCAAAATGTTACCAGAAAATAACTTCTATAGGATCCATTGGTGTAGTACATTGTGTTATATTAATTATATATATGTATAATTATATATACGTTAATTATAATATGGTCTATTAAATCGTACGGACCGCAGCCCACTGACGCCTAAAGATACAGATTTCCAGGTATGAGTTGAATTTCACAAATATGGCGGGACGTAAGAGTGGTAAAAAATCAGAGAAAAACGTTTGGGTCATTAGAAAAGACAAATGCAGCAAATGTAATGAATCTAAAGTTTTTGTCCAGAACGTACATAATGGTGAATTATGACACTGCACGCATCGTGCAGTATGAGATAAAAGCTAACAAAGATAAAAGCTAAGTAAACAATTAGCGTTGCTGTTCACTCAAACACTCTGTAGCTATAAAGCGTGTCTCGCTCAGAAGCATGTCAAACAATAAATTGCTTGCTGTTCTATGCATTCGTGAGTGCGCTACGAAACAGCGGATGTTCGTTTCCTAAACTAAACGTAAACTATAGATAGAAACTGAATTTGACAAAGGCACGCCTGCTTGAACGCTTAACGATGCGCCCAACATTGATACATTAAAATAGAAGAGCAAACACGGTCACGCTACTGAGTTTCGACAATGGGGAACGGAGCACGCAAAACGATATAATCTCGAATTGCGCAGATCGCACGCTATCTTCATGTTACGTCTATTGTGATGCAAAAAAAAAGGTGAGAAATGCTTGTACGTGAAAAAAAAAAAAAAAAGGATGTAACTATGCTGCGGATACTGGGTTCTTGTTGTTGCAGTTCGAACAAGGGAACAGCGTTGCGGTGATCAGTAACGGAACTTTGGAAGAACTAAAAACGTGCCCCTACGTCGTATCGTTAGTTCTGGTAATTTTCAAGGTGACCGCTCAGTGACGACTAATGTGGTCTTGAACATTTCGCTAAAATTGCCCGACTAGATATTTTGGGTGGACAGACATACCTATTAGCATATACATAACATTTTGGCGCGAAAAAAGCGTACTGCTTATATTGTTACCATTAGCGCCATCATACGTTTTCTGTCGGAATTATGATGCTGTGGTATCTAATTGATAATTCCTTGCCTTTGTATACACGAGCGTATGAGCAGGTGAAAGGCTGGTATATTGAATCAGCCCGATCTCTAGAATTTCCTGCGACCCTTAATGAAATGGGCGCTTAACCCAGAGCTAATGATTGTTGTGCCAAGAGTAGTGAACTATGCGCGTGTTGTAGCGTTATAGTTATTGAAGATCTATTAGTTAATTCACGAGAGTATACTAACGATACAAGGGGCGACCGGAACTAACGTCGTGCACAACACATGCGTTCAGGAATCCGTTGAAATTATTACATGTTTTTGGCGTAAAATCATAGAGTACATGCGAATATGTCTCGCGTTTACCAATGCTCTTACCTGAAAAGGCAGCGTGCAGTCTGGTAGATCATCTATGACCCTTATAAAGGGTTGAGTCTCGCGTTCCTGCAGAGAGAAATTACCTTACCTAAGCAGGTACGAGCCGCAGAAATAAGTCGCACGGGTCGTTTAGATACTGATATACTAGAATACTGTCCAAGTGTTTTATGCTTTTGGAACTATCTAGGCGAATTAGTAAATTGGAATTTTCATACGGAAAATTATTTTCGACATTAAGGCTAGTCGAAAGCGTATAAAACGGCCGTAAAAAGACTAGGCTAATGGTTGAAGAAGCATCCGTTTAAACCGTGAAGCCGTCTTTTCTCTTCTCACCAGTACTGCCTAATATAACGGAGATTCATTAAAGCCCCGTCATCATTTATTACAGCATAACAAGCCGCTGCTCCACTGAACTAGACGTCCTGTCAACATCCAAGGCACTTCCATATCGTGTCGTGATTTGTTTTGTTGTCTGGCTGCTTGATTACGGAGGAGAATTTCTAAATGGCAATGTTTCGTGGTTTTCGCTAACACTCGATTTCTTTCGTTTTAGGTACATATTACAAGTCATGGAAGGTTCAACGAGACAATTTTACGAAACTATGTTTACGCTGTCACACGAACACTTCAATTAAAGCACCAAGTTAAAAAATCACTAAGTTCAATCAATTCTGCACGCTCGAATCCAATCACACATCAATGGATTTTACTTTGTCACACTTTAGTACAGCATAATTTTTGAAATTGAACAAAAAATATATTTAACAAGTATAAGGGCCCGTTTTCGACAATCGTGACGTTCGTTGCATGTTCAGAATAAATAAATACTTATAATATATATATAAATAAAAATTTCAAGTGAAAACGCAGTGCATAGGATAAATTAGAGTTAATTAGGAAATTTTGTGCCACAATTGACTACGAATTAGGTTCAATTAATACGCAATTTTCTATAGATCGATCGAAACGTCCAGTAATATAGACACTAGGTATTCTTCCATTATGATTGTTATAATGTCTCTGCGATCGTGCGGTGGTAGCGCGTCCTTCTGCTAACTGGCAAGACGCATAGCTGACCTAGATCTCAACACAGAAACCTCTCAGCGTATAAATCAAGATCCAAATAAATTGCAAATGCGGCTTGAATCGTTGCCCCTGCTCTGTCCCTCGAAACGTTTCATATTCAGATTTTAACCTGACACGATTTGGAAGGAACGCCAAAACAGACCAAGACCGTTTCATAGAAAAAAAACATCTTCTTAAGCTATTTGTAAGTTTATACTTTTTCTGAAGCAACGATAATTCTCGCACTCTGGCTATCCTCAACGATATCTGTAAATACATTTGAATGCACCAGTAGGTGAAGATATCGACGTAGCACAGGGCAACCGTGCGGGTTACCCACTACTTTGGATTATGATCTATAACATTACCTTGCTTAGTAGGACCGTTAGTAGTAGTAGTAAATAAAGTAAGCGGTTTCTAGTACGCAATATAAAATACTAAATGAAAATGAATAATTTTTTTGGTCATTTGTTGCGTTTTATGGAATCTAACGCCGAGTAGGGGAATCAGAGCAATAGACTCCACTCAATACACGTTAGTTAGCTTGCCAGTCCAAATCGCGTCCAAGAAAAAAACCTATGGCCACATAATTTAGGTAAACCTATTAGCAACATGACGAAGCAACTAACCGTTAATCTTGTGTTACATTATTTGCTGGTCGTCATGGATCCCAAACCTCGAGTTTATAATCATGCCAAGTCGATACTTTGCATCGTCTGCTATCAAACCAAGCTTCGACTGAAAAAAATTATATTCTCTATTTTCGACCTTCTTATTATATTAAGTTTTGCCGTCTAAAACGATGACACGCGTTATTTACTATTTTGAAATACTTTTGTAGTTGTTATCTAAGACTATTGTTTAATCATTTAGATGAGTTAAAATTGAACTATTTAAAATCGACTTGTTACTTTTAAGTAATGTATCTTCTTTTTTTCTGAGTGCTATTTATAATTATTGTTTATTCGTTTGATACGTTCGATGCTGACCTAACTTACAAACACTGAATACGATTTAGAGGTTGCCAAAAAAGTTCTCCAAAAATACACGAGATATGTAACAAGTGTAGCAGCGACACACCGGTCTGCCAAGACGTAAGGCTCAAAATAAACGTCGAGGCACTTATGACGTACGTATGGTATTTTTGTTAGAAACAGTGGCAGCGCCCTTGATAGATTCGACCTAATTGATGAGTAGATGTTCAAACGCGGCTGCCAAATTTCAAAGGAGCGATGTTCGACATAACTGAAACAAATACTCAGTCCTACAATAAGATTTCACCAAAAGTTTTTGGCAAATTGCTTTGTGTAGATGACCTAATCCGATGAGGACACGACCCCATGCGCTGCGCAAGCTGTTTTGCGCATACGAGTACCAGTGTAGGAAAAACTTTAAATTCAAAATGTGTATTTTAAATTAACTCGCATATGTATAAACATATATATACTCATCTAGCGTCGAATTCTGTTTATTCGCGAGTTCAAACAGAGAAAAGTTGATAAGGCAAAAAAAAAAATGCTATAAACGTGTATTTAACAAAGGGAAGTTTTGAAAACTAGATACAGCAGACAGAACTAACCGTTATTTGAAACCCACTGCTTAGCCCTGCATCAGCGACCCACTTTTTTGTCCAAAAATAATTTGTTCGATCACCTGCAAGCCTCCACGAATGGAGGTTGATGACGTTATCTGGTAACTATTTGGACAACAGTAGTTTTTTTTCGAGCAAAGATTGCCAGTTAATATAAGAGTTAGCATCGTACATTGTGTCAATGACACCTAAAGGTTTTACTTAGCAAAGAATCGTACGAAGAACATTGAGGATGCCGCATGTCATCTATCAAACAGTGGTATTTTCCTGCCCCGAAAGTTACTGGGCTAGTAATATAAGCAAATGTAAGTGACGCAGGTGCTATGCCAGCAATTGTTAACTGCTCAAGTAGTTTGAACCGTCCAGACCACCAACATAAATACTGTCGTCCAATAGAAGCAACCTAAGTATTGACAATATAGTCTAATACGACCTAGTCTATTTCGTCGAGAAAATTAAGGACGGGCTAACGATAGGGCAGAATTTTAGCTGAAATTGTCCTATTTGGATTCACTTTTAATTACGCTAGCCAGTGTGAGTGAGTAAAGCTGTAAAAAAAAAGTACTATAACGTCTAGCCAAACAGGTTTCGGATCCATTCCATAGTTATACCAAAGTCGACATCTTTCGTTTTCGATTGCAAAGCGAAGTTATTAAAGGTAACCGAAGCAAGCTTTAAGTTTATTAAAACCTAATTAACACCTTCGATTCAACAAAACGTGTACAGTAACCAGTAGTAAATATAAAGCAATGTAGTTTTTATAAAAAAAAAAAAAAATCAATATACCATATGTAAACGGCTTTGAATTATGAGTATAAGCTTGAGCTAGAAAACCTGACATATGAAATGAATTTTTTTTACTTTAGGAAACGATAAGCATCTTCCTAACGGCTTTGGCGGGCGTCTGTTGAGGCGTACCTTTCTTACTTACCGCTAGATCCACACTTAGGGCGCTAATCGGTACGTTTTGTTTATCATAAACAGCCAAGCTGCGTTACCAACTCTGTCATGGAAGCTATAACAGACAGTTTGATGGGTTATGTACATTGTAAATAACGTATATGCGTTCTAATGGCTCCACTAGTACCGAAAAGCAATCCAGCCATTTCAAAGGCTTTCCTTTTCCTAACACACAAGCCAGTTTCGGTACAGGACCTGTATTTTAATAACACACTTTTTTCTGTTAAACGATAAAAAGGACATCGAACCAAGTTGAATCCAGTGACCTATCAAAATTCACAGACCTAATAGCATCGATATCAGTGTTCATCTACGTATATGTACTAGAACACAATCTGCTTACTTACGGGTGGTTTGGTGTACTGTTTATTCGATAGCCAGCTAGTTTTTGCAACAGATGTCCTATTGCGTGGATTGTTCATGGTTCCCGTGCCGCTATTATTCAGCGCGTTGACGCTGCATATATTTTCTTAGAAGTATTTTATCGATTTCGGAAATAGTTAAATAGATATTTCCGTAGCTAAACAACCTCTTGCCCCACAGACCTAACAGGACGCATTTTGTAATTGTCTTTTTTTGCTTCCATTCAATTAAGCGTTAGTACACCAAATCCGAAATCAGATTTAAGGAAAGCTTGCGATGTTATAATGAACGTGAGTTTGACTTGTTGAGTATTCAGCAGCATCAAATAGGTCCTTAGGTGGAGCTCTACGCCTTTGTCTTCGGTTTAGGCGAAATTTTGTGCCCTTTCTAAGCTCTGCTGTCCTGGGCACCAACCGGCCGTTAGTGTTGCATCGAAAACATTACGTTCAACATCTCCAACTTACTTGAAATCATTCATACTTTTGAAATCGGTACGAAGTAACCTGCCGTAGTCGCTCATTGATCTAAATCCCTAGTAATTACCGAATTTTTAATTAACTAATTAATATAATTCGTATTCGTCAATTAACTCGTCAAGTGACGAACACGAATTATATTGTAGGCCAAAAAGAATATTGCATAATGTTTCAGCTATAGCACTATCGAGGGCAGTTGCAGCAACAGCTCCAAATTTAGAAAAAGCTGTTATAACGATAATAATTCACGCATCCACGCGCTGACGGCACTATGGGCGTAGTATCCGTCGCAGCTGCCATTGACTTCCTCATCTTGTGTGGATTCAACCAAAACGATCTAAAGCCTGAGGCAAACCCCACCAAAAGCGACGTGATCTATCGAAAAAGTCGAAATAAACGGTCGTTATTTTATAATCTACGGTCTATCTCTTACCGTAGCGGATCGAGATATGTTGGGGTAAAATTCTTTGAATAGGCAATTATTTCGGCTGTTCAGTATTAGATTCTAACGCTATATAATACGAGCGTAATACTAGTTTATGTCCACATAGGCAGAATTATGTTTACAATTTTAACTAGACTTTTCGCCGACGGTTAGTGGATGGCCATAGTGCGACTAACGAGAAGATGCTGCGAGGGATATATTCTGTGTTTAATCAATGAAGGCAAACGTAGTACTAAAGCTTGCAAAATATAGCGCTGTAAACGAATGAATCTGAGGAATACTTCACAGAGATTAAACGGTGCAGGAAAGGACGTCAGCGGCGTTGAAGAGTTGATTCTAGTCATCAAAAGAGGTACCTCTATGCATCGACTGGCTACGCACGTCTACGTCCGTAACGGCAAATCCGTCTCCTTCATGAATTCAATATAGTATTTGTCAAACTGAAACAGCCATTGGATTTACTGAATACCTATTGAAAAAGTTCCTACCTGAGCTGTTGCTCTCGAATAAATGTTGACTCACTATAAAGCCTTAAAAAATCAGTGACTGACCTTGCATCAGCCAAGTATCCATGGGTAATGATTTTCATTTGCAGACGTTATGACAGAAGCGGTGAGCGACGTTATCAAGTAATTATACACGTAACAGTAATCTCTATGAACAAAGCCGCCAGCTAGTATGATTTGCGATGTCATGCGTTATTGAGTGGCATCTAGACAAAGGAGAGTAGTTAGAGTATAAACCGTTGTAAAATCTCACCGGGTATCGCCAGTATTAGGACGTGACATGACTTAAGAGTGTGTCATAAGAGCGCGACGGAGGAAACAGAACGTGGCGTGTGAAAACTGCGCACCTGTGGAGCTTGCTTGACTACGAGGTCAGCGTGTGTCCTTCAGTTTTCGTTGAGGAGACCTCAGAGACAACAGTAAGGCATTGCCAAGCGCAGACTCAGGTAAAAAAAAAAATAGTAATGTTCTACCAAGGTATTCTCAGGCGTACTCGGCTCTTGTTCTAAAAGTGGCAATAACTAACATGTGGCAGATTGCGGAGTTAACCATACAAGGGTGAATTTAGTAGAAAAATTTGAATTTGTTCTTGCCCAGGATAGCCGTGGTGACAGTCTATCGAAGATGAGTATCTACGGTTTTTTTTTTATTTTTATTTGAAATTATTATTATTATTATGGAGAATAATAGTCAATAAAAGCTATCGAAATAATACCACGACCACATGACATTAATTTTACTTGCCGTTCAAATAGTGAAAACTAAATACAAATGCAGTGGTATGCCAGTACATAGTTGACTGCGAGAATTTTTGTGTGCTTTTGCGGAATTCCAGATAAAAGTGGACACCAACAGAAGAAAATTTTAGTGATCAATCAAGCCCAACCAAAATGCAGCTTTCATCCCAAGTGATTAAAATTCTCCAGACAATCAACATGAATACTATCGTCGCTTGTATGGTAAAAGTGCTAACAATGTACTATGATATGGTCTAACCTATGGTCTAATCGATGAAGAAAATTATAGGCGAAGTAAAAGTTGGGCATATTTTTAGATAAATGTACCTAATCTGAACTAGTCTTCAAATTCGACATCACAGATGAATGGTGTCATAGAAATATAGTGTACAAATACGTAATTTCAACAGGTTCCGGTTTTGTCACTTAGGTATAAAGCAAATCGAACTGGTAGCAAATCTGTTGTCATATATTTGAAATAAATTTACCTTGTATTTACCTAAAAGAGGTTCAACTTAGCTTTAATTAGAATGGTTGGTGTTAGCGCTGTTGGAATTAAGCTAAACAACAGACGATTAATCGCTTTTAGGGGATGATGGATTCTTCATATGGAGCAACCCTACTGGATTTGGCAGAAGTCTTCCACACAAGTGTTCATGCCATATCCTTTACACTCACCACCAAATCGGCTGGTGCCTTATTTGGTGCGCTGATTAGTAAGTTTTGTCTATCTCTAATCGCGAGACAGCATTGTTTCTTTTGATCTTGCAATTTAAACTACACAATAATTTCGATTAAACGAATGTAAGAATTGAGATTAAAATGGACAGTTTGATAGGTGTCAAGTATATTATAAACTATCTATATATGGCCTAGTGAGCCTGGTTACACCAAGAAAAACCTGGCGACTCTCAGTTCTGGTTAGGAACCGTCTTTCGGTGGCCTAATTTCTATAATACTGAAGATAGTATGCACCAAATCGAATTGTTACGAAGAGTGTACTCTACGGCGCATTTCTTTAAATTTTTTTTAAGATATCAGGAGAACACAGTTACGTATGTTGTGTGGGGATTCAAATTGCTATACAAGCTTATAACTCGAGCTTGCAATCCTGATTTGATAAAACGTTTTTCTACCCTAAAAAATAGACATACCGCGTTAGCATTTTTTCAACGTATGGCTTCTTTTATGAAGTGATATTAGAGAATTTATGAACTCTTCCTCAGGTTTGCTCAAAGCAATCGTTGACCTGATTGCTTGGTTTGTTTTGTTACTCCTCCTTTGCCTCTCGAAGTTTTCTTTTCGTTAGATGATACCCTTTATGTGAAAGGTGTTCCATTCCACTCATTCATCGTTTGCCTTAGAATGCGTTTGGTATCCAGTTGCAATGGTTTCATGTGTCTGGCATCGTTTCGGGTCGTCCTTAAGGCCCGGTGCACTTCTTGATCGTGTGCGCTACATGATCTGTATACCCTAAAGTGCATAGAATACAGATGTTAGCAGCAATTTTTGTAATCCGTGCCCTGTACGCTTAAAATTGTTCATGTCCGGAGAAAGCCTAGGTGACGTAGTACGACACCTCCTTAAAAGGGTTAACAGACCATTACGTTAATTCTGGGGCAAGTGTTTTAGACCGTATATGAATCGGGAATCCAGCTGATCCAAAACCTGCTTCATTTGTTTAGAGTAGATATTTTGCCATTGTAAGATCGAATTATTCATCCACTGCTTTTGTCGCTTGTTCATCCACAAGGTGACTTCATGGTATCGTTCTTGCAATTATCAATATCGTTGCAGTCGCGATCGTTTTATAAGCCATAGCTACTCGGATCGTGGTTGCTCCTTGGGCCGATAGCGGGGCACGTCGGTTCTTTTTTAGTGCTAAAAGCCTACCCGCCTTTTCGGGGCAGGCATAGAGTACCGTATATTCTGCTACTGTAGCTCCTCTGGCGTGTTCTTTATTCTCTCCAATTATCGGTAAAATTTTCGCAAGTTTAACGCTTAGCTGACGGTATTTCGCTGCCGTATGTTCAACATGCGTTGAGCTAATGAGCGTCATGTCCTTAATGATACTTACAGATTGCCCCTTTCTTCCTGTAGAAATATGTACGGCTCCTAAGTTAAGAGTGAGCTTCTTCTTCTTCTTAATTTTCTTCCAATCCGTTAAAAAAACGTTGCGTCTACGGAGCAGCTTGCAGGTAATGCTCCGTCGTCCATTGCCAGAAGGTCCTCGTTACATGCGGCGACAACCAGCGTTAAATCATCAGCATATGCCACCTGGTCCGATTTTTTCGTCAGCAACTGCGACACTTCATCATAGCCCAGATTCTAGTATCGATCTAACAACTGAGCCTTGTGGGATATTGGTAGTAACTCGCCAGCATCCTAATTGAGCACCCTTCTTATAGCTGCATTCATGGGTCTTGTGCTTGTAAAATCATAGTGGAAGTCTGACAACCCATGATTTTGCTGAATCCTTTTCTCGTAGTATTTCCAGAGGAACCTTCCTTATTACGTTAAATGTGTTCGGCAGCCATATCTGTCTGTAGGATAAACCACCCGGTTTAAACGTCAGAACCAATTCTGTTTTTCTCCCAGACTGTAAGAAACTTCTCTTTTCTCAGAAACCTGTTTGCTAGTCCTTAACTTCAAACCCCAGAGCTTGACAGCGCCCGGATGGCCATCATTAGGTTCTGGTGCCTTTCCTAGTCCTTCTCAGACGTCCTCTACCTCTTCCATCGTTCCGTCTGAAGTGACTTCGTTATTGACTTGTATGCAGTCCTTCTCTCTAGCCGTTTACGTTATAAACAGGAATCCGATCATCTTCCTTATAGCGTTAGGTGGTAGTCTGGTGAACCTTTTTTTAGCTTATTTGTGACGATGCGGTGCAGAAGCCCTCATGTTCGGATTTCTATAAGCTCTTCGTTCGTTCGTTCGATTTATTTCTTTTGCTATGCTTGATAAGCTTCCTCTTGCTCATTCTTGTCGCTTTAAGCTCGTCCTATCCCCTTTTCTTCCTTCGGTTCATTAGTTCTTCCTCTCCTCGCTCTTGATCATGTGGTCTTCCCCCTTAGCCTTAGACCTAATGTATCTTCTGCTTACACTATTTTTCCATTCCACTAGTAGTTCAGCAAATATCTGCATCGTTCTTACCTAGGCATCCTCAGATCAATCTATTTACACGCCAAGTGTGTTTCGACTTTATTTGTAAAAACGCCTAAAAGTTTAACCTAATCTGGTCATCTATAGACATTGCTTGACCATGCTCAAATCATGGATCCAACCTGAGAGCAACAATATTCATTCCCAAATATACATATCTGCTAAAGCACAAATCTGCTTGTTTCCAGGTGGTTTGATGTACCGTTTATGCAATATCCAACTAGTTCTGGCCGTATGCGCCCTACTGAGTGGACTATTAGCGGTTCTCGTCCCATTGTTACCGAACGTGATAATGTTGCATATCGTTTCCTTTATACTCGGATCTATTTTATCGACTGCTGACGTAGGTAAGCAAACATTACCATAATGACATTAGTAAAGCCACGCAAGAAAATAGAAGGCCACCATTTTTTGTCGTATGAAATTTCATGATTGCCTTTTGCATGCTTTACTGTCAGTTAAGACGACTGGTCAGACACCAGTCAGAAATTATATTTAACCCAGGCATGCGATGCTCTTTTCGGTTTGATTGTCAGGGATGCACGTGTGGATACAAGTTATTTGGAGGCATAAGGCTGGCTTTCAGCTGCAGCTCTACAATCTTGTATTTGGTTTAGGCGGAATTGTTGCGCCATTCATCTGTGAACCGTTCCTAAGCTCCAGCATCCAAAACATAAATCACTCGTTAGTAATACTTCCGTCGCGCTAGGTTAAACAGCTCCAGTTCATCTTAGATTTTCCCTTTTTCCTATTTCCCAATACGTTATCTTTGAGCTGAATGAAAAAGTGCCCCAATTCAATAGCCTCTCGGGCTAGATGCTTAATATTTATCTTTACAAATATGAATTTCATTGCAGATCAGGAACATTACATAGTGCGTCAGACACCGTACTATTAGACACGACTGCAGCGACGGCTCTGAATTTAGAAAAAGGGATAAGAAGTGCCTCACGCATCTATTTCGCTTACGGTATTATGGGCGGAACATTGCTTGCAGCGGCCATTTCCATTATCGTCTTGTACACATTCGACAGGACCGATCCAAAGCCCGGCGTAGACTCTCCAAAAAGCAATGAAGATCTGCCGCAAAAGTCAAAATACACAATCATTACTTTATTATCCATTTACCTGTTTCTCGGTATCATAGACGAGGTCACATTTTCTGCGTATCTGCCAACGTTTGCAGTATGCCAGGAGAATTTACGCTTGTCTAAATCATCTGCTGCTTACTTAGCATCCGCATTCTGGACGAGCTTCACGATCGGTCGACTCTTCGCAACGCTGCTCACATTAAAATTCAGTCCCGGAAAGTTAATAGCTGTCTTCCATTTCATTTTGATGATAGCCACATTAGGAATGCTATTCTATATTAAAGAATCAGTGCTTGTAGTATGGCTGGGCACGATCATGGTGTCATTTGGATTGGGACCGTTTTTTGGAAATGCGACCGTTTGGGGTATTCAATATATAGTTTTGACGCACAATCATATGAGTGTAATATTTATTTGTGTGTGTGCAGGAATGACGATACCAGGTCTGCTAATTGGGCCCTTCATTGACAGTTACCCTATGGTATTGATGTGGGGCCATGCAGTACTTGCGACAACTCTTACGGGGTGTGCCATTTTACTACTGATCTATGGGCGAACTTCATTACTCCAAGAGTTTAAGCGGAAAAAGGCCAATAAGGATAAAACTTAGGGCGGCAGAGTCTCCGGGGAAATTGGAAAATTATCGTCACGGGAATACATTTTAATGAAACGAACTCAGCAATGTCTTCATGAGCAGTTTCACCATTATTACTATCGTATAATCGATGCTGCTTTAAATGCGCCTGCTAGATATAAACGTTAGAATTGTCAAGGAAGTCAACAAAACTAATGTCGCAAGCTGCAAATCTGTATACTTATGTGTAAATATATCACTAGCGATTCAACAATAAACAGACTATCATCAATACGCGCGTTAACCATAAATCACCTTTACGCTGGCTTTTTTATGATATTTGTATATTAATTTAAGAATTATAATAAAATTAAAATTACCTGTCGTAAATATCTTCATTTTCCTTCTATGTGGGAAAATTGTATATTGAATTGACCAGGCATCCGTTTGCTAAACCACAAGTTCAAACAGTTAACTCTTAGCTCCAATATCCTACTTATCATCAATGCAAAACGACTTTTTGCAGACCAGAAGCGTCCCTCAAAATGTTTGATTGTTTTGGTTTTTTATCTTTGCGATAATTGAGATATATCATAATTAAACTCCAGACGGCGGGTAGGAAAAAGCATTGCAAAATATTGTATTTTCGCTTGACGGAATACAAAGGAGAAACAGCATCTCGTTGAAATTCACTCTATTTATTACTTACGCTAGTTCATCATGTATTCAATACAACTAGCCTTTAACTATCAGTTAACCACGGTTGGCGGCTACAAATCAAAAGTTGCAAAATAATCTTCTCAGTACAAGGGTTAGCACTCAGCGGTGGTTTGGGAAAAGTCACTTGTGGCTTATTTTAGGCTTGTTCGTGTAAACGATCGACCCTGCATTTTGGGTTACAATCGAAGGCAAAAAAACAGCCTAACCCACCGCCTTTTTTAGAAGTTGGTCGCACATCGAACTATGCTACTCCAAGTGGTAATTTCGCTCCTAACGCAAATGAACTATATCTGGGCTGGCCCTTAGAAAATCAGGACATCTATACTGACTTGCATGATCGAGCAAGGATCCTATCGTTATGGCAATACAAGGCAATTTAAAGCAGATTCTATTGAAAAGCAAGCATTGACGTAAACTTTTACAAACCCCCACAATGGCTACATGGTATGCCAATATGCGATGGTAATAGCACTAGCAACAGCGAACTGTTCGTTGAAATCTCATTCTGCTGAGCACATTGTGGATTCATTGCCAATACGAAATGCGGCGGACCACACTTTATCTGACGCTGCACTTTTGAGTGGGAGCGGTCTTTTAAAGCAGCCGGGACTCGCTCGTTAGTGTATATGAACAGAAGACTGCTGTTCTGTAGAATCGTTTTTTTTTTCTGTTTATTCATCGTGCGATAATAATCCGAGAAGCGAAAATACCACATAGCAGCCATCCCTTGTTGTTACGGCTAGTACTCCGACAAGTATGCCTGTAAGCTAATCAGATATAAAATACTTGTAGATAATACCTATCCGATGAACATGGCCATGGTTGTTAACAAATAACTTTTTAATCAGTAGCCTAGTAAAGTTATTATGTACGATCAATTATCAGTAGCGCAGAGCCTATTTCATGTGGGCCGAATCTGGGGCTCAGTCTCAATGGTTGGACTTAGTCCAGCAGATACCTCTATTGATTACTTTTCAATTTTTCGCCCATATTTCACTCCGCCAACCTGGATCTTCATTTAACAGTACAACGGGCTGGTGAAAGGGAGTGACAGAAACTTACCGCGGCGACCGACTGGAGTCACCCATCGGGTTTCTTGCCTTACCAAACGCGCTGCATCTCACACGAAGGATGTTCCTCCGGGTCTTTCGTAAACCCAACAATAAATCAGCGCCATTTACATAAGTACGCATGTCCTGCGTTGATTTCTTTCTGCAGAGATATAATCCTTCTTAGTCGAAGAAACTATTCCCTTTCTTTTTGAATCTCGTTAGCTATCGTTACGCTCAGCTGCTATTCACCTATCGTCGTGTAGATAAATTCCATCAAGTAGGCAAGCTGATTTCGCGGAGCCTTAAAAATATTTCTTACACGTGGCTCATTTTCTCGCAGCCATTGTCTTAAAACTTTTGTTCTCGCTGTAATTCTAGCCACCTCTAGGTTAAAGCAAACCAGCAAGGCTGAACGGCTGAGTCTTCGACGTGCTGATTGCAAAAACCCTCGCCAATTCTGTATAAGTAGGTCCTGGCTGGAACACCACCGTCAAATCTGAAGGTGAAAGGAAGATGGAGACTTTGGGAACATGGCCCGTAGAAACAAAGGTAAAAAAGGAAAAATAAGGAACAATTGGAGCCTGCAGGCAGAACGGGCCGCAATTCTTACAACCAAGCATGGAATTCGAATGCGTTACCTCATCCCAGACATCGCAAAACGTCTGGACCGCCCAGTGCTAAAAATGGTTACATACCATTCAAATTAAATAAAGCGGTACTCATTTTCTGGTTATGATGTCAAGAAGCTACCATCCATGAAAGACTGTCAAAAACTTTACAGACATTCGGGAAGATGGCCAGGAACACCTTCTGTATCCTCAATGTCGAGCTACGTAAAGAAATGTGCTTCACCAATTGCGTGGTGTATTGAGATGAACCCTTGTCTGTGTTTACGGAATCCGTTCTTTGTTGAAGTTATTACATTTTTAGTCCGTTCTCTCTAGTTGCCTTTAAGACTTTGGCGAACGAGCTGACTAGGCCTGAAATCTGTTTTTTTTTTTAATATTAGTACGATCTCGATCATTTTTGAGCTGGCCTTTTCGGAAGCCCTTGATAGCCGTTGCTGCGACATTTTCAGGGAATTCCTTGAAGAGAGTCAGCCCACACCTTTAGCGTACCGGCTTTACCCACCTAGATTACACAGCTCAAGCGCTGATAATTTTGCATACCTTTATTTGCCCTTCTCAGAATTTTCCCGCGGCCTCTAGGAGACCATTCTGTGCGAGAACCATGTAAAACTTTCTTTCTGTCCTTCTTGTTTTAAATTTTGAACCGGGGTCGAAAGGCAGCGGGAGGTGCCATGCTTCTTTTGATAACAAGTATTCTGTAGTATAGTGATTATTGAAGTTTCCCTCAGTGATACGTACTCGCCATTCAAAAATCAGGTTCACCATTCTTTCATTGCGTAGCAATAGTTAGATCTACAGAAACCAATCTGCAATGATACAGACGCTCCCGGTCAGTTCTGCTGCTTATCAATGCTGTGTTACGCTTGCTAACTAAACGTCTCATTCGTCTCTCACCTGCTCGTAATTTCCTCTAGCATAGCGTGGATAGCGTTGATTACAGCTAGCCTGGATCAACTTGAGGTGATCCATTGGACGGAATGGGTATTTCAGACGCGTCGTGGACTATCACGGTGTGACTGAAGTCTTGCGTAATGTATTCTTCAGCGTTAGATGAGACCCATTTCCTCTTTTTGTATTGCTGCTTCTTGTGAACAGTAGCTTGTGCTTTTTTTTCTTGAGCCTTACCTTCAACGGGTTCCTCGTTGGTAGCTCGCTTACAATCTAGGATCGCCTTCCTGAAAACAGGAGGTATCATGAAGTTGGCTGCATGACCCTCCACAACGCACACATAGATTTGGTTCTATAAACCTTTATGGCGAGGTCGCTATCCCTGGTCTTTGTAATTGAGTTTATCTTAATCTCGGCCTCGTCTGGTTTGATATTGTTACCCATTATGCGGAAGATGCTCCCGATAGTGGAGGTCTTCTAAGTTCTGACAGTACGTTGGCCGGTAGTACCAGGTTGCATGGGTCTGCCTGGCCCTCTGTAAGAACTGTTAACCCTAAGCCTCTCGATTTTCCGCAAAGCTAACTGAAAGGTGCCAGTCAGCCGTTCGAAAGCACTTCATATTCCTCTGACATGTGGAGACTCGGCGGCCCCAAGCTGAAAAGCTCCTTAGTGTTTTCAATAATCTAGGTGAGCATATACAGAAAACTGGAGCTATGTTAGTATCCAACATGCCTAAAGTGAGCCTTCTTGTAAAAATCTGGGGGTTCACTAATTCTGGTTTCCTGCGCATCCATCAGGTGGGCGTTTTGATGATCTGGATATGCTTAGGGTCTATAATTCCTTCTAGATAATTGGGCCGTTTATCGAAGCTTGACTGGCGATGACAATGAGCCACCTCGCGCTTGTCAGTCCACTCACCGCAGGCAGGGGCATAGTATTTTTGTATGGCGGGACGCCGCTACTTAGAGAACTTGAGAGAAAAGGAGTCGATAGAGAAAAACAGGTGAAAGGCGCCAAAAACATGTTAAACGCTTAAACAATTAATTTACATAGGCAAATAGTACATCCTTACTGCTATCGTCTGTTCTATTCAAACACTCAGAGTAACGCATTGATTAACCCGGCAACTAACTACTGAAAGTACTATGTGGTATTGAACAAGCACATTTCGTCAAGAAGAACAAGAGGCCGATCATGGCAATATCAGTGAGAAACAACAATTTGCAATTATGTGCAAAACTCATTCTTGTACAAATGTAACATAAAACATAAACGAAGATCTGTTTTACATCAATAACAGCTTGCCGAAAATAGCCTTTTTGCGGCATTTGAGTGTATGATATAGGGTCCTACAAAGTTTGAAGTTAATCCTTTAATCTGTATAATAATAACGCTGCCCAATAGCTAATACGAATTACTTAATGAAGAAATTTTCTTATGCGATTGGATCTAAACAATACTATAAATACCGCTTAGAGCAAAATTATCTATGCTGAAAATGCCTATTTCAACGAGATCACGGGACGACCAAATAAGGCATGCTTACGTATCCCCAGCCCTTCAACTGCCTCTCCTTTAGATGTCCTCAACCCTAGAAAGAGTTGTCTCTTTTTAATACATAGTCAAAACGGGGCATGCGAGTGAAAAACGTTAAAGAATCTATAGGGTAATGAGGCCTGGATAGAGACCAGCAAGGAATGCTGCCGCTTTGGCTGTCTCAGGAGATAATGGCAGTGGCGATAATGGGGTGTGTTTATGCCACTTTGATTAGCGCGATCCATCTCATAATGGCGACTACAATGTTGATGATTAACTCGTGCTTGCAACTGATATTGAGCAATGAAAACTTTACACTGAAGCACATAAGCTGCACTCTTGCTTTTCCCACCCAAAAAGGAAATGGAAAGGATAAATCCGCGAAGGAGATTTGCTTTATTCTGCACCATCGAACTGAGTTTCTTTTTTGACGAACACGATATTTCGAAGTTCAGTGTACTTCATGTTTGCTGCTTTTACTGTCGCGAAGCAGCAGGCGTTCACCGGCTAAAATCGATGAAAATCGAATGGCGTCATGAATGAAAGCACAAAAAAAAGATAAATCTGCACCTTTTCTGCCTTGTGCTTCTAATTGCAAAAAATAAGAACTTGCTTTATTAGGCTCTATGAAACTGGAAAGGCAAAGGGCTGTGAAGCGTTCATTTAGTCGTTTGATTTGACAAAAATATTGTGACTTTTTGAGTCTGTGAAGGTCTTAGTGAATGGGATCTATAGCCCAGCCGTATTACTGCTAAGCTAAAGGTACGAACGTTCAGACCGTCGGGGAATTGGTAACACTGAAATTGGTCATAACATTCACACTCTACAAAAAGCGTATCTTATCTTTTGAGCAAGTTAATTCCTGCGTCAAGGCAGAACATCTGAATCGGATGACTTGTACCAGTGCCGAAAGCATCAATATCGTTTGTTGTAGGTGTTGTAGGCGAAAATAGTAAAGATACATATCTTATAAAATCAAGATACGTTTGTATATCGCTAGATATCATTCACCTTATTATCGATTAGCTCGTAACAATTTTCCTATGCATTGATATCGATAAAATCTCGATAAAAATGTGACACGTCGTAATAAAAACATGAACCTACCTCGTGCCCTTACGTTATTTTAATGTAATTAGTTTTCGAAAGCCGTGCGATTACATAGCGCGATTTTGTCACCATGAGCCCTCACGACACTTTTTTATGTAATACGTTGCATGGCGCGAAAGACGATGTCCTAGGTTCGTGCGTAGTAGTAGTAGTAGTATAGGAGACCTTGTTCCTACACCGTTGTATGATACTACACATTAGTTAGAAATAAACGCATATTTACGTGATTCGTATATTTCTAACTAATGTTTAGTACCATACAAACAAAAAATAACATGTGATATTACGCATATAAATGCAGTTTCATTTAATAACATTCTAATTTAAGGTTAGCGACCAAATTAAACGTCTGTTAGGCAATTTTATTTTTACTTCCGGCCGCAGAGAGTGATCTCATGGCTAACGATTGCAGCACCAGTGATAACGGCCGTGTTCGCAGGTAAAAAGCTTTGCAGTCTTAGATTTTCAACTTAGACGTTATTATAGAACTGCTGAATAAACCTGCAACTTACCAAGTAACTGTGTATTTTTCTCGTTTGTTGAATTTGAAACGTCCGCTTTGACGTCCAGCTACGGCATGACCGTGAGAACAACGTATGGAGT
Organism: Varroa destructor; assembly: GCF_002443255.2. NCBI lineage: Eukaryota > Metazoa > Arthropoda > Arachnida > Mesostigmata > Varroidae > Varroa > Varroa destructor. The sequence goes on from NW_019211456.1 coordinate 17,348,578, forward strand.
CAGTCGCTAACCTCACTTCGAAGGTTCTGTCTTCAGGTAATTTTTATCATTCGTTTACTATCTGTACTCGCGACTATTTGACTATGCGCTTCATTTAGAACGAGCAAATAATCCATGCTCGAAGAACATTATTAATATGCTACTAAGTAACATGTCTATGGGTCAAGTAATGCAGCCAATGCTTTAGCATAATTACTTCACCATAAGGTATCATAGACTGTTATTAAATACGTCTTCTATCATGTACGAGAACAGCGACGGTAGTATTAATAAAAATACGAACGCCCCGTATATGCCAAGACGATTTATGGCCGTTAAGTCAGTGAAACATGAACGAAGCTCTCGCTTGCTGACAGCCGCTCACCGAGCTGTCGTCAGGGAATGTTAATGACGTTCGGTCACTCATCACAAAGAAGAAACCGGTCGACTGGTGCATCTTACTGATGGCAGAAGTGTTATTGTAGAGATGATCAATTTATTAAAAATACGTACTAGAAAAATTCGTAGAGTTAGTTGTGCCACCATTTTTGGCAACTAGGAATACATTGGAAGTCTAGCATTGTTCCCGATACTCGCGACACAAGGCAGGAAACAGTATTACACCGTGGGCTGAAACATGCAGACGCTTGACAGATTGTAAACGACAGATAGCCACCAATAACATAAGCGATTATCTCTATCATGCGTTGAGAGAAGTCTCGTTCCTTTCTCACGCAGAGTCCACCTCCACCTATATACACAAAGAAATTATACCCTAGAAATTTATTGTTGACATGGGCGTAAACAACGGACAGCACCCCTGACGCAAGGTCGTGGTGAAGCTATTACATAGTAGTAGCGAACGGCGTTCGAAAGTCTGTCCGCTACAACTTTGACATACCAATCAGCAAGGGCATTGGTGGGAACTCTTGGTTGCTTGTGAGGAGTGGCTCCCTTGTACAGGAAACAGTGCGGTTGCCTTTCGTGCAGTGGAAGAGACCAGCGTTGAGGGTATTTACTCCTTACAATCCCTTTTCGCATAAATCCTTCCCTGTGACCTATCAGCTATACCATGATCGAGGAAAGCAGTATGATAAGTCCGATTCGCTCGTGCTAATACCAGACATGTGTATTGTGTGTCTATGCATAAATGCTGTGTGTGATCGGCTGGAATACACATAGTTTGTGTGTACTAGTTACGGCAGATGCTCATTGCCGCCAATTATAACAAATGTATTTTCTCTCTCTCTCTCTCTCTCTCTCTCTCTCTCTCTCTCTCTCCAAAACTCCAGTCTTGAACCTTGTAGTTTTGACTGCGAATCGTATAGAGAAAACAAATTAGTTCGTAATGGAGATGATTGAAATGACGATGCAAGGAGGAAGTTCCCTGAAATGAGAGTCCGAAAAAATATGGTAGGTCGTACGTAAGATAAAGGTTTTAGCTTTATTAATATTTGTACAAAACAACTTTCAAAGAAACATTTTTTAAACAAAATGATCTTTCCCGTCTATAGAAAAAGTTCAGTAAACGTCAGATACACATCGGGCAGAAAAGGGCAGCCTGGGCCCTGGTAGATAAATCTGAAATATATTGATAAATTTGGAGTATATCGCTTAAATGTATTTCTACTATTTGCCAACTTATGGAAAACCTGCACACATGTGCAGTAAGGATTTTCTAATGATTAATTCTACTTTTGCCAAAATGATGTAAACCAGTAGGTCATACTCCAATTTATACATTTACCAACTCCACTGCAACTATAGGCGAATAAACTGAAACAAAGCGTTGGGTATCGCCCTTAGTATCCTTCTTCGAAGTCTCTAAAAGAAAGAGAAATAGAAGCTCGTAAATATTCTACAAGGGCCATATGAAGTGGTTTTCTTCGGCCTCATTGTAAAAGTGTCTTAGGTTAAAAAATCTTGTTGCACAGTAGCAAGTCACAGGTTTGTACTAAAGATGATTTATTTCATGGGCTTTTAGGTAGGGGGATGGAAAGAAAGTAGAATGACGACATTGGATTAGAGGAATTTGTACAAGGTTTCATACGCGTATGAAGGCGTTCAAATGAATGGCCTGCGCTTGAAACCTACCACCTGAATGGCTTATGCCGAGAAGATGTTCGTGATAATGAGAACAAAAAGCAGCAACTATGTAAAAATCAGAGGTAGACCCATGCTACAGGCTAGCCACACTGGAACACTTAAAAAGTAAAATATGGTGAGAAGCAGTACTTAAGCTTGCTTTTACGCGGACATGCCTTAAACCAAACGATTTTTGTCTCGCCACGTGTGAAAAATGTAAATGCTATGATTTAGTAATTAGGGGGTGCATAAAAGTGCGTTATTTAGGTACATATCAGAGGTGGTGTGGCTGACCAGCTTCCAAGCAAATGGCTTAATAAAAACAACTTAATACAGACAATGAGGTTAATAAAAATGTTTTTTTTATTCACACAAATTGTGTAGCATTTGCTTGTCGTTGACGCAGTTTGAATTAGCGACCCCTGGTCTTTTTACGCACTGTTAAAATTGACAAATATACGTCCTAATGGCAGTAATAATAAATCATATAATTGACATCATCAGCTTCTTACAGCACGACTCTTCGTATCTTCATGATATTCCACAATATTAAAAGTCACCAAGTCTATTTTATATGATTACGACTACTACATTACCTTAATTATTTTAAACATGGCAGGATGGGCAAGAAGCTACCAACTTAAAAAAGCTTTCCAATAAAATGATTCGTGATACTTCTATAAATTAAGTAGCCCCTATCAATAACATTAGTTCGATTCTGCTGATTGCAGGTCATTTTGATTACATATTTAGCTTTATCTCTTTTCGCCGACCACTACTTACCCGAATCCGTATTTGCGTGTTCGTTCACGGATAGCCTTCGTTAACATACAGTTAACTCCGGCACATAAGTTCACATATACATAAGCATAATATGAACTAGCCTTCTGGTGGTAATACAAAGACTGTTACAATATGTCTGCTGGTGGAGCTGCTTGCCGACTCCACTTTCGTCTGTAAAAACCTAAAAAATGCTTTTTTAGGTTCAGGTTTTTAAGGCGCCCGGGACACGTGGCTTCTCCAACTCAAGACGCTAAAAGGGTAATCAGCCTGCTTAATGAATACGATAGCTCCAGCGCAGTCAAAGCGACTCACATTCATACTACAGGTTCTTGTCAGTTGCTTAGCAGATGGGGGTCAGGAACTACCTGGGTTGAGGTACTGTTCGCGTTATGGAGATTCTGCACGACTGCGCGCGATTAGACGTGTAAGACTGTTTTTGTTTGCACTTTCTATTTTCTCGTTGATTGCTATGAACATTTGTATAGTATCGTAAGGTTTGTGCATAGCAAGTTTTCTCTTCGCAGTCTTCCAACCACCGCCCGCAATCAACAGGTGCTTCAGCTTGCTTGATATCAGCCCTGTAGCTCTCTTTTGTAGTCGTTGTTTGTCCCGCATGGCGACTGCGGAGACAATTTGCAAGTTCGCAAGATTGTGGTACTATAATTACAACTCGCAGTACCCAGGTCTGTTTCTGCCCTTACTTTGCATTCGGTCACTGCAAGATCTCTGTATTTGTTAATTCTGTACCCGGGCTTTCATTTCCTTGCCAGGCTATCAGAACCAGCAGCAGCAGCAGCAGCAGCAAATCCTGCGTCAGCGATTCAGGAGTTAATCCTGAATACAAGTGAACTTAGCTGAATACTGAACAATTGCACAGAACTCACCTAGCCTGCGACGTCTGCTAGCTGGCCTCGATACCGCGACGAAACTTAGCGGCGTCATTTGCTGAATACTCGAATACATGAATATAATCGTGTGTTAGCAGTGTTTATCCTTAATCTTTCTCTCGACCTTATAGAAAGACATAAGTTGAGTAGTTAATTTCAATCTGACTGAATGACATAAGCTTGATTTCGCTTTAGATTGATATAAACGGCGGCTGATGGATGTATGTGTGCGTGCATTTGTGAAGAAAACGACTGTTTTCGAGAGTGCACTTATACAGGGTCCACTTTGTTGATTTTTTCTTTGACTATCGATGACTAGTGTGGTTTAAATTAATCATTGGGTATAATGCAGTTCGTTCTCGGCGTCCGCTGGTGCGAAAATTTCGTTTGCATATTGTCCTAGGCAGCACATCCTGTTTTTCAATTTTCAAATATTATTATTATGATACCTGCAACTAATTCCGTCACATTTAATCCTTCGAGTCCTATGTTAATACGACCTCTAAACTTGACCAGCAATCTACCCATTGGTCTATTTTTGTTTTGTTTTCGCAAAGCTTCCGATAATGATTTCAGGTAGGATTATTGTGTTGTAACAACGAAGTAATGCGAGTTTCATAAGTATATTGTATGTAATCTAGTAGCAAACTTCGGAAAGCAGAGTAGACGATTTTCTTTAGTGACTCCTGTAACTCATCAGAATGCATATGCAGATGGACCCAATTACGGGGCAACCCGGCGATTATGTGGTGCTAAACATACCTCCAGAAGTCATTCAAGCCGCATTACAGCAGTCCGCTGCACAACTGGGTCTACAAGCAGGCGCACCCGGCTACGCTGCAGGGGCCCTACCCTTCGTAGTCAATAACCAGACCCATGGGTCTGGGCCCGTACCTTATCCCTATCAGCAAATGTACAATGTTCATAGTTTGCCACAGCACGTTGCGCTGCAACCGCTGATCCTGCAAGGTCATGTTCCAAGCCCACCACAACAACTTATGGGTCAAGCACAGCAGTCTCTGCCACAACTGCCCATGTTCAATCTTCAGGCGGTGCAGTCGGCGCAGCAGCATGGTGCTCAACCTACGGGTCCTTATGTACCAGCGCTCTACGGCCCTCAGTTCGACTCTGCTTCACTTCTTTCATCGCCGCAACAATCACCTTCGTCAACATTTGGCAGTACGGCTTCGTCACAGGCTCCACAAGGACTGACGCCTCCGAACGCTTTTGTACAACCACAGTATGTGTACAATTTGCAACCCATACAGCCTAACGTTCAAAATTTTCCGTCGGGGCTGCCGATTCACGCTGCCTTACAGCCAGCTGGTGTAGCGACTGGTATTATCCAGCCTCAGACGGCGTTTGGAAACCTTTCACGTTACCAGGCAGTGCTACAGCCCATACCCCAAGCAGGGCTGCAAGCGATAAATCAAACAGGGCTACAAGCGCCAGGCCAAGTAAACCCACAGCCAATACCGACAGCGCCTTACTTTTTCGGCCATTATATAGCAGAACCATGCCCAGGGTTTGGGTTCTCGCTGATACCACAAGCTCTGCCTTGCAAAGCATCTACTGAGGACAATTTGCACGGAGGCCATTCAACGACGCCAAAGGATAACAGTGCCTCTCACCAATCGCGTATTTCCATAGCTACCCCGTGCAAAAATTGTAAAGAACCTCATCACCAGTGAAAGCGGTGAAGTTCAAGCTTAAAATCAACATGAGCCGAGTGATATAAAAGATCATGGTAAATATTTATAGGTGTTCGAAAAAAGTTTTAGAAAACTTAGCTATTTCTGGTTTACATTTGTTGTTGCCTGTTCCGCGGTGAAGGTTGCCGCCATTACGTATACTTATAGAGATAAATTGACCGTACATGTATACAGATATCTATAAACTGAAGCCAGCCTGAATGGGCCATGAACCCTGCAGTTCGGCTGGAGTACATGAACGTGAGCATCTGCCCAAGGCCCGCCAGGTAACATGCAGCTAATTCAAACGTATTTTTCTGCTTAACCGTGAGAAAATGTACGCGAGCACGTAAAATGTGTTTTAAGCGGATGAGACGGTTTGGGTTCTTCGAAACGTATTCCATTCAATCAGTGTAGACGATACCATTCTTTCGGGTGTTCGCCAGCGATACGTTGATGACAGTGACAATATATGGCAGGCACTATTGATACGGCATTGGTTAAATTTGCATTTTTGCAACAATGTTCAAAAAGATCTGTAATCGTAGTTGGTAATAATAGTTTCCCGTAAACACAAGAAGAGCAGTTGTATGTGTCGATTTTCGTAAGGTTTTATTAAAGATACTAATATTTAATACTGGATATAACTTGGACTAACGAGAAGAGACGACATTGAATTCAAATAACTATATCGATACTAGCGATATTATCGAGCAATTCAGTAACAACTTTCAGTTACAAGTTCCAGTAGCCAAATAATCTTTCCCGTAAATAGTGCATATCTTAACGTTATCTAATCATTGATGCTTATACTTCATGTCGAACGTCCTGCTGTTGCTCTTTTCCCGTTCATCTAAGCCGTAAACAATCCATTTTGAGATTGACACTTCGTTGAACTCTAATTTCGTTATCGTAATTGCAGTACCGTGCCTGATCCGCTAATACAGGCTCTATCCGCTTTACTTTTATCGCGTCGCTGGATCCCTTTCCTTCGTTCGCCTTTCTAGTTATGCCACTTACTTGACCCGAGAGAAGCATTTTCTGATTGAATTTGACCCTTCATACCGTACATTTAGCGTTGCGACTTGCAGCCGAGGCCACTTCGATAGTACCTCGTTTTAACTTGTACTGGTTTATAGCAGTGAAGATCGGTCTGAAGAACGGTCACGTGTTCGCACAGTGTATTTACTGCTCTGCAGTTGGATAGATTTTAACGGTTTTTCTGTCACTGATTTTTGCTGTCCTCCTTATATAGCACTTGCCAGTGTCGACTTTTGTTAGCTGGCTGCGAGTCACCGATTCGTCCACGACCTTTTTATCAGCATATCGCTGCTTGATCGGTGTTGTTTCGTTCTAGCCAGGCCATATAATAGGGTGCACATTGCTGTATACCCTGTACTATATTTTTACCACTTGTCAACAGTATCATGGCCCTATAGGAACTAGAATGTCGATAAGTAAAATACCAAACAAACGATAGGTGAAGGTCACCGCTTCGGGTGGTCATACTGCGTGAGAAGAACGTGACAACGATTACAGAGGAAAATAATTTATAGAATATTCGATATCACGACTACGTTAAAGTTCTGGCCTATAGAGATCCTCGTACTAACGCAAAATCCTATTCACAGATGTGCAATGTAGAAGTTAATAACTAAAGCAAAGTACTGTCGACAAATCTATATATATATATATATATATATATATATATATATATATATATATATATATATATATATAGGGAATAATCTATTTATTTCCTTTAATTGTTCGGCACGCGGCATAATCGATAATCACTTCAGCGATACTTCACACTGTTATCACAGAATGAACGCTTGTAGCATCATACTGCATAAAGTTTTTGCATATCACATATTTAATGTTGACGGAGCGCGACAGGCTAACGCTAACGCGAAGGACGAAGATGTTCCTAATCGAAGACCAGTCAGAGGAAAAGCACAAATATACTCAGTAAACCAATGTTGATGTGTATCACCAGCGCTAGGTAGTGACTCTCCAGGTCGGCTTACGACGTACACACAGCCAATTCTAAATGAAGCAGCCAACATGAGTACGATGCTCGTCAAAATATCCTACCTCGACTCGCGCCCATCCATTCGCTCGAGAAGCAACTTCAAACCCTAGACCACAAGCAACTGCATTTCAGCAGACCCAGCAGCTAGAAAGCAGTACCTTGAATCAATGAATAGTTTTTCGGTAGACATCAAACGAGAAGATATCGGCAATGACCATTCTATAGCCAACAGCTTAGTTCAATCGATAAGAAGCCGTTGTCTGTTTTAAGCACATCGTTAGTCAGCTATGGTAAGCAGTCGACGGTAACCACAGCTGATGCCCCTGAGTACAAAAGCTGTTTCCAAAATAACTAGGTTGATACTTTACAGTAATGTCATGTCAAAAGTTCGACGTCTGCTTCCTTTCGTAAACGTAAACTTAAGATGTATCAAGCGATCAAAAAAGGAGTAACTTTTCGTATCTCAGAACCGTCTGAAAAGAAGCTTTTACGATTTAAAGGAAATCGAAACAAACACTTCATCTGTGTGGTTCATTGTCTAACGTAACTAGGTTTGGCATATCTGTAGATAGTGATAAACAAAATGTGGGAAGTTTTGCCGAAGTTCAGTTGCCGTTAACCAGAGCTGAAAACCAATTTGTTCTGTAGAATATTAAATTACTGAACAGGCCATTTACGTACTTCTAAACGATCAATCAATACAAACCTAAGGGTATTTCAGCAGCAATAAAGCAGTGAAGCTAAAAAGGAAAAACTGTTCCAATGCATTTAATACCAAAAATCTATTTGAGAAATAATGCCGTTTCCTATGAACGGAAGCGCGTGGGATATTTCGCCAGATTGGAGTGTTGCGCCTGTAGTGTCAACAGTAATGTGCGGGAGGACCAGCGACCTCTGTGAGCCAAAGAAAGGAAGACTGAAATGCATTGGGAAAAAGCTACTCCAACATAGTAAATCCTTTCTTCGTTCATTCAGAGCTTTCTAAAAGGCTGTAGCATTTTCTTTTTGGAGCATGCAAGTCGCGAGCCAAGGCAGACCTAGCTAGGGAGCATTCGGATCATTATTTACCGAAGCTTACCACTTTTTATTTCGACAAGGCCTCGCAGTAAACGTGTCCGTTCGAAAAAATCGTGAGTTTGTACCGGCGTGAACCTGGCAAGTTAACATGGGCTTCTAAAATCGTACTCGAATTGCCTGATAGCAATTATCCTTTGAAATTATTATGGTTCGGTCCTTATTGGCTATGAAGTACATCACTTTAAATACTGACACGTGGAACGCCCACGCTCTCACTGAAATCATTTGAGCATAAAACTCTTGATTCTCTTTTAAACGGTTTTCTAGATAACTAGCGAGTGTATATATTTTCCTCCTGTTTTTGACAATCCTTCATTTGCTTGTAGAATTGTTTGCATAATAAAGAAAAAGTTCTCGATAAGCGAGTAAAGCGAGAGAAAGACTAAACTCATGTACCTGACTCCACAACGACACACCAAAAAATAATCGTCACCATAGATTGCGTCGGTCGTTTAGGTAAACAAGCCTTACAGAATATAAACGCCTACAATTAGCACTCTTTAAAACAGGCAGTAGCTGATTTTCATCCATAGGTTTTTTTTTACATACGTGCGAACGGCGTATACAATTATCAGTGTCTAGTATCCGTTGTGCTTGGTTCTACTGGAAATATCTTTGTGCTGGAAATATTTCTGTGAAATCGATAAGTGAAATTCATGACCCTAAGAGTTGAAATTTTCCATTCATATCAAATAGTGTATGGAGTCGCCAAAGCTAGTATGTTCAATAAGTTATAAGCTACCCTGCAAGTTAAGCACAATTTAGATAAATATGATCCTTGTAAATAATAACGGTGCTTAGAGAATGAACCACTTAATCCGATAGAATATCTCCTACGCTCATGTTCCTTTATCAACCGTGACATGCGCAGCGGCTTCACCCGCTCATAAGAACTTTTGCGGAATGTTGAATATTCTCTTTTGGATAAAGACGTTTCTTTGCTTTTGATGCGTACATGTGACTTCCGGTGCTGCTTTGTCAGTCTTGAAGGCTGAGATTTTGTTCCTTGTTAGAGGTAGTGTCCCGTCTGTCGCTGTTCCACCCCACAATGCCTGGCCTCATAAGGAAATACGCGAAAAGTAAATAATGCCTAAGGCGCTATAGGTTGCCTTCAGGCAAATCTGTTCATCTACCAAAGTTTACCTTCGCGACAGCAGTAGCAATTTGAGGGGCGACAATGGAGGTCATGGCACCAAAAGGTGTTTTCTTTTTAACTTAACGTTTTGGAAACAGACGCCCAGACTTTCATTCTATCCCAAATAGTTAACAATCTATTTTTGAGGTCAAGGCTGTCTTTGTTGCCAGCTACGAAACATTAGCGCGCTCTTTGTTCAACAGCTGTACTACTGTTTACCCTTAGATTACTTACTTTCCCACTTGCTGAAGTATGATTGCGGTTGATCGAGAGAAGTGAGGACCGAGAACGTGTAAACGATGATTTATTTAACAACGAAGACACATACTAAAGAAGAACGGCGACCGGACAAGTTTAGCCCATTGGCCTAGACCTGGCTTCGTTATCAACAGTAGGAAAAAGTTCTGAAAAAGGTCTTATTGGATGGCCAGCACTATATTTTACCAGGTTAATGCAAAATCTCTCGGTAGATGTGTAAGACAAGATCGCTCTGACCTATCTCTTCCTATGGATTGTGTAGTCTTCTTTAGCGCATGCTTATAGGATAGGAAAAGGGCCGAATGTTAAATGTCGGTAACTTCAAATAGGATCTGTACGACTCTTTAGGACACTGACTAAGAGAATAGCATATTTTTCAGATGAACCGAAATCAAAATCCGTGCATCGTCTGCAGGTGAAAATTAATCTACGATACCATTATAGATCTTCTATGTGTTTTCTGTGTCGATCATGAAGAGATCAAGATTTTCCTGTATCCAGGCCCAGGGAGCAAGACAAAATGGACTGAATGTCGTCGCAAGGCAACCGACACTGTTGGGAATTCCCACGTTGAACTGAAGTAAACGAGTCGCTCTGAAGGACTGACAACGTCGAACCATAGGACGTACGTCTGTGTAAACGACCATTTCTGGAAGTTTCGGTATCAAGTTCGTATGTTAAACCTTAACCATGGTGGGCAATGCTGTTTCATTCGGGCTGAATTTTAGCATATAGCACATATGTTGTTTTACAAAGATTGTAAGCACTCCTCTAATACTTTGTGTCTTCTATGCGAGTGCTTGCCTCTAGATCTATGAATGTCCAACGTTTTTCCGCAGTGGATTTTTCGAAATCCCACCTTAGGAGCACGTCGAAACGAAAAAAAATATATATCAAACCTCGAACGAATTCACTATGTCATTATAATATAAATAAGAAGTTATAGTGAACGACTACTAATTAAAGGAAGAACGTTACTTCACTTCAAATTTCTAAACTGCCTCATGTTATGAGCGTGTTGATCATTTAGGTGCATCGTCCCATCCATGATCGTTCATCTGCTCTGAACTCTAGATGATCTTTTGGTTAAGCATAACATAAAATGGATTATTACACTTACCTTTGTTTTCCACTTTCTCTTTGCCTACCCTTCTCATAACCGAGTGCCCTTTATGTGCCAGTCAATACATTTTAAGGTTCGACTTTTAGACATACGAACAGTTCCGTCTTGCTCCATTGATATGTTTTGGTATTTCGCGTACCTTTCAATCTAAAAAAATATTGTATTTTTTTAAAAAAAGTTCTGTAGAACCTGTTGCTAGTCTAGTCTTGGTGCGGATGCTGAGCCTTATTCCTCTGTGCAGCGATGGTGATATCTCAAATAGGAACGCATTGAGTTTGATTATAGGTCGATGCGTATTGTTACATTTATTGTCCGTTTTCGTGAAAATGCGAGATAATCAAGTCGGATGGAAGCAGGTTTTAACTCCAGTAAAATGCGGAGGATATGATTTTATGCGACTGTGGACAATCTTTGGCAAAATTTGAACTTTAGACATTTAGACCTGCTAGCATTTCCTTATTCAAATTTGAATACCAAATCTTTCAAGGTGTGTGAATGTACAGAAGACAGGAACGGGTGTAAACAATGTCGGCTCAGCCAATCATCTTAACTAATAAAGCTAGGAAGTCTTTATTTGGACAACATTCTCCTGTCTCTCGTTTGCCACCTCATTTAAATCGATACCCCTGTTACATCATTTGAGCTAGCTTGATTCTAACTTTATGCTACACAAGATTAAAGACCCCTACCCAAAAATGTAGTACGATTCATCGATAAAACACATGCTATTCCTACGGTGGGGTACATTGTTCTGAGCCTATTTTGTATTATGAAATCCACTAAAAGCTGCTTTTTCTTAGATGTGATTACCTTTCTTCCAGCGTTCCGTCCTCCTGTTAGAGCATACAGTACATATGAGGAATTGCGTCTATATATAAATCATCGCCATTTCGAGAACCTGCCATGTTATCGTCAGTAATAGGTATCCAATCGTAGTGAGATCTGTGTTGCTAGTCATAGGATAGAAGGGTGACTGGCCCTGCGTTCGCAACTAGCATGACGCTCGTTAAGACAGCAAACTATATATATATATATATATATATATATACACTAGCATGAACTATACCACGCACTTATTTTACATACCACCAGCATGAAGATATGCCATTTTTCAGCTGTATGACAAAGGTGAAATTCACGAACCTTTGATGAATACCGAGACCTTTCATACGTAAGACGCATTGAAACACAAAATACATGTGCCATAGGTTTAATTGTAGAGCAGCAGTGACTGAGGGTTAAAATTGATGCGAGACAATAAAAACGAGCAGTTTTTGCGGATGAGCTTTCACAAAATGTTGCAGCTTATGTTCAGAACTCTCGAGTATTTCATAGTACTCGGCGTAAGAAAGAAACAAAAAGCGTGTGGCCTAAGATCAATACCGTCGTGAATTCCATAGCGCATCTGTTACGGCAGTGTTTCGAAGACAACGATATACGAAGTATAGATAGCGTTGGATGATAAGAGTCTAGTTCTAATTACGCAGCAGGTAGGTAACAAAATTATGAATTAGCGGGTTAATTACTAATTCCTCAGTTGTGTTCGAAGCCATTATTTACTTTCGACACCATGTGAACAGTGAACGAAGCGGGACGTGGTGCCAAGCAAAATCTCACATCGTACGTAATTAGATTGATGATATTGGAAAGCTTTCTTATATACTAGAAGAGAAACAGCGATCGACATTAAATATGTGACAATGTTTACATGCGTGGCAGTGGTGCGTGTCTCCTCAGTGCTCAAGGAGGCTGATGATCGACTGAACTACATTCGTTCAAACACCAACATGATAAAGAAGTTGGCACGTAGCCATTGTTCCCGTGACGAGATAATGCGAATGTGGCAAAATTACACAGGTAGCTACTCTGTCCTGAAGATGCGCAGGCTGGGTCAAATGAGTGTTGTCCAAAAAAATATCTTATTAGATATTTTTCTGGTTCGCGTTCGATGAAACGCTTCAACGGGAATTACAAGAGCGCAAGAAACGTGGGTGTCACAGAGGAAGAGATGTGTATTGTACGCCTCAATCTCCACTGCTAGCCAGTGATACTATACTAGCCTTTGTTGTAAAACAATCAAATACCAGCAGAGCCCTTGAACAGAACAGAAAACAATCTTAGATTCTTACCAGCGAAGTTGTTTTTTCGTTATAACTATATTCTATAATAACGTTGTAACAGCCTAAATTTCTTCCCAAGTTCCGCCGCGATCAACTTGGATTTACGAAGCAATTTACCGCTTAGTCACTTGACTGCATCATAAATAGTAAAAGCGTTTGCATATTAATCCATCCTATAAAGCTGCATTTAAGATACAATCGGAGCACTACGATGTAGTCTAACACTCTGGAGCGTCTTACGTAATCTACTCAGAGCAGAATATGATGATCTTTGTTCTATTTGAGCCCTTTTATGATACACCGAGAATGGCGATGCTAGCTCTTAGCAGCGTTGCCGCTGAACCTTTGATTGACTTTTATATTGGGCAAAATAAGGTCACACTATTAAAATAGCTTCCAACAATCAAACGAATATCAAATCTGCGAATTTTTGAGCTGGCAGGTAACCACCTGTTGACCGAATGAAGTTGACGTTCCAATCATCATTTCCCGACTTGAATTCGCCTAAAATACACCCGCATCGAGCGGCTGAACAAGTTCGTATACAAGAACATGATAAAAATACTTTAAGATTTTTTTTAGGTAATGACTATCTCATGATCATTAATGGCGAGCCCTCTACCGGACTAAGATTTTCTAGCAGCCGTAAAATTAAACTCCAACTGTTTTTTAAAAGCATATACGTGAAAGTTTTAAAGGACTTTGGACCCTTGGGTTATTCAAGTCGATCCAAAATATGCTCGCAAGCACTCCCGATGATCCCTTATCGCCTAAGACTTTGTGCAATTCAAACTCGCGAAGTTCAAACGTTAGATCATCTGAACTTAACAAGTAACCACATCGGAAACGTATCCAAAACAGACTCTCTAACCATCGGCATCTAAATTTAGCCAACAGCAATATCTATCATATGGATCTTGACATTTCCAGCTACTCGCATGCCTAAGTTTCAACGGCTCCAATTGATTTCAATCAGCTGCATTATTTTGATTATTCCGATGTCTCTAGGAACTTCGAACTGCTCAGGATCGCTAGTCTGATCAGTACAGCAAAACTCGTAAACTAAAGTTATTTGCCTAATACTGATGCATCCTTTAACGTGATTAGTCGTGAAATGTACACGACTATAGCACTCTGATATTGCTCAATATTTTTGTCTCGTTCATAGGTAGCGCACCATCCGCCTTATCAAAAAAGCATCATAGACAACCGCGTACAGCCATTCGGTAGAACCATTATTTAGTTTCCTAGCCCAAGTTAAGCCATCACCTTAGGCCTTTCGCCCCAAATTACCGTAGCAGGTAAATTGAAAAGGTTACGCCAACTAACTTTAGTTATGACACCAAAAAGTATTCCCGGTCGCATAGCTATTTCCACATCGTCGACCTCGATCGTGTCTAGTACAGCACGGTTTCAGAGCGGCATGGCAGTCGCATTGTGTTATTGATAGGTATCATATCGACCCAAGTACTATGCACGTACAAAGCCTATTGCGTTCCCATCTGGAAGTGCCGTCGCTCCAATGGGCGTGACTGGAAAAAGGTTCGCCCAAAAAATTTAAGTGCTATGATCATCGGTCATTAAAGGCGCTCGTCGGGTGCAATGCCCACGGATACAGTAAAATCCCTAAAGGGCTTCCTTCGTCTCCCACTGAGATCCGTTTATACGGCAACAACATCCGCACATTGACTTACACATCGTCTGTCAATAACAAACTACCGAAGGCGCTCGATTTGAACAGCTCTAACATGATGACAATAGAACCGAAGGTATTTGACCATTTCCGAAGTTTCGAAGTGTTATGCCTTAAAAACAATCGCACAAGTGCATTGCATAATCAAAAATTCCAAACCTGGCCAAGATCTACCTTCCACATCATGCGATTTGATTTTTGTGAATGGATGCATTTACGCACTTCATCATATTCAGATCGCAACTACCTCACAATGTGTTTTTAGATGGGAATTCTTGGTCACATGAGACTGACTTCAGCCAGGACCTCTTCAAATATCTGACTGAAAAACACAACGCGGTTATGAACGTTGGCCAAAAAACATATTAATTTCATATGGTACTAGTGTTCCAGAGATCCGACAAGTGTGGGGATTCTTTTCTAACAAACCGCATTGAACAAAACAATCAGTTCATTGCTTTAACAGCGACAACACTAATTCCACTTTTTTCTTGCAGCCAAATCTATAATGATACTGTATCATTCTAACAGATGTTTCTTACTATCTAGCTAAAATTGGATATAGAAATACCTTTCGCTATTAGTAATTTAGCATTTAAGGAATTATGAGTGTTGAAGGATTGTTTTCACTCGCTTGCTGCTTTACTGATTCGTATATATTCATCGTTCGTTAACTAAGTGACTGGGACGCTTTGTCGAAAACTTTGAGCAATTAAAACTCGTATGTAGATTTCCGCTAAAAATGTCTGAATCGTTCCCTATAGTAAAGAAACGAGTAAGTTGAAATTCATGGTCACCCGTAGCTACCTATGATATGACGTGCTCACATAAGGATCACACACAGAAATGGTGTGGACCAATCATGTCCGAGTCATCATCATGCGAAACTGCTCACAGGGTACAATAATCAAGCTACGATGAATCAGTATGCTCGCAGATGTGTCGGCGAATGCAGGCCACTGCGACCCACGCCCACTATACAATAGGTCACTCGTATGGTCACTTCCCGTAAACGGGACTTCAGACTAAAAGACACCACTACAATCCACCGAAAGTGGCTCCCACTGAGCGCCACATGTAAACCTGTTGTTACGACGAATCGAGCATTTTGAGGGCATCATCAGCAAGTGCTTTCTCACGAAAAGGTAAGCAATGCACTCCTTAAACCATAAGCCACGAGAACGTTTCGCGATGGTGCGTCCTAGGCACGCAATACATCTGCGATACGACTGCGCTGTCACGACGGAGCCACATCCAGTAAATTAAAGTGACGAAGTTACTACAGCCGAATAGTACCAATAACATGAACGAAGTGGAACCGTGACAGCCGAACCCCCACCTCCTTGTTGGAAACGTCTGGGCCAAAATGACACTCAGATTTTCGAATGAAACAGTTTCTTGCATCATACGTCAAATCACAGTAAATTACACTGAGTCACAGTGGGCATAAGCTACTTCAATAAACATAAACTACTTCACAGAAAATGACCGCGATACATGGGCAAACGTTTTTTTCACCAATACTATTAATGTGCCCCTACGTTTGAGTGTTAGACTATTAGAGGAGTCAAACACGAAATGAATTGTATAAACATTGCTGAGATATCTAATTCCTAGCATGCAAGAAAATCTAAGGTATAGGAAAAGTCTGTCTGCGGCCATATACGTGTTTATCCTGATTAGGGTACGAACTTTTGGCAAGGAGATTTGAAATTCTACCATAACTAGAACCATTGCAAGCACGTTAATAATATCTAAAGCAATGTAGGATTAAGATAGTCGTTTGTTTAAGTATGTAATGGCGTCGCGTAAGCTAAAAGCCGTAGTAGTCTCGAAAACAATCACAACCCATGAGATGGGCCAAAGGGTTTTAAAGTTACTTCGTGTTTCTACTCAGTGTACAACTTCATTCATACAATATTCATTGTTGCACATAATAGACGATGGGCAATATGTTTAAAAAAAAAACACGTGACGTATTTTACTTGCTGTAACGTATTTGCAACGTCAACGCAAGTCTATCATTCAATGATGGCTAATCCTGAATAGATCTGCAGCAATGATATTAACAATTCAGAACCAACGGGAAACGGATTCGAAGCTAGAAATAGCGTAGCCTCTTCGCACTTAAATGGGTCGTGACAGACTTGGAACGGGGAGAAGTGTAAAGGGGCAATGCACTTTTACAATGATATAAGAACTTTTCACCCATGATGACCACAGAATATGACAGTTGGCGCTGTTCCGGTAACCTACTGAATGGCAAGAGCAATTCTGATGATGATGATGGCGATTACTAATGAGGGCCAAAGAAAAATCATGCTCTGCCGTCAATGCAGAATCGGGTGTGATCGTGGCTTAAAGCGAAGGCTAGGTGCTTACACAATGGACAAGGTCCGAGGTACTGTATTTGTACTAAGCAAAGATTAGGTGAATGGTAATTTTTAGCACTGCCTGCTGTTTTAGTAAGCGCGGTAACTAAGATGCAAATCTTAAAGGTGTTACTTAGGAGATTTTTATAGTGTCGCCTGCGATCCACTGCTTTTGGTCAGTACTTACATAATGACAAAGTTACGGTACTTTACCAGATTGATATGACACGAACTTCAAGCTAGTTTTATTCTGCAGACTTTTGACAGCAAAAAAGGTGCCGTCCATTAAAGATAAGCACGTGTCAGCCTAGCACACTGAGGCTTACACATTTTTTTCCGAGTTTTACGTCCGGTATTGCCGTTAAGCATTCCGTCAAACAGACGGCTACCTTGCTCCTAGCACGGAACGAAGTCTGTCTATGCTGGGATTAGAATCTAGAGCTTAAGCTACCCTCATATTAGCAGGAAAAAATCTATCACGGAGACCTTAAGCTTAGAATCGTGGAAAAGACCACCGAAATTTGTTAGGTGCAACCCTGTTACCTACGGAACACTTTTGGGTAACTCCGAGGGTAAACCAAACACCAATTTTAAATTTAGCCCGGCGATGTTTTCACAATCCAGTCTATAAAATTAGATGTACAAAACTATTTTTAAAAGAATGAGATATTTCATGGACGGTTTGAGAGAGAGTGTGAAACTTGCATCCCAGCAAAACTGAAACTGAAAGACAACAGCTGAAAAAACGTTTCTGTAAATAGATGTTCCAACGCATACTTGCATAATTTTTCGATAGTAGATAGTTTAGTAGTTTCTGAGAAAAACTATACCTCTATACCTCGTTTGAAATCCACTATATTAAAATTGTCGTCCTTAATTACCATCCACATTTTATGCCCACCACTTTTTTTTAACCATTTTATGTCAACCTGGTCAAAATATATATATTATATATTATATATATATATATATAGCAGCAGAAAGCAAACACTCTCGTAGCAATTTGTGAAAAATGGGTTATTACTGGCAACATTTTTTCCTCTACTAATGATTTTGTACGTCGCTTATACTAAAGCACAGATGGTATTGAGGTTGTGTCGACCATGGCTGGTACGCCGGTACATTAAGCAGTAACGGTTGAGCGGCTAATTGTGGATGTATGAATTGTACGTTGCCTCGTGCAGCGACTTGAGGTTGCTGATTTAGTGCGTCCGCGACTTGTACTACCTGAGCAAAATCCACAACGATGATATTTTTCGGATCTAGCGCGAGACTTACTACAGGCCCTTGAGTTGCTTGGCCTACTTGGTCTTCTTGAGCTACTCGATACAGAGCAGGTGCTTCTTGGGCTGCCTGTTGTTGGGCCAACACTGCTTGGTACTGAGCAGGCTCTCTCTGCTGATGTTGGTCTGAAGGTGTAGCCAGGAGTTGAGTTACTTCGACACTCATGTTCACTGACAATTTTACTATCGCTCTCTTCTGTCGCTAGTAGTAAGACCTGCGGATCAACGGGCCCGTCAGAGTGTTTCGTTATCACCATGTGACTGATCCTCTCGGTACGATAAAAATATATCTAAAGCAGCTAGGTGCACGATGTTCGTGTTTTGCATTAGCAGAGTGTATATGGTCGCTATAACAGGTTAGATACATATGTAAAAAGTCTTAAATTAGATTTTTAACTACGCTATAAGGGTTTCGAATCTTTAATCGTCTTTTATACTCGACTGTTGTGTAAAACGTTGCATGCCCCTCAACACTTATTGCTCAATTTAATCGGGGACTGTTTTTTTCCATTACCAGTAAATTAGGTTTACAATGTTTCAGAAAACTAATAATGACCTCAAATCGTAAGAATGCTAATCCCTTGGGCTTATATTCATTATAAGGAAATTATCTCTCTGCGTCGTATGAACGGGGATTCTCGGATTCCATGCAATCTTACATACAGTAATGTCTTAACCTTCATGATCAGGCACCACTCGTACGAAAACGCATTAAGAGCTGGATTCTTGCACACATAGAACCAACAATAACTACGTGACACGAACTTTGGGGCAGCGCTTGAGGCATTTCGTCTCGAAGATGCTCACGCAGCCTAGCGATTGTTACGCGCTGATCTTTAGCTTTAAACAGAAATATCCTAGCTAGCTATTTGTCGAAAAACAGGGACTCTGTGCGGGATTGTGCTTTCCCTTCCGTAGACGCGGCAGGTTATGATACTACATAGTTGCCTATATTGTCGTACCATTTTTAGTCCTATGACAACAAGGTGTTCGATATTCTCTAGGAGGCGCGATAGAAACACCGGCTTCATCCAAGAAACGAATCGATAATAAATCATCAACCCTTCTTTAAATCTTGCTGTTGACGACACACAAGAGCGATAGGTGCGGTTGTGTAGCAGGAACTGCGAAAGGTTGCACCTGAAGGATTTTTTTTCTGAGGGAGCTGAAGCTTTTACTCGTGTGCGCATGGGCGCGTTAGGGATGTCTCTTTAGGGTCGTTTATTAACGTATGAAAGTATGTGGAGTGGTAAGGACCTGTCGCTGAAAAAGGGGCGTACTACCTTCTGTCTTCTTCGATTTCATACGAGACCTCGGGACAAGAAACAAACGGTGGTGGACTAAACAGTGTGTATTATCTTAGCCATCGTTGCTGTGATTTTTCGGTCTCAGCGTATTAGGCGCTCTTTCGACTGGCTGGCGGTCGACGGGTTCGCGCTTACTGCCTCATTTCATCGGCCCCTCGAACAGCCATGCGCGCACCCGATCATTATGGATGAATTTCGATATCAGACAAAATTTTTATAGTAGCCGAATTGTGCTCATCTTTGCGAAGAAGTACAGCGAACTGGAGAAACGTTAATAATACAGCATTTATATACATAAAGTTTTGAACTTCCCATTTTGCAGACTGTGTGTTCTATGATTCGAAAGAGATATCGCTTTGTGTATTTTCTATACATGCGGGCAAATGATACATTCATTTCCATGTTACCTTCTAAACGGTAGATTAGCGTATACAATAGGTTAGACGAAGCGCGCGAGAAAGATTAAGATCTTCATCGTTTATCACCGGTTCGCTGTGCGATGAGGTTCGAAGGCTGATTTTTGTTGATTACTAGTTGACAATCTTTGGTCAGTACACAGTGTCCGATTGCCCCGAGTCTTCTAAGAGACATATTCAATATTAATCTAAAGGTATCAAGAACTCGCTTAACGATGAAACACTAGTAAAAGAACTCGATTACAGAGAGGTCTTAGCGTTTGTTTCGCTCTCTTGTGAACGCACATAGACACGGAAACCCATAACTGGGTTGTGATTAAAGCTTAGCGTAGCGTAGCAGGCATTGATAGTGACTACCAATTCGCTTTAGAAAACAAATGACAAACGTTAAAAAACCTGATGATGCATCAATGAAGTGCTATTAATTAACATAGTTCGCTCTTGATTGCATCATTATAGACCTTGTAAATGACTGGGTTGATTTGACGCCTAAAAGTACGTCGTACACGTGGCTAGAACGGTGAAGAGCACGTTCTGATTGCATGCTATTCACTTCTCGCTTAGTCTTGCCAACACGAAACCTTTTCCCTGCGTCAAATTCTATTCAGCATCGTTCCTATCGTGCAAACTTAGCCAGGGTCGATGTCTCATCGTATTTACCATAGAATACCTATAATTCTCATAGAGTTTAGTCCTATTTAAACTTGCTTAGTTACGTTTATCTGATGAAATTGCTAGTCTTTGATTTTCTTTTTTTTTTTTTTGTATTTTTCTGCTGTCAATAGTCGGTATGCGGCCCGCAAATACTACCTATATATATTAGGCCCCTATGTATTCGAACGTTTAGGCGACTCCGTTAGTCGAATGTGGTATAAGAGATTGCTCCTTTTCGGTTTAGACTTTTATGCCATTAGTATCTGTTGAGCTTTGGAATTTCACCATAAGCACAGCCCGGCCTATTGACATATTCTCCCAATTGCTACGATCGTTGCGCGCAAATTTACCAGCATTGTCTTGGCTCAGTGTCCCAAATGACGGAAGGACAAGCCATGGCGACCTAATAATGAAAACTGTCTAGTCCTATTTGTAGCTAATAAGCACTGGTGGGCAGCAGACTGATTAGAGGATTTTATTTATCATTCTGTCCTAGCAGTACACACCGAAGTGCGTTGGTAGAGAGTCGTGCTAATGAGCGTTGTGTTTTCAGCATTGTTTAAGCTGATCGTGCCTTCCTGCTCGGTCGAAGCAACGGGCCCACTGTATTATCGGAGGTTGGGTGAGCAAAAGTACGGGCAGGCAGGCAGGCAGGCACCGAACGGTGAGGCGACCAGGTGACAATGGATGGATAGATGACAGTTGTAAGCTGCTGGGAGGATTACCGGCTGCGTAATGCGGGTCTACCCCACACGCCACTCGGTGGATTCGAGCTACACATGCACGGAGATCGACCGTCAGACGTTATAATATATTACTGATAGACTGCATGCGTTACAATTCCCCAGAAACATTTACTTATATTGATATGTAGCATCTATGAAGTAGAAAAATACTAATTTCGAGGTGTAGTGCTAGAAGAATATTTGTATCGATCACACTGATAGCCAGAACACTTACATACGTAGGGTACTTAGCGATGAGGAAAGAGATAGCTATGGATGATCATTTATTTTCTATGTATTTCTAATGTAATAGCGAAAAAGTCCTGTTACCTCAGTGATCTATGTGCTTTGATAGTGAATGATAGCTTTAACTGTCCATGGCGCGTTAATTATTGTTATATAAAGATGCTGCAGTATCATGAAATCCTTTACAATTTCCTAATAAAAACGACCAATTATTAACGTATCTTTTGTTAAAGATACGAATCATTACTGTGTATAAAGTTTGCTACCGAACGTTTAGTGGTAGCGGTAAACATTAAAGTACTTCTCGTGACAATGAAGCGGTAACGTGTCCGCTTAGCAAATCCAGAAATGCACAAAGTGATATAAGTCTTAGACCGTTCGTACACAAACGTTGTTTTCTCTGGGAGCTAGCCGTCTGAAGTGATGATTAACGGTAGTAGCAGACGTAAACCTGAACACATCTTCTTTCGTGAGCCTCATATTAATGATTGTAGTAGTATTTTGATACGCGATCTTATGCTAACTAATAGTTGATCTTTCACCACTGAATACCATCTGGCGCATTGAAGTAAACATGAACTTCTAACCCGCCCTAAACAAAACCCGAAAATGAGGTTTGCGTCCTGTTCTTGATGCCACATACGGGCCCAGGTGACAGACGGGCATAGATGATGTTTTAAGTACATGGGAAAATACTTTCACCGATAACAACGCTTAATAACGTCGAGCTATTGTCTAGCTAACAAGGACACGATCCCGTTAAATTTTTTTGATTTAGCCTCGTATGTGTCATTTCTGTAAAAACTCAAAACATACTGTAGCGGCGTTAATTAAGATTAGGGTCACTCAATAAGCTCTAGTTGGAGAAGCTTTGTTAAATAGCTCGACCAGTTGTATGATTTTCAAGCAATTTACCAATCCCGTTAAATCGTAAAAAGATACATCCCTATACCTGTATAATATATATATTATGTTTTTTGCAGATTAATATATCCTGCTATACGTGATCGACTAGCGAAAATTCGCTTGCAAGCTTTTCAAGACTGATCTCGCAAAATCTGATCGCAAATCTGACTGATCCGGCTAAAGACTGGTCGACAATGTGCGCTATAATGAACGCGTAAAGGACATATAGGGGACGCGCGTACTGATATCTTTGGTGTGAAATATACGAGACGATATCGATAAGTGTTGTTAGAAGATTCGGGCTTACCTTGTTCACTAATGTTTAGCCTTTTTCAGCATATAAAATTTCGAGCTTTTTGACAGATTGCTTATAAGTAATTCACGGCTGGCGTCCTCGTAGTTTTTTCGATACTTGCACATAGGGTAACCAGTTGTGATCGTATTCTCTGGTTTTTGCCGACTGACCAACTTTGTATTAGACTAGCAGACATGTGCTACGAAAAGTCCTCTGTAGTTGCATTCCTAACGTCGAACTATGACCCTGCCAGAAAGTATCTCCATTTCAAATTTCAACTCTTACCGTCGCACAATATTCGGTTAGTACCCTTTTTTATACCATTTCTAGATCGACCGTCGACTCCCCAGAAAAGCTTGAAGTATCTTAATGGCATTTGACCCAGCTATTGGCTAGGTTTGTGACTATTAGCTAGCTTACTGGGTTGAATTTGGTGGCTCCCATGCGCGTCGCTTCTGGCATCGTAGTGTTTTTGACTAGTGGAGAACTGAGCTGGGTAATATTTGACTTTGTGGCCAACGGGCACCCACCGAATATAATATCCAGTAACGATCGCCGGCTGCCCCAAGGGGTGTGTGTCCATCAGCATAACAGGAGGTGTCTCGTGGTACAGCGGAAAATGAGCGTTGCTGCCACCTTCAACAACCACAAGAAGTCGAAGCGGTTGACTATAGATTCCATGCATGGATATCTGAGATTGGATGGTCTTTTCGCCGGGGTCGGTCAAACACTCCTTCCGCAACAATCCAAACGGTTCATAGTTGAACACTACGGCATGAGACCGTTTGCATTGGGCCTTTCATGTTGACATATCGCCGTCTGAGCAGTTCAACTATCTGTTGGGTAGCTGAAAATAACGGAGCTTTCTCTAGCGCTTCTTTGTACGGCAATTCAGACCCAGGTCGGCCGCCACAGCCAAAAGGGGTTCTTTATTTTTTTGGCAGTGAATCACGCTTCACTTATGTGTGGCTCGATTTATTTCTCGCTTAGAGCACGCGCATGCGATCGTGTATCGTAACGTTATGTAAACGGATTGTTTTACGACGAAAGCGCTTGTTGTTTGGGGTTGCAACATAGATCCTACCTGGATAGATAGTAGCTTCGTTTGCAAAGTAGAGTTGATAGATTATTGTTTAAAATAAGCAGTACCGTTACTTGAAATTTGGATGAAACAAAAGTTTTGTCTTCAGAACTTCGGTGCTAAGGGCATGGCTAGTGCACGTAACCAGACGTCTATGTTAGCTAAACCTGTCACTGGTAAAGTCAATAGATAACTTACAAGCTATAACCGTGTGAGTGTAATCCAAGATCCGGAAACAAGCAGATGGTACCTGAAATCTCGAAAGACAACGAAATCTTGATGCCGTGAGCTACATCAGCAGTACTCGACACCTCTGTCCGTCAGAATATAACACGCATCGTTTAAATTTGCGTCATTCAGGTTTAAGCATCAATTCAGTTCAGGCCAGTGAAAAAAAGATTGATTTTAATATTGTATTACTATTCCTCCCTCTTCCGCCCCGCACCCGACGCAATCTGCAGATGTCTACGCCACTGATTTTTACCCAAAACCTACTACTATCTCGGGGCCAAAATCTACTATACGGATTAAACAGAGATACATGTTGAAAAATGCATTGGGCTCATTTTATGTCTAGCAAGTATGCAAGTGCGAATAAAGTTCGCAGTTGGATAATATAAATAGTCTTTGGACAAGAAGAATACGCTATCGCCAGCGCCGCATTATGATTCCATGAGCTGGTTCTGTTCAGAGGCAGCTTTGCAAACGCTTTGTTTCCGGTGAGTGTGCCATTGATGCTGCGCTTTCCGTTGCCGTGATGTGACGACGCTGTTACGTGTCGCTATAAACCGTATGTCACCATGGCCATTTCAATAGTCTGGCAGCAGAAATGCGCACTGATGGTAAAGCTGATGGTATTGCCAGTCTCATGAACTTAGATGGATATAGGGTCTCGATTTGTGGCAAAGATCTAAACAGTGAAACCTGCTCGACATCAATGAGTTATTGAACCTATTTGTTGTGGGGTCTGTTTTTTCTGTTCTGACCATTATGTCAAAGGT
Organism: Varroa destructor; assembly: GCF_002443255.2. Lineage (NCBI taxonomy): Eukaryota > Metazoa > Arthropoda > Arachnida > Mesostigmata > Varroidae > Varroa > Varroa destructor. Next base: position 17,373,730 of record NW_019211456.1, read on the forward strand.
AATACAATGATACACGGTGGCGTGTCATCCACTTTGTAATGGTTGCTCGAGCATATCTATGTTAATATCCAAAAATGTGTTTATTTGTACCAGTTAACAAACGCTTTAAAGAAATATAATGGTCCTTTCTACGTATTGGCCGTAAGTATGATTCAGTAGATATTTAGACTGGGAAAGCGGACCATGGGAGCGACGTTCCATAGAATTATCTCGATTCGCATTTTTTTTGCGAGTTGCAATGAGATATTATCGGATTTAGGTAGTGTGTATTTAATGTAACGGTTTGAAAAAGTCGGGTGTTTGTAGCAAACATCCTTCGTTCTCGGTGATCATTTTCCCCACGTCGCTTCCTGATGTCGGACATGGTTCGTTTTGACCGGCTGATTATGTCGTCTTATGGGGTAACCAATGTTATAACGTCCAGTGCTCTCGTTTTACTTTAAAATTATTATGTGCTTGGATTCGGGTTACGGACAGTGTGTTGCTTCGCGGGATGACAAAGCTACAACGTCACTAAAAGTCATTTCAATGGATGTCCGACATGTGTCTGGCAATACGCGGCCGAAGAGGTCGGCACAAGGCCGAAGAATGACTGATAGCAAGACATATTATAAAAAAGCAGATGTAAGGTGAATAAAAACACGCCACAGGCATGCAAGCTGTTTAATTGCTAGAAGAAAAAAGAGCGGTATGCGAATCAGAGCAAGAATACATACTGGTCAATTTAAATAGTTGACTGCACATACCCTAATTACACCTGAGTTGGGGGATTCCTAGTGCAACTTGAACTAAGTTCGAATAATTAAACAACCATCGTATACACGATTGTTTTTAAAATAGGATTTGTCCACATGCAAACGAAGAATAACACATATGTTTATTATAACAAAGTAAATAATATATAAAATAGCTTCGTTCCGAAAGTGCGCCATTTCAAGAGCCTCATATTTGTTAAACTCATTGCATCACCTTGTAACATCGAGTAAATGAGTGGTACGGAATGATAGTGGAACTGGAGCAAGCCCATATCGTTTGTTACCTGAAGTAGCGTTCTCATAATTACTTCAAGTACGTCTTGGGCTAGAAGGAGCCGGTAACACAAATAAGCACTCTCTGTAGAGCAGCAGCAGCAAAGGGGAACAAAGGCTATTTGGAATGACCATGGAACTACTTTCTCGTACATACGAACAATGAATAAGCTTACCGCCTCTTCAACTCACCATTTAGCGGTGATCGCAGGAGGCAAAGAAAAAAAAAAACATATTTCTCACCTAGTGTCGCTTATGAAGCACTTTCAACTGCAGATACTATCACAGTTTATGTCGTTTCCAATGAATAAACGCTATAAGACTGAACCGCAACGATTGGTTTAGTGGCTCCCATAGAGTAGTTTAAGAAGAGAATGGAGTTTTTGAAGGATATATCGACGATTGTCGCAGCCTTATTTATCCTTATGACATATATGCACATTAAATGTTTTACGGGTTATTTAATCAGCATATATAATATCATTTTCGTGTTTGTAGAACGTTGTTCTACAAACGTTCTTCGAACGTTTGGACACCCAAGAAAACAGTTACCTACATCGCAAGACAAGGGAGGCAAGCTTCCGTTACGATAGGGCAACGCGGGTATTTTTTGTATTTCCGTATTTACTACTTATAAAGTCCAGGCAAAGCCTACGGGATTTAGGTTAAAGTCAAGTTTACAACAAACTTCGAATTTTATCACGACATCTAAACGATGTTTCCCTTATACGTTTTAGTGTTACTATTATCGTTAATGTATCGTAGGCTTTATAACATTTTTGCAGTAAAAATGTCATAAAGCCTACGATAAAGCTGGAAGAGTATACCTTTCAAAACGTTCAACGATATATCACACCACACCACAACAGAAGATAGCTAAGTCACAAATTTCAAATGCATGAATTCTATTTTATGCCTGTTACTGTCCCTCGGTAAAAATAGTAACTTTATTAAATCGTTTGCACGAACAGCTGACGGAACACGATTACGTAGACGTTAGAACAAACTGCAAGGCTATTGTAATGTACTATACGATATACTATTTTCGGTCCATAGGCATCGGCGAAAAAGCGTGATAAACAGAATCATATTGTACTCTACGTATGGATTACTATAAGACATACATTAAGACTGCCTACAGTTTGCAGATCAGACGAAGTTTCGATAGGTTACGCCTCGCGTAATTTGCGCTTGAGAAAAATTACCGGTTAAAAAATAGACGGTCGGGTATGAAACTTTGCAATATTTTTTTGTCACGACCGCAGCATTTTGATGTGGACCGAGAATAGAATCTGAAGCTTCTGGTAGCATAGGGAAAAAAAGCTGAGAGTGTACAAGCTAGCGTTGTTGGCTGACGACGGCTGGCGTTTTTTGAAGCGGCGGGACGTAGGCAATCGTAGCAGCAGATGCGTTATAAAGGATCGCTAAAAGATAACATTAGAGTAGAAATGGCAGGGAACAGTACCGCAATTGGCCTCACTTATATGCAACGGGTAGGATAGAAAGGTGTAAACAAGCATCAATCGAACTCGATGTTCTAGCAAATTGCTATAGTCGGCCATATTCGCTCGTGTGTCCATATAATAGCAGAATCATTTATTCATATATGAAGAGGGTTGGCTACCCCAGTGGAGAGCCGATCAGAAGCGAGACGTAGTAAACAACATGAGCTGCGTTGGCATATTAAACGTGCTGCTGCTGCTACTACCACGTCCCGGTACCGTGTTGCGGCCTGTTCCAACAACAAAAAACAGGCAATGACAGCCTTCGTTGAAAGTGGTCAGCGTCGCCAGACGAACATTCGTATAACAATCGTTTTGGACTATTGACTCGAGTCGAATATACGCGTATGTGTGCGCTAACGATGCAGGCATATCGTACATTTGGTTTGGTAAGAGGAGGCTATACGACCGCCTTTGGTCAACGTACTGGCAGTTAGTAGACGATCAATTGCCATCATTCAGTCTGCATGTACTACGACTGGCTAGGAAAAAAGTACGCCTTTGCAATATAGCTTATCCTGATTCCCAAACCTTGATTTGGTTCGTTCTAGAATCGAAATTCAGCGAACAAATAGTTCTACTTCGTTCATAAATTCTGCTGACCAACAAATAGTGGCGATGTGCTCATCTGAAGAAACAAACTCTATGGGTGCGCCGCGATCGGCACGGGGGTGCCTCGATCCCCACCAGTGATGTACGATCTCGACGTGCGCGAAACCGATTTCGGGAATAGAGCAATAGACGTTTAAATAAAACGAGAAGATTGAAATTTCTCAATGAACAATAAGAACAACAATGAGACAAAGGCATACTCACTGCGCGGCCGTTATCACTTTATTATAATAATCTTTTTTGTAAGTGTTGCTCGCAAAAACATTCATATACCGCACAAAGCTCTGTTTACAACCATTGCTGATGTGCCGTGGCTGGGTGATGGCACGACGATTTCAATATCATTATTATTCAGCGGATAATAGAAGCTGCTTGATAACAAACTCATGAATAAGTAAGAACTTGAAAGGAACAACATTAGAACGCATACAATATAAATCACACTGTATGTACACTAGATAAGCACATCGGTTTACCGAACCATTTAATTACGACATAGATCTGGCATGTCCGACGTTCACATTTCGGTATTTCGGTGGGCCACTTTTTGCTGTCCTTTCTTGCGGTACCACGATGCGGTACCACGATGCGGTACCACATTCTATTTTACATCGTTTAAAGCTCACCTCAAGCAGAAGAAGTGGCCCTAGTAAACCTCATGAAAGATTTGCTCGACCGTCCGAGAAAATCAATCGAAGTCGAATAGGGGCAAAAACACATCAAGGCAATAGTACTTAAAGTTTCTCAAAAAGTCAATCGTATTTATTTTTCATAATGTTTTTACATGCCCGCGAAACTTCTAATTTTGCTGCACTCAGTCAGACTAGCAATTCGCTCGAGTAAACACTTTAATCTTTCCTACGTTGGAATTCTATCTAGGTTTAACATGGCTCTTTTATTCAACTTATTCGTATGATAATTTCAAGTACTAGTTGACAATGTGTAAACCAGCTAAAAATGAAGACTCCTATAAGTTAAAAGGGCAAAAGAACAGACACAAAAACTGACTGATCTGATTAACGTACGAGTTTGATTTGTTTTGGCCTACTGTGCCGCCCACGCCAGCAGGACATGTCATCCAATTTCTAGGATTAGTTTAGAGCGGAGTCTTTGAGGCTTGGGCAGCACCACATACGAAGAACACAACTCGAAACTAAGAAATTAAAATAGATGACTTTCTCTAGTAAGCGTATTTGCTATTGTCGAGACGAGCTTCCTTGGGAATCTTACGCACAACGCCTAGTCGCAGCATTAATCTAAGCAGCAGACACATAACTATATAGCGAAACGATTATGCTATAGGCAAACTGGTGCAGTGATGCCGATGTTTATGGCATAAAAACATCGAACACAGAAAGATTACACAAAAGCGAGCTTCGAAATAGTTCGGCCGTTTTTTCTATCTCAAGTGGCTTAATTCATTTGTGAAAGTTATGTGCTCAAACGCATCGTAAACTTAAGTTGAACTCATGAACTTGTAGAAAACACCTGCCTTTCAAAGCGTTCTCAGTTACTTGGCCAATTAGATTGAATGTTGTATCCACCTATAGATTATACAACACGTAAGCTTCAAGTGACATGTTAAGTCCAGTTCTTTGTTATCCCGTTTGTCTGTGCATGGCACTAAGATGCAGGACAAAAATTGTCACAGCTGCTCATTCAGACGTTGCGACAACAAAGGTGTTGAACAAGGCCTCTTGGCTATAAACTGGTATATATCTTTCGCTAGAAAATAAAGGCTTCTTTTGTTCTGGTGTCCTCAAGGGTGACACTTCTACTGTACTGTATTGCATTCGTGTCCAAAAATGCAACAGATTCTATTAAGAGGTCCAACGTTGAGAGCGGTTTCCGATTTATAGTCCGGCCTCGGCCTGACAGAGTACGAGACTGTAAATTGAGTAGATATTGTCCTTACTAATGCCTTGTGTCGTCCTGATCGGTTAAACCTTGATCGGAAACCAATTTTCGGACAAATTTCTAAATGTGGGATACGAAGCATTACCGTTCACTTAAAATGTAGCTTTAAAGTCTAACGTGCATAGATGGCTCTAAACAGAGTAATTTTTTTGCGATTCAATATTTCTTAGGTTAGTGCATAGGTAACATCTGTCTGCTTCTTCGTAGTGCTTCATTTTCATTCCTTATTTCACCCACTTTTGTTCTCTATTTCTGAAAAAAATGTCAAAAATATTGTTTTTTTCCATTTTATAGTATGAATTTAAGGAGCTTTGATTATCGACTGGCGGAAAAGCATGACAAGAACACAATTACTAAGTGACAAAGAGTCCTCGAGCGGTGCATAACACTTCATGATTAGTCAGCGATACTTTGAAACAATATCTGTCCCTACCTGTTTTTTTTTTTCTCTATAATTCGGCAATGAGCGGAATTTCGTTTCGAATGTAGGTAAATGTTCCTCGTAAGAATTCAGTAATACGTTTCCGTTTCAATAGTTACGTACTTATGAAAATTATGTACTCAAACGCATCGTAAACTCAACGAAAAAGCGGATGGGAAAACATCCGCTTTTTAAACCGTCCTCAGTCACTTAACCAAGCAGATTGAATGTTGTACCCACCCATAGATTAGACAACACGTATCTTACTTCCGCTTTCGTCGACAGCTTTCAAGATATTTGCCCAGTATACGACTCACGTTCCATAACTACGAGGATCTTTTGAAGCTGGCTTAGTTCGAAGCCAATTTAAAGATGCAATATCAGACCTAAGTGAAACACCTCACTCCGGTTATTCATGCGAGTTTCCTAGGTAACCATCAAAAAAAGACTCAGATTTGTATTCGATGCAACTGGAAAGAGGATCCTATACATGGAGCAACGTTTGAGAAACACAAAACAGTTAAAAAACAGATCTGTATGTGGCATTGTCGTATTGAGTAAACAAGGCTGTCTAATGAAATTCGTGGCCATATATTCGATAATGAAAATGGTCGTAAAAATTGACGAGATGACTTTCTCAATTGCCAAGCTTAATGCTCCGAGCAGGACAGAACAAACTCATTGATTGAGGGATGAATACATAATAAATTTATTTGTTTCTATTATGCTGCGGGGGGAACAACTGACATTGCCATATGACGAACTTAATACCTGTTATTGATTGCGGGTGCATGCTCAAGCATTTTGAGCAAAAAGCCTTGGATTTCTATATATATTTACTAGCAGTATATAAATCCCTAATCGATTATACCACCTAAGAAAATCGCTGCCTATCTTTGAAAAATATCCCAAGTGTACCAAGGATCGCTATATGTGACTCTTAGTACTTGAAATTGCCCGACGATAAATACCGCGTTCGTTATTTGACTTTTTTCATTGTTGAAACAGCGCGCGTAACATCTAATCTAACCATACGTACGATGAACTCATGGATGGAAGAATAGCGGGCTCATTATCTTGAACATCATTGCCGTTTTATACGTTCATCCAATACCTTTCCAATAAGTATACGTCATGTACGATACTTCTTGTGAAGTAGCGCTATTGGTAACTTTTTGCTCTCCAGTTTCCACTTTGTCCGGTTTTGCACGACCATTTCCGACGATAACGCGACTGAATGAGCTATTCGTAGCCGCCTGACGTAGTGTCTTCGTCGTAACCGCAAACGCACAAAATAAAGCTCGTTAATCCATAATTTTGCAACGATCACAACAACAGAAACTCAATAACACTATAGAGTTGTCAAAATGTGCTGCGCATTCGTTCATCAACAAAAAAGCTTATTTGTAATCACGTGACAGCATGTAGCCCCCTGGGGTACACGCCTTAAGAGATTTGCCCGCCACCAAGTCCTCACTCAGTTGCCGCCAGGACGATTCTGTGACTATCGTTACCCCACGATCCTGACAGTGCTGTAGTACGATAACATTGCTGGTTGTAGTAGTAATAAAGTTCCCTGCAAACTACTCGTGAGATCTTGTTGATGGTACTATCGAGCATTTAGCCAAGCAGAAGACATTTAAGAAGAACACTTGATCGTCAAGTATAAACAAGACGCATTGGTCACCATTGTGTGTCAGCATCTTCATCTTCATTGTATAGCCTCCTATGGCGTCGTGGTTTCTATTGCGGAATGTTTCGTGACGAGCTCGTATATGCACACATACACACACGCGCACACACAAACGCTAAACGCACAAATCTGACCACCAAAAGTCCTGCCGTCGTACAGAACATTGATGCATCGTGATTGTATTCGCGGCAAACAGACAGCCATGGAACTGACCAACTGATCAAGCAACGACGTCTAATCTGTATAGGGCACGACACCAGCCATAACTTTAACAGGATGAGTCAGGAGAAAATCGTGCACTTAATGGGTTTACCCCCAAAAACATCGCTTTCACCCCGCCTTGTCATAGCAGTCCGTTTAAGCAGCAAAAGCAGCGTGAAAACGTTGGTGAGAATATGGTCGACTGTCGATTTCATCGGGTTTCGCCCTAATAGTCAAAACGGTTTGTTCCGTAGACGTGCGTATACCGTAAGAGACGAATAGAAAACCATAACAATGACTTAATGAAATTTTTGCATCAAATAGACTTCGGAAGCGTTTACTGTATTCCGGTTTTAGGCAAAAATTTTTCATAGGCGGTAAATCACGTATGATATCAAAGCTCACCAACAAGTAATTTAGCAGTAGCCTGTTACTCCAATAAAGAGATATGGAGGAAGAACCTGTCGATGCGATACTTACATTACTGTAATCAAGCAACAGCGTCATCAGGATGCTTATCAATAAATAAAAAAAAAACGTTAAAAAAAAAACACGTTAGCTTTCATAATAAAAGATCGTTAGCCTTCATTGGATATTTTGCTTGATCTTAGTAAGAAACTATAGCTCGAGTGCACCATGCCAACTGCGAAGCAGCACAAAACAGCTAAGACCTTAATTAGTTGGAGAATTCTAATCTTATTGAACAAAGTCGCAGGGTATGACGGCGTAGTAAGTTGCTCACTACAAGGAGGTAAAAGCTTGATGATAAGGTAAATAACGTATTTCAGGGGCTGGCTACCTGGTGTTTTTCTGAAACAAAAGTCATTATACGTCGAACAAGAGGCCGTGAAGAGATTTCAAATTACGGATGGACCACACTCATATTAGTATACATAAATTATGCCCTTATTTAGAAGATGCTTGAAATTATAATTAGTTGTTAAGTCCATAATAGTTTTTCAACCCGAGTCAAGCATTAGTAAAAGGATACGAGATGAAGTTTCTTCTCTAACTTCGAATAGCGATGCAGGTGAATCGAAACGGTCAACCAACCTATCCTAGTAACGGCTTGGAATGATGGTCAACATACCGCAGCCTAAGCCTTCAGCCTCCGCCCATGTATCGATTCTATCGTCGAACTATTGGTGGTCAATTAATAAATTCCAGTGGACCGAGTAGGCCTTAAGTGAATCTAACATTCGTATTCGCGGATCAAAAACGAGCCCACGTGTTCTACAGATGCACAGCTAGAAGCCAATAACAGTATCTAAACACTAGAATAAGATAAGACACGTATGCTCGCAGTGGAAAGTTGGGGACTCGTAAGCACACGACGATAACCAGCCGAGGTCTATGATCGACATTTTGCAAACAGACTGCTATATCTCCATTTGCTAAATAACAACAGCTGAAGGCTAACACTGCCGTGTGATAAAACCCGTCCCTTTCGTTGTCTCTAGTTTTCTCTATATTTTTTAATTCAAGTTAGAACTTGTGTAATTGCGACACTCCAAGGGGAACATAATTGATATTTTGGCTCATTTGCTACATACTCACATCAAAGTCAATCGTTCCATTTACGAAACGGCGCATTTTATCGGCAACTACATCTATGGCTTTGAAGCTGATATCTAACTCCGAATGCTGGATGAACTTGTTTGGATACAACGGTACTGGAACACAGAGATACTTTTCAGGCACGCATAAGGGGAGGGCATTAGTTTCTTCCAGAACAACGTAGTAACTTATCCATTTATGGCTGTAGATTAAAGCTTCGTTTAACGTAGTTAGTTAAAATTGAGCGCTACTTTGTCTATCGCCATACAAAGTTGCCTGCAATTAGGACCAAAATATCCCTCACCGGAATATTACATTGAGAGATAAAACAAATAATTAATTTTCAACTTTCTTTTCTTTTCGCCATATCTCGTATGTGTCAGTGGTATACAGATAAGCCTCTTCTTAATAGGATTTCAATTTGTATTCTATCATGAAGGAACGATTTTGTCTCCTACGTCTCATTCACAATCAGACGACTACACTGCTAAGTGACCGTACAGAGGGATAAGCAAATAAGTTTGATAATGACACCTCAGTTTTCGAAACTTCGTTTGTTTTTTGCCTTTTTTTTTTATTTGACCTGGTAACCTAAGATCTGGGTCGAGTCGCGTTACTTTTCCTAGAAGAAAAATGTCCTAATTGGAATCGTACATTTCGCGATCACTAATTCAATTTCAGTCGCTTAATACCGTCGTTGCGGCTGATTCTTCCGTAAACGAGTAATCCAGATACTAGCAGCAGGACATCTCTTGATCAGCCTATTTTTAACGAGGTGTGAAATGTATCGGCAGAATTCGGCAACGGCATGACATTGAGCTAGTTTTGATTTGTAGCTACCGCTGGTACCAGAATCGTAGTCTTGCCGTCATGCCATAGCAATCGCTGAATGAAGAAACTGCGTATAGGCAAGCAGATCCGGGAACTACTGTAGTCTACATTGACCATACCTACAGACGCCTCATTAACTGTTGCAACGACAACGACATGCTAAGGGGCGAGCCTTAGCAATGTTATCAGAAGATTAAGTAAGTATTCAGGATAGTAGAATGAATAGCCTAAAAAATCGCCGTTGCCATCGTCGTTATAAAGACAAAAGCTCACAGAAGAGCGAACCGCAGAAAAGATCGCATCACCGCAATCATCGTCAGATAGCCGACGTACTATTCATTAGCTCAAAAAAAGAAGTGTTTGCCCTTGATTTCGCTCAACAATCCGAATTGCGAATACGCCTGCAGCCAGCCAATGACGCGAGCCATTGCGAGAAACTGTGACGGTGATGGTAGTGAGGATGATTGCTGGCTCGTTGTTAAGTGTCGTTCAAAATTCCGACTGGTGTGCAAATCCGCCGCCGTATATATGCTTAGACTGCGAAATAAAAGAACCGTTTGGAAAAACGGTCAAGCTCAACGATTGCAAGTTTACGCCTTCGTAGATGACTGTAACGCACGCGCGGAAGTTCAACGTCAAAAATTCACAGCAGGTATCTGTTAATGTAACATACCTTGAAGGAAGTGAACATTTTTACAGCTTGAATATGAACAGAATTTCCAGTGGGGCAGATAGCGAAGTTCTTACTTAAAATACCTAACGATAACAGTGCCAGTGTTAGTCGTCGGCATATTTACACGCGCCATAGAGAACAGGGCACGTTGCTAGCATGCTACGTGACCACATAGGGTGCCGTTATACGCCTATCCTTTAATCTGATTAACAGCTATTGAACAGTCAGGACTAAAATAGGTGCATTTATAACTGACTCTGTTTCGAAAAGCTCTCTTGTCGGGAAAAGACATTTCCTTTCGAATGAGAACAATGTGCTTCCATGTATAACCTACTAGATCGCTCTCGATTACCAGTATGTTTTCTTCATGATCCAATGTAGAACACCGGTCACATTTATATGGTGTTTCTGCTACGTGTCAAAACTGCACAAACAGACTCTGTGCCACATGTTTTATCGCCGACCATATAAGGATTATGATTTAGCTTGATTGGCTTAGCTTGTGGGCAAATTCTGGCCCGTCGTGCCTCAAACCGCATCTACGAACGTTCAGTCATTTATTATATAAACTAATATATTACATAAATATTTGCGTATATAACACAGCTTTCCTTTGCACTATAGCTCGCTTGTCGTGTCGTATGGATGCACGTCGTTGTAAGAGGTTGTCCAGCCCACCTGATATTATGCACACGATAGAACTTTACTCACAGATATTTATAAGTTCAGTGACGTTTCCAACCAGAAGCGATGGGCGAAAATTAACGACAGCGTTCAACTATCTCGTATTGGACTATATCAAACTACGATGTAGTAAACCTGACCTTCTTTACTAGGTTAGGTTGGACTGGTCATGGCTGCACGTGTTACGCCAATCAGACATCTCAAGAAACAACCTAACAATTCTACTGCATGCAGTTTCTCGTAAGTCGAAATCTTAACGTGAAGTCTCGTGGAAGTTTTCAGTAGAGCAAGTGATGCTACAAAGGTTTTATTAGGTGACCGCGACAACACCCTAGAAGACCTTTCGACAGTATTGTACTAAAGATATTTGAAATCAGCGCATGTATGAATTGTTGTTTTCTGTCGACCGTACGGCGAGCGCGACTATTTGCGGCGTTCGAAAAATCTCTCCTGCAATGCTCTGAAGTAAAATTGCTTTTGCTATTACCTTTTTCATTCTGATAGCGGTCTGCAATGGCGATACCGCAAAATACTATCAGAGATCGAACGTAGCTACATGTAAGTTTTCATTAAATAAATATTGAGCCACACAATCAATTGGCTATTAATAATCGATGATATATTTTTCGGCTACCGCCTGACAGTGATGCGGATAGCCTTAACGTACCTACCAGCAGAAGAGTTTCCTTTAAAAAATTACGTTTTTCCATGATTATATATCCTACTTTCTAACCTGGCCTATCAGCCAACCGGGTGCTCCGATTAAAATACTTTGAAATCTGTTAATCGACTACGTGAGCGGGGATATGGGAAGATTTTTATTATTATTAAACGGCGACATAAAAAGGGAGCTGATGTCGAACAGTAGGCCGTGCTTTGCTCTAAATCTCATGTGTGTTCGTCCATTGCAATGCGAAAAAAGTTTTCGCCAAGCACGACCGATTCTCATGTAACTACCTCGATAACATTCTGAGCAACAACAGATTATGTTTGTGTGCGCATGTCTTCTTTAATTGATTACTACTAGTTTATCTTAAGTGGCGCTTTTCGTGACACGATTTAATCATTCGCGTAAAAAAAACGCCGATAAATAATGTTACGGCCTGTTACAGTCGAAACGTTTCGCATTTGTTCGCTAAAGGAGAGAGGCAGTCGTTTCGATGCTCTGGCAGATTCGCCGGTAAACATTAGATTGTATCAGGTTCACAACGTGGGTAAGGCTGAATCGAACACGTGGTCGCCCGGTTTAGATCGGTTCCCTCCTTCGCAAAGTCACCTTCTGCTTCGTTCGCTTGTGTATCTGGTCGTCGTCGTCGTCGTCGTCATTGTTTTTGTTGTTGTTGTTGTTGCTGCTGCTGTTCTTGATTATGTTATTGACCATGGGCCTGCGTGTGTGTCTTATTTTGGCACGTTGGCGTGCCAGCACTGAGTTTGCCGCTGCCGGCGCCTAGCGAGTGTTGCAGGTGGGGCCGCGTCGGACGTTCGTCCAATTCAGGTGATGCCCTTCTTCAGTGCCCTTCGTTTGTTCGCCAGCTCGGCCGTCGATTGGTCTTAGTACCACACGTCCATCTCTTCGCCGTCATCGCCATCTAATGTCCAGCCAAAGCTGGCGAGACCATCATCAGGGCTGCTGCGCGTCTCTTGTTTTGCTGTTGTTGTTTCTGCAGGCCTGTCTCGCTCTTCTTCGCGCACAGGCCTTGGTGAAGGGACGCACCCCTACCTATTCTGATCTTCGATTGTCGGATCTGCTTCGGCAACTCTCTTCTGCATCGTCATCGTTGTCGCCTTCGTCGAAGTTTCGACTGTCCTTCAGCGAACGAGTAGTCAATCGTGTTCTTTCGATGCTGCCATGAAATCTTCGCTGCTACGCCGACTTAGCCTTCTGCTTGGATGCCATCGACGGGGCGCGCAGAGGGGCCGCCTCGCACCCAAATCATTACCAGCACCAACATCGCATTGCCATAACGGGCACAATTACCGATACAACCACTCTGACCAGGCACAACGTGGACACCAGTAACGACGACAACAAGCTAAGATGCGGTCCGCCTGCCGCTCTAGTAAGCTCTGACGAAACTGAAATCAGCCGCAGAAGCGACGTGAGCCTATCACCTCTTGCGGTATTGTTGTCCATGACGATGCTGCTGCTGCTGCTGCTGCTGGTCATGATGATTACGATGCCGAAACTACTACATCCGAAGCAACTGGCGCTATGATGACCGCTATAGTGTAAAAAAACTGTTCCAAGATAAGCTAAAGCTGTCAGCGGCCCCGCCGGTCCATTGTGTCCGTCATTGCGCTGGGTAAGACGCGGCGAGGCGGGGTGATGGTGTGGCATTGTTGACAATTTGGCAATTCTTCATTTCTGCTCGACCTCTGGTATATGTGCTGCCATACGTGAGACTGATATAAAAGACAAAGACTTTTCTTACTTGTGATATAGTATCATGTCTGCGCCTTCTGGAAAAGAAAACATTACTGTCATTAGTAAGATGAAGGATGAAACAGTGTTAAGCGCAACAAAGTATCGTTTCGCAATGATAAAAACGTTAAGTGAAAAGCCCGATGGCGCCAAACGCGCGCGCTACCAGCTCGAGAAACAAATTTTGCGCTTCGTCGTGTGGGAAAATTACATTTCTGTTTTATTATAAAATATATGCTCTACTTCAAGCACACACCTAATCGTTACTGTTTATGAATTACGGTGACAAAAATGTTTCGCCATAGAGGTCAATAGAACTGACAACAATGTCTATGTCTCGTTGAAACCATAGATCGTATTGTGAAACGGTTTTTATCTCGGAGAATTTTCTAGATGATAATATATATATATTACGTAGCAGACACAATATGAAATAGGCAGGCAAATATAACAAAATGTATAAATAACAGTAAAAATGCAGAAATGCGAATCATCGGTCGCACAAGAACTACCTAAGGTTGTTTGTGTTTCCTTGCATGCTGTTATAGTAACGCATAGAACGATTGCTATGCTATGGTGACAATCAAAACAGCAACATCTCACGAGGCAATGATTCTATAATAATTACCTTAGTTAGGAAGGGTCATGGCAGTGCCGAAGGCCTATTCCCTCCAGTATCGATTTAAGCGGGTAAACAGATAAGTGTTATACGAGTGAGAAAATCCACCGTTAGCTCGTACCGATTCAAGTTTGATTCGAGTTCAGGCCGAGCAGCTTAAGGCCGTTCAGTCTAATTTTCATCGAATACGACCTTCTGCTTGCGGCGCGGAAATTGTGATTACATTAAGGAACGTGCTAAGGTAGAAAACAGCGAGGCCTTTTCGAATTTATCCAAGCACGTTTTCGAAATGTGCGAGCGATTTTTGTCAAAAAAACAGGAGCGATACGAAAAAAAAAACTCCCGCAGGCTGTTTATAACTAGAAAGTGAACCTATGCTAGTTTTGACGAGCTAACTTGCTTTAACTTATGATTCTATGTATAACTGATTTGGCCGTATGAATCGAACTAAATATTCACGGGTAGGCCACGAAAACATGTGATATCGCTTAACCGTAGTCGATCAATCAACTTGAGTGATGGTGGTGGTGATAAAATTGATTTTTACTTCCGACCAGATCGACTATTTGTCTAGCCGCATAGTCCGGTATGTGATCTAACGAAGGTCCCATGGAATGAATCCAACTGACCAGTCGCTCTGCGAGTGTTCCCTTCTCTTTGACTCTACCATCACCCAAAGTGGGGAGGGTAAATTTGGCCTGAAGCAACAATGCATCTCGCAGTGCAGTTGAACGGTAACGTACCTTGGTTAGTCCTCGTGACGTAGTATAATAGGTCGACGAAGTGCTACCCTAATCAATAGTCGAACTATATCGAAATGGAAACATAGGGTGTGAACATTAGCAAAGAGAACGTTTGAAACGACTGACTAATCATTACAAGCGTCTAGTGTTGAACAATTGAATTGTTTAATGATTGTTATCATTAATCAGTTCCTAAAATTATCTAGTAGGAATAAAAGAAAAATAGTGGTTGGACGTACGCCTTTACGTGCCGAAAACTGTGCATTTAATAAATAACGACGATTATCACAATGTTGAAGTATGTAAGTAATGTAACGTACGATGAAGTTATTGTGACATGAATTATCTGAGCGCGGCGATGGATAGTGAATGAAAAGTGTGTGTCCTATTTTCGGCTTAACACAGAATGGATACGATGCGGACCGTAATCGCCCCAATCCAATACATTACCTTGTTGGCCTGTTGTATACCCCAGTCGTATGTGTTGGATGCACGATACGTACGGCCAGAGGACTGCACATGGGAACCAATGGCCGACTCGGCGCGCGTCTCTATGACGTGCGGGATTCACGCATTCGAAAGTGGCGCCAATCCTACCAATTTTTCACTTATTGTGCCCTACCACATCGAACAATTGGCAGTCTGTTGCACAGGTGAACGACGCGCATTTCAGAGGAGTCATTTGGCCGATAGTTCGTTCCGACACCTGCGTGGTCTGCGATCTCTTACGATCGAACGGTGTAAATTTAACTATTTGCCGCCACGCGCATTCGAAGGGCTCAAAAGCCTTAGACACCTTACGGTGCGAACGTTCAGTAGCGACTCGGGATATCGTACGCCGCTCAAGGTTTCGCCGTCAAGCCTGACACCTCTCGAGAGCATCGAATCGCTTGACTTGAGCGAGAACAATATTGAATCACTCAATGCGGGACTGCTCTGTGGGCTGGATCGACTAGCGTTCGTGAACTTAACAAGGAACAGTTTTTTTGACGTATTTAGCATGGGGCTGTCACTGAATTCGCGTTGCAGGCCAACGGTACGTGAAATTAAGATGGGACATAACAAAATCGAAGTTCTACTGGACAACGGTTTAGCATCGTTGCTTCATCTGAAGCAACTGGATTTAGATTATAATCAGATTACAACAATTGAGTCCGGTGCGTTCGCTGGCCTCTGGCACCTCGAACGACTTGACATCTCGCATAATAGGCTTGTCGCTCTCCCCGAAGGATTGTTTCAGTCAACACCTCAACTCCTGGAGTTATATATACGAAACAACACGCTAAACGATCTACCGCCGGGCCTCTTCGTTGGATTGGGCCAGCTGACGATGCTGGACTTGGGGCACAATCAGCTCGCGACGCTGGGATCGCTCGGTACACCGGACTCGAGAGTTGATCTAACTCAATTAAAAGTGCTCGATCTCAGCCATAATCGACTTACTCGGCTAGATGCCAGTACGTTCCGTGCACTAGTTAATCTCCGTGCACTCGATTTGCAAGGCAATCTTATTGACTACATTGGCGACAGCACGTTTTACGCGCTCACGAGACTTCAGACACTTACGCTCAGTAGAAACTATCTGAAAATGATCGGTCCACAAGCGACCATTGGACTAAGCTCGATGGTGGCATTTCAATTAGATAATAACCGGTTAGAGATAATTCACAGAGACACATTTAAAAACACCTCGGTCTTACAAGAGCTCAGTCTTGCTTTTAACAGACTTAGCTGTATACCAGATGACATGTTATCGTTGAAGATGCTACGTTCTCTTGATCTGTCATTCAATGGCATACGTGACATAGCCAACGCCTCGTATCAGGGTCTGAATCAATTGTACGCACTAAATCTGATGGGCAACAAGATTGGCAACATCAGCCAGGGTGCATTCAACAAGATGCCCGCGGTACGCATACTAAATCTAGCTAACAACAGAATTCAAGCCATCGAGCAAGGTACGTTTGACAACGTATCCAGTCTGCACTACCTTCGTCTCGATGCCAATCATATTGAAGATGTGAATGGCCTTTTCAACACTCTGCACGACCTGATTATGCTGAACATTTCAATAAACCGCATTCGCTGGTTTGACTATGCGCTTATTCCGGTTGGCCTTCAGTGGTTAGATATGCACGACAATCAAATTGAGGCACTCGGAAATTATTTCAATTTCGAGCAAAGTCTAAAGCTGCGTACCCTGGATGCGTCATCAAATAAACTTATCGATCTCGACTCATCATCATTACCTAATGGTATTGAGATTGTTTATTTGAGGAATAACAATATAAAACGTATCCAGCCATTTACGTTTTTGGGGAAGCATAACCTGAGCCTTGTGGATTTAACGCGCAACAAACTGACCACACTCGAAATGGCCGCGTTTCGGCTTAGTATGGTGCCGTCTAGACGGCCTCTTCCAGAGTTTGCCATTGCCAGTAACCCGTACATGTGTAACTGCCACACGGAATGGCTTCAACGACTGCAGATTCAAACGGCGGCTACCACATATGAGGATTCGCGTCAGTACCCTCGCTTTATTGATCTGCATAACATCGAATGCAGTATAAGTTACCTCAATAATTTTCAACTTCAGTTATTAAGTGAAACGAAATCTTCGCAGTTTTTGTGCGAATATAACGCCCACTGTTTTCCTTCTTGCCGTTGCTGTAACTTGGATGGCTGTGATTGTGAGATAGTTTGTCCGGCTGGGTGTACTTGCTACCACGATCGGACGTGGAATAGCAACATTATTGTTTGTAGCTCACGCCAACACGTAGAAATTCCTAAAAGACTACCGATGCAGGCTAGCGTGGTATACCTTGACGGTAACGAAATCGCACATCTTACGACGGACGCTTTTATTGGACGGACAAACCTGAAAACGCTTTTCCTTAACAACTCGAACGTTGAGATCATTAAGAATGGAACCTTTTTGGGCTTACAAGAGCTCAGGAAACTACACCTTGAATATAACAAGATCACTAGACTTCACGGCCACGAGTTTGACGGACTGTTCAAGCTCCAAGAGCTGTACTTAACTGATAATCAAATCAGCTATATAAACAATATGACTTTTGCAAATCTAAAAAATCTCGGGGTTCTTCATCTCAGTAGGAATCGGTTAAGAGAAATTGCCGCTTGGAGCTTCCAGCGTAATATGCGCCTAACGGAGATTCATATGAGCAGTAACCCATGGACATGTGATTGTCACTTTACAGATCAGCTAGGAGAGTTTCTACAAAAGCACGGAAGTGCAGTTGGTGATATTTTGCAGCTCTCGTGCGTCTATAACTCGACGACAACCTTACCATTGTGGGAAGTAAACGTGACCCAATGTCACCACTCGTCAAACAATGTCTTCTCTATTCAACGGTATCGGTTCCAGCGCATTGGTGATTCCGTACCGATGCCCCTCGTCGTTGGTTCACTCGTCCTACTCCTGGTAAGCGTAACGGTAACGGTAATTTTCTATCTACGCCAAAAGAGCCTCTGGTTATTCGGCCGTTACGGGATGGGCATGTTTCATCGTACGACCATCGAAGAAGAGAAGCTGTTTGATGCGTTTGTGTCATACAGTAAAAAGGACGAGACTTTCGTAATACAAATTCTTGCTCCAGAACTGGAATATGGTAATCCGCCTTACCGGCTCTGCTTACATTACCGCGATTTGCCCATGGTTATGGGCTACCTAAGTGAAGCTATCGAAGAGGCTGTCGAGAGTTCAAGAACAACAATCGTCATCTTGTCCGAGCACTTTCTAGAAAGTGAATGGTGCCGCTATGAGTTCAAATCCGCCCACCACGAGGTTCTAAACAACAGCAACTACAAGCTCGTCGTCATCTTCCTGGGTCGAGTGTCGTACAGTGATCTCGATCCTGATATTCGGACGTGGCTTAGGCATAGCACCTTTTTGCATTGGGGCGAAAAAAGCTTTTGGGACAAACTACGCCATTCGCTGCCTGGCGCACGAAATCGTAAGATCATACGTTCCGACCTCAATTCGGTGGCGGTGCACATATGACGCAGCGGACAACCTAAGCAGCATGATGTACCAATATACCAAACTCGACTAGACAATTCTTGAAGTCAGCCCTTGTCTTCGCTCGATTTGCCTGCCATTAGCAATCAAAAGACAGTGTCACAACCGAGACCTCGATAAATCGAGCCGTCGAATTAAATCGCCAATTCTAAGACATCTCCCCTACATTGATCGGCATGCAGCAACAGCTCTTTCAATAAGTGGAGAATTTTTTTTATCATATTTAATATATATTGAATCGGTAAATGCCAAAAGACATACCTGTAAAATTCTTTTGAGTTTTTTTAAGACTGACCGACCGAAACTGGGATCTTTGTTCTTATGCATTCCTACTTTAACACATATAGCAAATGGCGATCAGTGTTAGCCTCAGCAAATAGGACCTCTCATCAGTTCGGATAATGGGTCCCTTTTGTCCTTAATGAAAGCAAATTCGGCCGACATAGTGACGCCAATATCTCTTGCCCGAAACCCTAGCCTAAATCCCCCCACGCGTAGGCGGAGTGATCTATTGGACTGCGTACAGAACCAATGAATGCTTTGAACGAAATAACGTATTTTTCTAGCACAATGGCACAACGACGTTTAGGTAAAAATCCAGACATGTAGAAAATAATGTGTAAATAACATTTTATTTATACACTGTACAGTTTTATCATCATTACATAGAATTTATCTAGAGCAGCTGTGCTCGTTTTTAGTTCATTACTTTAAACGATTCATGTGAAGTGTTGGCAGCTGTGAATCGTTGCCAAATTTTTCCAAGCAGTTTTTTACAACGAACCCCTTTTTCAGTACGCGAATCCACCTTGTTCAACATCTGGGAACCATAGTAACATCCGATCCGCTGGATTTGCCTAATACAAACAATTACCGATCACGGACTTAGGCTACGAGATTTAGATTTATAAAAGTTTGCTCATTATTCCTGAATTCTACTAGTACTCGATTTTGAAGCAAGCGTGATATGACTATGCAGAGAAAACTTTGGTAAACTATATTGTTTGAGCATTGAAGCTGGTCATACAAGATGATTAGCACGCGCGTCTGTAGCGTGAGCTGAACGCTATCACATAGCGGATGAAGGTTCGTAGTCTTTGGGTACGTCCCATTCATCGACGCGCCTTGTGTTTCCCCGCCAATAGTTGTTTAGATATTGATTATAGTGGCGGAATAAATTTGTCACGTTAAAGTAAAATACACAATATGTCAACTGGTAGATGTGATCTCAGCGGTTAGTGATTGATCAACATTGGTTACGTTCATTGACTAAGTGTAACGTGATTTAATTTAACCACCGTCTCGTCCGGGCCCGCAACCTAAAGGTGATCTCCACGCGCTACCCAGGACAGCGTGCTACTTTACTAGGTCATACCGTCTACGATCTGTATATGGAAATATGTGACCCACTTCCATTCACGAGGATCGACCTCAGACTATCGACACTTGGCATGCAACCTAACTACTAACTAAAAGATATAACCGACCCAGGAAATTTAGAACAGCGGCAGTATTTAAAGCACTCAATGGATAATCGTATAAACATTTTACATTTGAACATGCTCGTTTGACTCTGGCCAGACGCTATCGAGGTCGAATGAGAAACTCATAAAACCTTATTATGATAACCAGTATAAAATTTTTTTTATTCGTTCATTGAAAGAGACTGACACACGGTAGGAGTACGTTTCGCTCACTACGTCGTGCGTAAACCCACCTGTGATGAGGATGATGACAAGACTGACTGAGAAATGACGAACAGATCTGTACAATATATGAGGAATGTACAAAAAAAAAACATGTTTGCAATGGACATACTGATATATAATTAATATGAATAAATTATTTTCGTTAGAAGAACATTTTATCTCGACGAAAATCCATAATGATCTTCATTTTATAACCATACATTTTTGCACTTTTAAGCATGCTGGAATTTTCTCGAATAATTGCACTTTGTCTATTGTCAACTATTAACTTCGCACAGAATTTTCCGCCTTGGAAATTGAGTAACTATAGTCGTCCTTGTAGCAACAATGCGGTTGAGTGACCCCCTGCCTTCATTACACGCGATAGGTTGTAACGGCAAAAGATCCAGATTTTGTACACCTACTCATGCGGAACTTGAATAAGATCAATTACAAAAATCTATATATAATAGAGGCTGCGGCATCGACATGCAACAGAGGCGAACTGAGGTGTCTATGTGGTCACAACTACAAGCTTTGGGATGAAATTAAGTTCGCTACCGAACGAGTTGTAGCGTTAGCAGTGAAATCGCCGTAGCTGTCGAAGTTAACTTGAGACTGGGAGGGACGCAATTCAGAAGAGCAATTCCCCATAAGAATCGTTTATTTTAACTGCATCTACAACTAATAGTTGTGCGCAGAAGAATAACGATTCTTTTGTGTTTTTTTTTTTGTTTTTTTTTCAATGTCTCCTACGTGAAGTGGGCATTGCTTGTCTAAACTTTAGTCTTTACATGCTAGAGGCATTTATATATAAATATGCCATTCTCTTGAATACAATTCGACCCAGAGGCAGAAACCCGGCAAACACCCTGTTCTAACCTGACTGACTTTTCTCTTGTGGCGTTGCTTCTAAAGCACGATCATCAAGCTCCATTACAGCGTTTTATGAGACCCCAGCGACTGGCACATCGACGGCTCCACTAATGCCGACCTGATTTTCAGGTGACTCGACGAGCACTGGCGTGTACCGGTCTGTCTAAGCAATGAGAATGCGAATAAACCTAGCAACCTGCTTTACTTTCAGAATATCGGAGGTTGTGGTACCAGAGCGAACAGCATTGTCGATCGTAAATACATCGAGGCGGCGGTAGCAGCGACGGTCGTACTAGCAGCGGTGATAACCGCATGGAAACACTGAAGGGCATGTATACGTAGCGGGGCAGAAATAACACTGGCGGCCGAAGAGGACACAGAATCGAAGCCAAGCAACACAGGCACGGACAAACGGGCGCTGATCTCGTCCATTTGTGTCTATGCTCTCCGATTGGATCCGCCGGATAGCTAAAGCTATATTGGTAATGTCGTTCATTTCGTATGTAGGTGGGGTGGTGATGAGATGCCTGTGCTGCTATTGCTGATTCACGAATAATATCACTGTGATGATACTCTATGGGGTTGAGGGTTGGAAATTGGAGTCTTCAATAGGGGAAGAGCAGCACAGCGTTCCCGTCTACAAGATTGTGAGCTCGTCCAACTACTATTCGTGGATGTATGCTATGAGCTACAGAGGAAAGGAATCGGTGGTGCTGAGCTCAATTTGACCGGAGCGCGTCGATGTTGAGAGATTTCGCGGGGAAGAGTTTGCCAATGGTTGTGTGTATGTGCTCTAAGAAGGTTGCGGATAACGTGTGCGCACCAAGTTGATCTTGTTGTTGCTGCCTACAAGTTGCTGCTTGCAACTGGGAACGGGGTCTATGCCTGTGGGACGGTGCCCTGAAGACTACGCATTGAGCTAGGAGGTGGGAGAACAATGTTGGGTAATTTTCTCCGTTGCACCCATACCTCTGCTAAGAAGACAAATGGTTCGATTCTTTGCTTACTCGAGCGAAGCCCTTCAGCTAGGTTGTGTGAATGCAAGATTATACACTTGGAGTGATAATGGCAGTAAGCGATTCTATTCAAGGAAAGGCGAAGATTTTTTAAATCAACGTACGGATTTTCCCTTATACAGCATCTTTTGATTCGTAGTTGTTGATACGCTCACAGAATTTTTCAAAGGAACGGCTTATTTTATCGATATGCAGTGGTTTTTTGACTGTGATACCTATTATTTATTTATAATATATCTTAAATATGGAGTAGTTATACATCAGTTAAGCCATGAGGAACTTTAATATTTGAAAAGAAAACCAAAAAACGTAGACACCGACTTCAGGTAAAAGGAAATACTCAATAAAAATGTTATGTAGTCGATAGCAGGGCTGCAAGCGTGATCATATATATAAAGCTGACTCAAGCATGTCCGATGGACTTTCAAATTGAATAGCCCTTGATATACCCACTAAAATTTCGATGGTAAACTCCTGTCCTCTAAAAACTTACGACTGAAAACCGGTCGCGCTCACCTCAAGAAGAACAAATTCGAAAGGAAACACATTTTTTATTCGTAAATATCAACGCTTACTAATCGAATTGTTGTCTTCCACAGTAGTGCGCAAATTCATCCACGATTAATGAAAGCATTAGGCAAGGAGACTTCAAGCGAAAGCCCAGTACGTGAATGGTGCAGACGTCTCATGAACGGAGATTAATGTCTTGGAAGTTAACAAGAAAGCAATCTGATGGCAACGGATTGCCGCAGTCTAGAAGGCTTTTTAGAAGGCAGAGCTTGTAGTCTTACTGGCTAAAAATGGCATTTGACATGTAACGTGTTATAACCTAAATACTGAAACTGAGTAGAAAACGGTCCTCTGTGAATTCACTCCAGGCCAAATTGAAAATGTACGTGGTGTATTCCGTGTGCAATTTGCGGAACTTTAATAATAAAAAAAAGCCGCCTGGAGCAGCGGTTGCTATAGATGAGATGAGATGAGGGTCAGCCTCTACCATCATCTGTAAAAGGATCAGGGGAAAGAATGGCGTCGCTTTGAGTTCGGTGGCGGTGGCAGATAGATTCACACGTAACTGGATGGTAGTACTTTCAACGGATATCAGGGGCATCCGCTGTTATATTTGCCGAAAAGGAAACAATGAACGCAGCCGGCTATTTCGAGTTCCTCAAGCTACTTATGGTCCGTGGGCATGGTAATCGAAAGCACACAGTCGGACTACTTAACGACAACGTCAGGCCTCATCGTCATGCTTCGATCATTTCCTGCGTTGAGCAAAGGAATATCCAATGTTGGTCTCAATCCGCTTATTCTTCCCCTCCTAGTCTGTGTGATTACGGGGTTTTCTGTGCCCCAAAAAAAGAAACTAATGGGCTAACATATTTCATGTTCGATTTACTTTGAGAGCTCGTAGATGAAG
The DNA here is from genome assembly GCF_002443255.2 of Varroa destructor. Taxonomy (NCBI): domain Eukaryota; kingdom Metazoa; phylum Arthropoda; class Arachnida; order Mesostigmata; family Varroidae; genus Varroa; species Varroa destructor. The sequence continues at coordinate 17,397,675 of NW_019211456.1, forward strand.
AATCTATATAGGAAAACACGAGTGGTAGACGGCCTAAAAGCTGCCAGAACGCTAGTTCAGTAGTAGTAGTAGTTTAAAAGTTCTTTAATTTTAAAATCTGCCAGATCCGCTTATAACAGCTAACTTATAAGCTGGAGCTAATACTTTTATATACAATAATAAGCTAATACATTTATATACAATAAAACTGGAGATATATATCTCCAGTTTAGTCGCTAGCCAGCGTACGACACGAGTAACGATTTTCGATATAAGATGCATTTTATCATTTCTTCAGAGCAGAAAAAAGAGATAAAAAAAATAATGGGGGAATTAAATAATAGATTCAATGCAAGTGGTCGCTCCGTTCAATGTTTCTTTTGTAAAATCGAAGCTCCAACACGTAGAATCAGAGTATACGGAAGGCACCATAACCGTCAAAGCTAGACGTGTCACTCTACAAGCCATATATATATATATATATATATATATATATATATATATATATATATATATATATACGAGCAACGTCACAATGTCTTTATTATTTTGCATTAAACGTATCGGAAGTTCATTGTCGACCTTAGCTCAATGCGACGATTCGGTCGTGAAGCACAACAAGTTCCACTTTTGTGGCACAGCAATTTTCACCTCTTTATCACTTATTCTTTTGCCCCTGCTGGTCTCGCCTGAATAGGCAAGTATAGATGCAATAAAAAGCGGTCAGTTTAGGGTGGAAATAAACGTCCTGTACCCGCTTCTCTATTGGCTGATTGTGTTCGCATATGTTCCTACGCTCGTGGAGACGTCAGCGGGTGCTTTTTTTCTACACGATTTTGTACAGTGCAGCATATTTTAATGCTTACTAGAATCTTTTCTGGTTGGCGAAAATGTACATACGTATGTCCCAAACAGGACACTGTCGTAAGACGTTAGCTGCATAGTCCCTTGAGTGGTTGACGATCTCTGTTGGTAGCAATAGTTATAAGAATTCTGTTCTGCAGACAATACGAATTTTTACCAAAATCGTTTTGCGGTTCGTTCTATATTAGAACGCATGGGAGTTTTTGTATAATCTAAATCGTCAAGCTCATCGCTTCACTCTGAGATGTAATCAAGAACAAATCATATATAGCATCAGCGTATCTGTTGTTCGCTATTAAGGAGATTCGAAGGGCCCCCGTTGACTACTTACCGTCTCTAAGCTATAAATATGTACTCTGTTATAAATAATGTATTAGACAAATAGCCAGGCAGGAGCAGGGGAACACATTGTGTAGAACCCTTACAGAGTGGCTTGCAACACTTGCTAAATGACAGCAAAATCTGGTGAACATCGAATACGTAGATCGCTAGTCGAGTAACTCTGAATATTCATTTTAACAAATAATTATCCTAATTTAGTACACAAACTTACATAAGTATCATATTAGAAGTCAGACTAAGTTTAGATATAGCACCCTCCTCCGTAACTTGTTTCATATGTCAAAAAAAAAAAAAACTCTCTTCTGTAAAGCCAATCTGACGCGTCAAAACTTTATTTCTAGCTGTAAAGTACAGAATTTTTTTACAATGACGGATTTTGAGAATCCTTAAAATACCCACAAATCTGACATGAAAGTACTTGGTTTTTTTTTTTTCGGTTGCCTCTGCAATTCAATACAAGATACCTTCAGTTGAAACAAAATAAATCTGTTTCGTTGTCTGGGGGCACAGTCTTACGTTTCCTCGCTTTCATAGTCAAATAATGCAATAAAAACAACTTTTGTGCTAACTATGTTAGTAAAATGTTTTCTTTAATGATGCCTTTGGTATAGCTAATGCGAATATATATATAGCGATACGAATCCAACTGAGGTAACAACGCAGGGGACAAGCAAAGACTAATGCGTCATATTATCTCATAATTAAACGGAACCGGGTTAAAACAGGACACGGTTAAGAGTTCTATGTTGATATGCAAATTTGCGAAGGTGTCCGTTGCTAAGTTACACACGCTTTTCAATTTATTGAGAGGCTATATATATATATATATATATGTATTTTTTCTTTCTAGTTCAAACAATTTGCATCGTATGTCTTGTTAAGTTTAAGAAACCCATTTAAGAGATTTTCCAGACGTTTTAAAGGTGGCATCAAAGAAAAACGTGCATCTATCATAATCACCTATGCAGCTGAAACGCTTACATGCATCGTTAGTCTCACGAAAACACGCTTGTCTGCAGAGCCGATAGTGAAACCCATGTACAGCAAAACAAGTGACGACACGTCTGTTCAGCGGGTTCGCCTCCTTTCACTCGTTTTTCTTCATCGCACCCAAAGCAAAAGAATCCCTATCATTTTCCGCGAGCTTTTGGTCCCATTTCCTAAGGTCGGTCCTAAATGCTTTCGTTGCTGGGAGCTCAAAGTAACGACGTAGGTCCTCGGGCAACAGTGGCGTATCGGCTAGGAGATGCGCGATGCGATTTCGAGTTACCATATATTGCTAAATCGTCTGCATACAAGATGACTTCGATTGATTTCTTCGGCCATTTTATTTGATCAGCAAGACGGACAATAAGCGTAGATCAAGGTCGTCCTCGTGAGCGAGGTCAGTTGTCTGTGTCAAAGACAAGAGTTCGGTCACTTCGTCGTTAAGAGCTGTCCTACTCTCCTATAGAATCGCCGCGAGAAGGTTGAGCACATTCGTAATAAACACTTTTCTGCCCTGTTCGTCACCATGATGACGGCGCGCTTGAATCGCGTTTCCTTTAAATATCACTAAGAAGATAGCATTGCTCTACTGAATTAGAAGTGTGAAAACTACTCGTAAATAAATAATGATGGAAAAATCACCATTGACACCTTAGCGTACCCAGTTACCATTATTAAAATCGACCTTTTTTACGATGAGGTCGACGGAAGATATGTGTTAATGGTCAAAGTTATTGCTAAAAAATGACTGCCTTTGTGGATAGAGGTACCTAGATGAAGCCACCAAATTCCCTCCAATTTTGCAGCCGCCAAGTACTCTCAAAGACTCGGGAGCATGAGAGACTTCCAATGAAATCCGCAACTATATATTTGAAGGGGGTGTACGTTAGTCGAGCTGCGCATATGCTAACAAACATGCATTGCTTTTTTAACCACGCATAGCGCAGAACCTTTAGAACACCTCCTAACTATGCGCTGAATGGGCTATGAATGCAGCAAATATAGGAAGAATATATATGGGAAATATTTTTGTTTACCCTTGTGCCAAAGTAAATACTTCTAATTAACAGTATAGCTAAATCAGCAATCATAAATACAATGTTAGCTCTCGACAACGGTTAGGGAGGACGAGAGCGGTTATGTGCAACGATGGAGTTGACATACAACAAAAAGGTTCGAACGGCCTGTTTCCCCAATCATACATTAAAAGACGTGAAACGAGGGTTACAAGTGAAATATAGAAGCCAATAGAGAACATCATACGATGTTTACAGACTTTCCCCTGATGTATCAGTTGTACAATTTACTTTAGAAAATGCCTACTATAGCAAGCGGCACCACTGGGCATCTGCTTTGTATTTAGTTTTTTATTACCGTCTTTGGCCACAAATTCTTCATGGTTCCACCTGAGAGCAATTCTTAACAATCCTACAAACATCGTTTGTAATAGGACTGTTAAAAATATTACCTTATTCTACATTCAGTAATCGCCGGTCACAAACGGATGAGCGCAAGCCAAATCTACAGTCTGATAAAACTGCATCGTGTTTACTACTTTTAGATAATAGGTGTAGTAGGTTTATATTACACTTAAATAAAAAGTACGTCTCTGTCCTCCATATATCGCTGGCTAGCCTAGAATAGAGCTATTAAAACAACTAGGTTCGATTTTCTAATGGACACTTGGATACTTGCCGAAAGGTCTAAATAGATACTGGTAAGCGTGGTATGTTACTAGTTACTACGGTGATTCATTATCTAGATTTCGAAATCTAGACAAAGCCAACACATTTATATTGGCCTCATAAATAAGCCGATCCAACCGCAAAAAGCTATATCGAACTCTAATAATTATACTTTAATGTTAAACGAAATAGTTTGTATATGTGAAAAAAAGTTTGTGGTAGAAATCCCTATAACGAGCGATTTTATTGCTCTGACTCCTGCAACGTCCGCCATGACCGTCTACGGTATTTTTGCTCAGCAGGCTCTTAAACGCAAGCGTTCTCGTCTTAGGTACAGTATTTGGCCTTTCGTCCGAAAACTCGCCCCATTAACATGTAACAACAATTTTCGAATGCCATGGCGATTAAAACCATTAGACCCGGACAATCAATGTATTTTCTACACCGATTTTGTTATTATAGGGGCAGAGTACAGACGGAAGCTGACAGTTTTCAGATTCGGTCGAAGTATAGCTAACTTTAGAACGAGATGGAGAATCAAGGAAGTACAACGAGCAGTTTTGGCCATGACGTTTTTGGTGTCTTTCATTTATTTGGCTAAGATTCGTTGCGTGACAAATGGTAATGCATATAAAGCCGTCGTGAATGAATCGTCGCGTTGGTGGACCCGCTTGTACTCCACCAATGGTCTCCAACATCGCGTTTCCCGACGGATGATGGTAGGTAGCTAGGTATAATACATCGTATATGAACTATGTATGCCATCAGCTACAAGGCAAGGAAATGGGCTGGGGGGATAAATTTCCCTCATCTTCTGAATTCGGTATGCTTTCTATCAGCAAAATAAAAGGCCGAGCTTCGGGTAGTAATATGACGTTCATAAAATACGGTAGGTATACGCCCCTTGATCATCTTGCTAGAGGACATACTGTGTTTGTAATTAACGTGGACTTAAGAACGTGCTTTAAATTTTCTTATTCTGAGAAGTCGTAAAGTAGCATTGTTTACCATTTAAGCGGCAGCTGCGTACGATGATTGAACAGAACTGTGAAAGTTCTGGATCTACGGTGAAGGTTCCCTTGTATCGGTGGAACCTTCCAACTCGTGGATACAGCACTTCGAAGCTACGCGGTATTAGTAAGCAGTATATCCGTATGTATTAGTATTGTCTTTAGGTACAGAGCTAGGTCAATATTTGATAACTGAGTAGTTCTTTCTCGTCTACCGAAGAGGTAATGGGCCGAATGATAGGGGCGTACCAGGCCGTAGGACAGCGCTGTCAATGCATCCTGTAAGCTAAAAAACACCATTTGGGCGGATATGCCGTCGACCTGCTTGTAAAACGCTACTTCTCAAAGATACAAAAACCTTTAATGGTCGTAACGTTGACTTCTCAGTAGCTGTAGTCCGAGGTAGGTACGGTGTGTCACGATTAAAGCACAAGACCGTTGAACTATGACTCTATGTAACCGCAGTCGTACACGTCGCTACCGCTATAAACCAGCGGCCGCAAGGGCAGATAATGGGAACAGAGCTTCGCCAATTTTGAGTGAAGAGAAAAGGCTGACTCTCGTTACCATAATTGTATTGTCTAAATAATTCGGAGCCAAAATGTTCGTATCGGTAGCTGCCAATTTACAATCAATGTATGGTTTTTTTCAATTGTATTAGATTTTCTTTGGCTCTACCTACCTGTTTCGTTCTCCAGAGATATACCGTTCGATAAGCAACGCTCTTTTTCGAGATACTTCCTCCGCTGTAGCTTTTCGGCACATACGACAATTGTTACACAAAGAGCGGAATAAAAAGCCAGGAAATGAATAACTGATTATCTTTTGGAGTCTTTTCAAGGGAGACGTTTTTCTCGTGAAAGTACCATGTGTTTGCGAATCTACAACTGACATATCTCATATAAGTCTCTGACTAAGAAAGTTCGGCTTGTTTACAGCTTCTTAATAAATAAAAACTTTCTTCTCTATTCACATACACTGCTCTAGGGGCAGACTAATCCAGTCGTATCCATTTTGTAAGTGACACTTTCAAACGCATAGGAGCGTTCCCTTACGGACGAATAGACCTGCGATGAGCATAGCAAGTAAATCCGTCGTCCGCAGGAAGATGGAAGCGTGCTTTAATTAGTTAAATGACTTCGCCTCTGTCTTGTGCCATGTGTAGTAATGGCCTAGACAATCCATACAAACCTCGATACAGGGGCAATGTTGCCTTGCCGATTCGTTCGTCGCTAAGGTTTAGTCTTGTTGACAATGGCGATTTGCATAGACGTACGTATCGTCTATCGTTAGACATCACTCAGGTTAACAATTTACAGCAGTCGAACGTCTCTTCGTGCTTCGAAAATTGTCATTGAAGTTACATAACTTCACGGTACCTAGACAAAGCGGATCTTATTAGCGTCGTTGAAAGGGTGCAATAGTACGAGGGAAAAACGAAAAATCATGTAAGAGTTTCATTTTGCTAATTGGAGACAATCGGCTCAGCTTTAGTAGCAGCTCGTACAATTTGAGCCATGCAAATAATTATTACTCTATTTGAGTTACCCAGCACATCCGAATATCATCAAACGAACGCCTCTCAACGTAACGTACCGTCCATACATGTAGCAGAGAGAAAGAAGAACCCTCTCTCTCTCTCTCTCTCTCTCTCATTGCGATATTATTATAGGTGCTCTTAAGTCGAGTGGTCAGTTCACTCCCAAAAATATTTCCTTTAATAGTTTCTTTCATTACGCCGCGTACAATCGTTACTTCCTCTTGGACATCTCCGTGTCTACATATAGATAGAGAGCCTCGTTCGTCAACATTGTTTCCTTCCATCGTGCATATATATAGTTGTCCGGTGTCGAACCACACCTTGGAAGTGGGTTTAATGTCCTTTGCCGACACCGCCTACTGGCGAACGATCAGGTGCTACTCGTTCGGACAGTAGTCCTACCTTCGTCCTAGTCAGGTCCGGTTCTAACGACACAAACATCTCGCAGGGAAGTTTAATTCCATAAAACATCTATAATAAGAGCCAATTGTTATTTTTACTATTATTATATGACAACTATATCATGAAATATTAAGATGTCTATGCAGATTTCCACTTCCACCGCGGATTTGCTGGGCTGATGACGCAGTGCTCGAGAAACAAATACCCTTGGACGTAGATAACTCAAAATGCAACCATTTTTGGTATGAATTTTCGCACAGCTGCGCCACGAGATAGAACAATGGATCGTTTGGTTCAGCTCACTTAAATGCATGAAGCCATTTTTAAATAAATAAACATAGAAATACACAAAGGAATATGCGATCGAAAATCCGCTCGCTAATTGTTTAAATTTCCTTAGGGAATAACGATTTATTACGATCGGCCAAGGGCTACAAACTGATATTTATTTCTAGTTAAAAACTTTCTCCGACTTAAGACAAAAGCTAGCGAAATTTTTGAATATAGCTTGTCGAGCATACGAGAAACTTAACTTGTGCTTGAGCTAACGTTTACTTTGAAGTGCTGTATAGGAACCAGACCGATATAACTTGCTGGACTACATACGACGAAGCTCTGATTTGTATAGCTAATCGAATATTGATATGCTTGTGGAAAAAAACAAGAACTTCTTATGTTGGATGTTAACTTTGAAGTTGGCCAATAATCTTTGGCTTAACGGAGTTTTCTTAAGCTTTCCTGGTGATATCTCTTCATTTCCGACGCGATTCATAAAAAAATCTTATAAATTCCCTAGCCTAGACTCGGGTCCTGGTTTTTCTACCGCTTCATTTTGTTTTTTTGGGTAGCTAGTGTCAACGTCGAAATCGGTTCAGCTTAAACTGAGGTTCACTTAGCGAGGCGCATCCATAGAAACGGTGTGGCTTACTCGCTCAAATAAAAAATCGTGGAACAGTTCCTTCGTGCAATCAGTTTACCATCGTATGAAAATAAGCTAGAATCTCCGCTAGGTTAATCCCCGGTTTAAAGAGGGTTATGATTTGTGTTTCACAGAGCTTTCGGTTTAATTCTTTTTCTACGGTTTGAAGAATGACATTTGAGCTTCGAAAGTGTTTATAAAAATAAGCTGATGCGTATAAATAAAGATATGTAACATATTAATTTATATTTTTTTTGCCGTTAAAGAAAGAGTGGGGTACGTTCACAGCTACTTAAAACCTCGTTCTTTCGCTGAATTTAATTAGGTCCGCCCGCGGTAATCTGGGTGAGTGGGTCGAAAGCAGAAGCTAACTGGCTTTTTCGTGCCATCACGAGAATCTGCAAGACAAGACTATTTATTAGACAGACTGCATTAACTCTATGTGTCAGGCACGTGCCGCAGACCATACTAGTGATGCCGTTGGTAATTCTGAACACAATGACATAAATTCAGGTCATCCTGGGAGCGAAATTACGTCTGGGCTAGCTGACGATTTCAGTCAAATACAATACTAACATATGTTAAGGTATTATCATTTTTTTTTTTATTTTTCTCTTTTAAAGTTTTCTATTCCGCTCAAGAGAGTACCATAGAAACGCAGGTTTCCATTTGACGGACACGACTGACCCTTCAATAAGTTCCTGTGTATAATTGATAGTTAGGTCCGCAGAAGGCGAAGACCGGAAAGAAGCAGAGTAGAAATAATTAACGTTGAAGCGAGGCGTCCTGATAACGGCATGCTCAGGGCCCCCGGGACGTACGGAATTCTAATTATTCGCCATTTAGGCCAATGTACATATATACAAAGCGTTATCACATATATGTATGTATGTGATATTACACAGCATACATATCCCCTTATCAGACACGGGCCACCGGAAGCGTCCCAATCAAAGAGACCTTTATGCTTGGTGACTTACGCCGATATCATACCCGGTTGTTCCGGCTTCACCTTATGGTTTTAAGGAATGTGGGGTTCACTAAGGAAATAGATGGTCATTTAATAGAATGTGGTAGAAAGAGAAGGCTAGCAAGGTACACTTGTGTTCTGTATTGGCTAAACGTTCATTGAATTTGTTCGTGAAGCTTTAGTTGAAAGTAGAGGCTACGACTGCTACGTACGTCTACTGCAGCGCCTCACCTGATTAAGTCACTATTTCGAGCATGCGCAAGCAGTGGTCTGACAATTAGCCAGGTTTTTCGGAAACCGATGGAACAACCGGTCAATTGAGCGGAACAGAGCCAATTTGTAAAAGTTCACAGTCTCCAAATCAACAGCGGCGTAATGACACGTTATCGTAATGAGCTCTTTGCCCCAGGACATAATTTATTCCTCCAGTTTCGGCAGTACCATCAAATTAGACCCAGCAGTTGCCTTACTAAGTTGTGTGGAAATTGCAAGTTCTTGTCAAACCAATTTAAGTAACTAATGGTCTGTGCCATGTACAATTGCGTACTTGCTAAATGCTAAAGTATAAAAGACAATCAAATTTCTAAAATTAGCTCACAAGCAGTGATAGCAAAAATGCCTCTAAGTCGTCAAGCTCTGATAAAGGGGTTTCCGAAATCCTACGCTTGCATAATGGGTTCGCATTGCTTAAAAGACGTCTTTTCTTACTAGTTTTAGTTTGAAATTGTTTACTTGAATAACACGTTTCTTTTGTGATTGGGACTCAGACGTCTTTTTCCTGTAGCTGCAGTTTGCTTCCTGAGAAGAGGGCATGCGTACATGTTACAATGTTGGTTGTATGCCAGTTACTCACTGTTTAACTAGTGGCTCGTCACCAGCCAAGCAGAGAAAGGCTCCTATGAAGTGTTCCGTCTGACTCACCACCATATAGGATTAACGAACAACCGAACAGATAACAATAACAGGACAGAATCTCCACAGTAAAGAACGACAGGATTTGATAAGACCCGGTCATGAAGCGCCCCCAGGGTTCCTAGGTGGTATTCAGTGAGCTTATCTTATTGTAGCGTATTTTATCAAGGACTGTGTACGGGAAATACCAATCGACGAAGAATTTCTTATCATGCCCACTTTGCTGATTTGTTTCTTTGATGCAATTTTCCAGAAAACGTGATCTAAATGTATCGCTTTTTTCGTGTTTCAGCCAATACGATCTTGTAAAATGCTTTGAGTGTAATGTCTGGAAATGCGTTATTGTTGTGTTAGGTAGACAACGCGTTATTACATGCGGAAAGCAATCCGAGCTGCTCCCACACTCTTTTAATCGATCCTATATAATTATGTGCGTATCTATTAAATGATTAGGATAAACGGGATACGTGTACTAGGTGAACATTAGATTATAAAGCCATGATCATTGCCTGTTCAGCTTTCTACTAACAAATTTACTCACACTTGAGCGATCTTCTAACGAAAATTAGCATCGGTTATCCTTATTTTCAGGAAGTTGGCTTCAGAAAATATTGGCGCTACCAGATCATAGTTTTAGCAAAGAGAAGTGGCAGCATTTTAGTAGGTACCACGTAAGTTATTATTGTCTAAATTTTGCTACACATAACATGCCAGCTCCTTGCCATTCAGAAAGTTAATATGTCAACGACTGTATAGCATTCGTTTTCTAGCGTTCTTTTCACAGATCTTCTCAGCCAAATCCTTCGAGAAGCAACGTGTTTCGTCAGTTTCGTAATTATGCGGAAAAAGCTTTAAAGGCCCGACGTCCTTGAGTCACAAGATTTTGTCTGTTCGTGAAAAGGACCAAACTATCTACTCGGAACTTGTTCGCTTGCACCGCCTCGGTGGTGAGGCCTTTTGATTACAACGGACGAGGTCATATTTACACAACCAAGCGGACGAATCCTTAAGACCAATTCCACGATACAGCAACTTACCTTTCGGAGAAGTGAAACACCTGCAACAAGAAACGGTTTCGTTCGCAACGATTCCTTTCGATTTCGTCGTATCCCAGCTGACGTGAGGACCATGCGCGCATGATTCAGGTAGTGCGAATGTTGTAATTTACGAACCTTATATTAGGTCCTGTAATAGAAACATAACTAAACGATCAGCAAGAATGAAGCAGTAATCGAAAGGTCAATGCTTCAACCAGTTGCTTACAGAGTTTAGTAATAGGACACTAGGGATTTATAAAACGTGAATTTCTATTTCGTCCTATAAGGCGAATTGGTTTTACGTAAATGCCTGTCCAGACGCGAAATAAAACGACTGTACGTTCTATCCTAATTAATATTACAATAAACGACAAGTTGTTCAGCAAACGCTGTTTGTAAGTTTACGTGTTTTGTCGTCGTGTCTCTCGACGCGTGTACTTACGCGTGCTAAGGATAAACTTTTTAAGCTTCCTAGTGTCAAGAAATCGTATATCATTAACTGGCTACTACCTAATGGCATCTACAAGTATTTTATAAGCTTGAAAATTAAGCGATGACACAGCAATTGATGTATTATTGTATTGCCCAAGAGATAGATAGAAACATGCAGCAAAGCAATGCACGACACAAGGAGTACTTCCTTCGACAGTGTCCTTGGCCTTATTTCTGCACACATGGATACAAGTCAAATTACCGGAAATAACTATTACCGATTGTGTAAACTACCCTGGCTGGAGGTGTAATGTATATATTATTAAAATAGCTCATTCCAGCTTGTGAACAGTGAGCTGTGAACCGGATATCGGAGACGCTGATTTTACGGACCGCTGTTTTATTTCCTGTCAGCATTGGAAACTTTGTATCCGGTTTATGTAGTAGTTGCGAAACGGTACGGAAATCCACCAGTGAATTATTTTCTTGGATGTGAACCTATTTTTAGCTTATAAACCTATGAAGATTTCTATAAAGGTAGCATTTGACCTGCTGGTAGCGACCTTAGTACTAGGTCACGAGTGACACGAACAAGAAGAAGCAATGTGTCCAGACAGGCACTAATTCAAAGGGTTCAGCTCCATCCCGTTGTGCAGAGTGGTAAACAACATTTTATAACCGCACTCTGCAAAACGTTATATCAATTATAGCAGCTCAGGTAATTATATTTTGAGATCGGCTTATAGAATTATTTTGAGCTTCGCCCGGTCTTAACCACCAACAGAGCTGACTGGTACCGGTAGCTGGCTTGCAAATAACCATGCAAAAGAGTGAGGTAGCAAAGAAAACTCTGCAACTTCTGGATCCTTCTAGGTGAAACCTTGCTTTGACTAAGCCTTCAGTGCCGGATGCAAACCATTTGAAAAGTAGAGTACTTGGCCACCACCGCGGACAATATGCCGTCATGCTTCACACGCGTTGTTTGTACGCTGACCGTGTACCACACTGATCCATATGGCACAGGAGAAACCTAAGAACAGATCCTGTTCCGACCTGAAGACAAAAACAACTTCGTCCTGCTTGAAAACGTAGATGTCGTCTTGTTGACGGGTGCGTTTTCTCGTTCCGTTACGAATTGCCATGTCCTGGTTCTATTCCTGTGTCTGTCACTTTTCTGTTTATCCCTCTTGTCAGTAGCTCGACCTCGCGGTCTGGTATCCCTCGTTCCTCAGGGAGTTTTCGTTGTGCTGTCAAGCCGGCTGTCTGTCTGGCGATTGCCAAGTTCAGTCGAAAAGAAAGATCCCTAGTTGCCACCGGCACTAGAGGCATGCTTACGATAGAAACACGCATGCTAGGTGGTATGACTGAGAGCCTTTGCGTCGATGCGTGTATACGTGTGCGTTTACCCGTCTTTCTGCCTGTGTGAATGTGAGTGCACAGCGGCGGTTCTAGGGAATTGAGGGATTGCCCTATAGGAAGCAGGATGCCTATAGAAAAAAACGACCGTTTGGCTTGCTAGTGCTGCGTCTGGCCACAGCACTGCGTGAACGCCGAGTTGGTCCCCTTGCCAGTGGCAGCAGGCAGGCTTCTGAGCCGACAGGCTCCAACAGATTCCGCAACGACGGAGTTTTTCTATATTATTCTCTTGCTTTTTCGTTGCTTTTCGCCGTAAGCTCTAGTTTCGGCGCAGGAAAACTGGCGGGTGCGCTTTCAGCGTCTCTCTCTACACTTCCCCTTGCCGCTCTGTTTCTCCGTGCCGCAAATCCACAGGATTCTTACTCGAGTGCACTTCTCGCTGGATATGCATGCTAACATACGCTTGCATGATCTAACATAGTCACAAGCTTGCCATACTCAGCCGGCCCTCTCGAACTCACACAGATACACACCCCGCTAACTGCACTTGCCGACATCCGCACGCCGTCTTGCATATTCTACCACTATCATACGGTCCCACTCTCGAGCAAGAAAGACGCAGGAATAGAAAGCCGAACTGATGTAGGAAGCAGGCTGCAACGAGCCGCGGTGGTCGTAGCAACGTGGCGGCGTTGCTCTGCATTGAAGACGTACGTACTACGAAAACGAGAAATAGGAACTTCGAAAGGTAGAGAAGGCAATAGCACAGGCTATTTTTACTGAATGTTCAATTTCATAGCAACAGTGATAGCAACCGACACTAAAGGATGCGGACTCGATTCGCTCTCCAGAGGAAAAGCCCGCTGAAGTGAGCCGGTGCCTGGCTTGTGAAGCCTGGAGATCGAATGGAGGTTATTGACGTCGCGGTTTGTTCCTCTGTGGGTCTGAGCCACCCCCCAATGCCGAGCCAAATTCGTCTTTGTAAAAATAGTATTCTATACCTGGGTAGCAACTTGAATAAATAATCGAAACTGTCCCCAACGCGGTCCAAAGCAACAAGTACTAGAATAGAGAAATTTTTCTGCACATGCACATAAGGCATCAAGGAAATTGCACCACAGCCTGCGTTTGTACCCTGTATCTGCGGTGAGTTTCTACGCCCCCGCGTCTATATGGTGGGCACATACATTTAAGTTGATTTCGGAAGGTTAAGAGAAGCCTCTGTGTAAGCTACTTATATAAAGAAACCTGCGGCTATATTCCATTGAAAATCATACGAATTTTGTTAAAGTTTAATTACAATGGCTAAAGCAGTGTCTAGTGTGTCTCCGTAGGAATTCATATTATGGCTTTCTGGATATTGTATGAATAAATTGTTGAGACCCATACAAGTTTATGCCATTACTTGACCCAAGCGCGACGCTATCCGTTGCTGTCTAGCGTTCATTAGTAGCAGGGTTATCACGTTCAATTTTACCCACGCGCGTACGGATTTAACTAACCTCATCGGCGAACTCCATCAATGTTCATTCCAAATCACACCAATTTTGTGTACTCGACCTTTCTGTGGTATTTGCGCCTAGATAGATTATCATCTTGGCAACCCTATCCTTAAACAGACTCAATGTTCTTTATTGAACTTGCAACCTTCGTCTCGTTCCGAAGCTACAAAAGGGTTGCATTTTTATTCTATTCACGTCAAACCTTTATATTTAACATTGGAGGATCCTACGTAATTCTGCGAGATTCCAATAAGCAGAGTGAACTAACGTAAAATGCCAATTCGGATAATGAATAGAGAAATAAAAACCTTATTTTGGAACATGCATAGGTTTGGTTCGAGTTAAAAGCATGTATTCAGCGTAAAATCATTTGTTCCGGCGTCTTCATCATCCATCTTAATTAGAAACCAGTTTAAGGAAACCTGAACCCGTACTTGTTGGTCTATCGAGAGCTTGTTTGCCCTATTGCTGGAAAAGTTATCGAACGCCTGTTAGTTTGAAGATTTTAGGGTACAGCAAGGATTTGGGTATTACTGCTGTTTAGAAATAACGGTAAGCCTGTCGAAGCATTGCAAATCCTGTATCAAGTCTTCAGGCCATAAAAAATCTCACAGTTAGCACGTCTTGACTAAATACATTCTTGTGTTTCGCCTAAAGCGAAGAACAGCTTGGGAGATTTTTTTATTTTGTCATGTCAGCAGTTACCTTAGTAAATTTTTGGATGACGTGCTTTGAGACATCGATGTCATCGTCGAGGAACTGCTCCGAGGCTCAAAAGCCTTCAGTCAATCGGAGTCTCACTTGTCAATTTTGAAATACCGCATTGAATTCAAAACGGGCGGACATAGCGTAATCTACAGAAATCGACGCTGTTCAACCTTGCAAAGCTGATCTGTCCCACGTGATAGTGGCTTTGGCTGTCTACTGATAAAACGCTTCATATATAATTACACCACATATATGAAAAGAAAATTATTTATAATGAAAAAACATTATACTATGATATATGGCCCGGTCTGTTTTTTCGAATTCGAGGGTTGACGATTAATAAACTGGGCCAGTCATAATTGTTCGAAAGTAAATAGGTAGGCTTTATTTTGCCTTATCGTGAGGTGTAATGATAAACATATAGCCTGCAAGCCATATAAAGCCCTGCTTTGTTCACGATAACATATAGGTCAACTTAAATGATGCCGACGAAACCCTAGAAAGGTTTCTGCTTGCTATATAATTGATCAGATTATATACGATGTATAAAAAAGCATCCTTCCATATTTATCGCTCTACTTAGGCCAAGTAAGTTGATCAGGTCTACCCTCTAGCTTTTGACAAAATCTATATAGAAACATTACTCCATCAAATGCGACATGTTAATACTTACTTTGTATTAATAAATTAAGAACCAACCATTAAACTATATTAGCCTTTGAACGAACAGAGCGGAGTACAATTATTCTAACCATTTAGCTTTGTTCTAATTTTTCGCCATAGTTTGCAGTAATACTTGAATCAGTTCTGGGTTACGACTCTGGCATACAAGGCCCCAGGGTTTAGGGGGGGGGGGGGGTGAAGGCCCCACAGAATCAGGCAAATACCTTCAAGTGCGGCCTGCATCATCCGTTAGTCCTTAAAGTCCTCGAAAAAAATATGTGTGTATTCTCGTCATACCCCACATAAGAAAATATGGTAAACCAAGGCTTATCTAAATTCTTTATTAGAATTAAATTTTAATATCTCGCAACAAAGCTTTAATGTTTAGACATAAGGAAGAATTACGCTGCTTAGGATCTTTATATGGCAGAAACGTAGTAAGTACGCTATGCTAACTTAGATAACTATGCTATGCTAACTAGTATGAACTTAAATTAAGCGCAGATTTGTTCTTGTCTGGTCATGTCCAATCGAAGCGCGACAAGTGAAAATTGTTCTGGCCTCCCAAAAGGCCGCTAGTTACAATTACGTCACGTGATAAGGCTCAAACTACTTAAAAAGTTGTGTACAGGACCCAGCTTTTTAGGTCAGTTTCCAACGTCTTATTCACAGAAGCAGCGTTAATGTAACAAACACTCCATCGTAGCAAGAGGTTTTGCTTTTGTACTGGAGTTGGTAGGGAATTGCCTGACGTGTACAGTTAGCCCAGTCACGTAGCAACAACAACTCGTCACTTATAGTTTACAATCGCCTGCCCGATACTGACGACGTAAAAGCCCTAAGAAACAGAAATTATAGTCGTACTAAAATATGAGCATACGAACTAAGCAAGTTGCAGGACCCGCAGTTTAGAGTGTCGGCGCCACGAGGCAATCATTCAGGGAGAAAACGTGACTTATCAGCGGGGCCAAGGTTAAAGGGACGCTACCTTGAAAGCAAAGTTCATCTTACCTCGCAAGCGAAAGTGTCAGGTAAGTACTCGTCCATACCCGGAATTGCGGCTATTTTTAAACGTCGCGCGTGGATATTACGGCGATATTAGGCAACTATAGCCCGTCGCGGTGATTTACGACTAGATGTGCACGTTCCGCTGATTTCTGGTGGATTCAAAGGTTTGTAAGTAGTCCTAAAAACCACCTATTATGCAATTGCTAGCACCTTGATGCCTTTATAGTATACTATATACACAAATAGTATGTGGGTAACACGCGATGTATCAGGTCTTTCAGATGTGCTTTGTCAAGAAGAAAACGCAGTAACATTCAGATAATTTTCAAATAGGTAGCACATTCGCGCGGATAAATCACTGAAAATTATAAGTTAATTACAGATTATACATCTTGCTGGAATCGGCAGACAATCGTTTTGGTTGTTGTAAATTGCACAATTTTTACTTAAAATTTTCAGGTCTACCAAATTCTACCAAACGAACTGATCATATTAACATTTAAATGTATCCTATAAGAAGTGTATAGCGGCTAGCCAAATATATATACCTTATATCGAAAAATGAAGTAACTTTTAAGCTAAGTAGTTGAGTTTTACCTGGTCTGTGTTGTCGGCACCAAGCTATAAAATTTAGTTGTCAACAACTTACTTTGAATGTACTTTCTTTTTACGTTTATCCCAGAAAGTAAAGTTTGCGGAAGCATATTTCCTATCGATGACTAAAAACCAGTGGGGTTAGAAAAGCGTTAGAAACTAGACGTACGTAAGTATGAACGTGTGTTTTTACATCAGTAGCCAGTATAAATATCCCACTGCGACACAGACTCATGTGAAGGCCAGAAACGAAGCATTTATCATGTATTCTGCGTGTTGAGGAAACACGAAAGCAAATACTTACTATATAAACGTATAGATGTGGTCGCTTATTATCATTTGAATAATAACAGTTGTCGTATCATCCTTTTGAAGTTATACGAATGGCATTGTGAACTATTCCGTAATATTAAAACGCGTCTATTGTCAATGCTTCCTCCTGTCAAAGCGGCCTAAAGGTCTCCCAATCATATGCACACAAGAAGCTCACCAAAGTAACTAACTGTATCATGCTATAGTCTATTGATAAGGAGTGGAAAGATTGTTTCGGAGTTGGAGCTCTGTTCTGTAATAATTCTGTATTGATGAGGTTGCATTGGCACCAAATTGAGTCTACGTGCTTTGGCGTAATAACAATTAATCATGTTTCTCCTTTCTCAATGTTTTCACGGCCGCTCCTTTAGCGGCAATATATATCACGATCGTAATACTCTAATTGTTTGTCTATAATTATCAAGGTGCAGCCCATAACGATGGGATGAACTTCCGATTCAGTATCTGAAGGAAAAGCATTCGATCGTCTCAGATCGATTTAGGTGCCACAACGTTTGTTAAGCTGCAGCCGTTAATCGCTAGCTGCGTTGGGTAGAGTGTACCATTTTCTGCTGCCTGAAGTAGCGGCGGTTATGAGTTATGCACATACTGACACAGATCTTCTAATTACTACTATCTAATTTGGTGTATTTCAAGTTAAACTTTTCACAATGCATGATCTGGCCTTTTGTTCGGTTTGGGTTACAAAGTTGGCAGAAAACTTTTTCGTAGTTTATGTTCAATAAATTCTCTTCCCTTCATCTTCATAACTGCGAGCACGTCACTTATCGAATAATAATAAGTAACTTACAGCTGTTCTGTTAACCTTCTATAACGCTTAGCAATGGAATATTTTCATCATTCTACTGATGATTTCGACGTTTAATCGTTTCGGAAACTTAGCATACTTCAAAAAACTACCATACGATCATCATCCGCTAAAACTAACCTTGAAGTTTGTTGTAGAAATCTTACGTTTCATTTGCTATTCTCGATTAAGAGAAGGTATTCGATTGACGGAAGTAGTTAAACGTTTTGCGTACACATGATAGCCAATGCTGCCAAAGAGATTTATGGCCCAAAAACCTGTCTATTGCAGAAGCCTTCAGATCTATCTCTATGCTCGTGAAGTGTTGGTGCTTCCCGTTTCATGGGCTCTAAGGTGCTGATGATGTTGTTTCTGCTGATGGTCATACCGATGCTTCAACTAATATGGGGCGCTCCTCGCCCGTGGTTACTTGATCGAGTTTTTGCCTCAAGCACGTGCAGACGAAGGCCTGATGGCGTCTTCGGAGACTTCCATGTGCAACTGACAGCAACGGCAGCATAGACAGCAGCAGGCGTCGCCTTTGTAGTAAATCTTTAACTGCCCTACGCGTTGTCTATCGGTAGGGGCGAAGTTACCAAAGGAAACGAAAATACCTCCACAACACCACTAAGAGTATTTAAATGACAAGGGGAGGAACTTTTAAGCTCAGATTGTTATACTTTTTGTCTCTAAACGTAGAATGTAGCTGTTTGACTATTTAAATGGAATGGGACCATGTACCTTGTTCAAATTGTTAATAGGACGTAGGGTTCTTATCAAAAGTCCTAAATGGATTCTACAAATCAAATTTTTCTGTTTAAATTTTCGGAAGTTTAGCTATACCTTTGAATACTGATTTTGCTTGATGCCTTCATTAATCATCCGCAGTCTTTTTTTTTGATCGGTTGAACTTACGTACTTAGGCCTACGCTGATGGCGACTATCACGGCTTGAGCAAATTTCGATAGCGTTTCCGAGCGTAATTTTGACAGTAAGTTCATGTTTTTTGCAAAAAGATTTTACATACTACGTATATTTGGCCCAACAGGGCGTGAGTTTCCCTGCAAAACAGGAATCTGTCGAGAATGGCAAATGGAGTGGCCTTGCATGATTTGTATTGATCTCATCATGAGTAGTCTGCAAATTGCGTAAAATTAGTTTTGGTTTGATCAAGTGGTCTTTGCTGGTGATTCTACCGTAGATGAGTTTTTGTTGTTAAATGAATGGTGATAAATGGCACGGTCCTGCAAGCATCCATAAGCACTTATCGTTGACAATTTTCTTTGAGAAATTTTCGAATTAACAAGATAATGCAATATAGGAAGCTTTTTATACAGGCCCAAACGATTTCTGTTGGTCTTATTTGAAATCTAAAAATCTTACTTCCTAAGACAATATTTTAAGAACACACTGCATTGTCACTACTATGTGTTTTATATTTCGCGGTTAAAAAGTATGGCGAGATTCTAGGATGGTCTTCTTGTCTCCCACCCTTCACTTAACGTACCAGCTCCTAGCCCAACTCCTCTTGTCCCTCTGCCTGAACCACTGACTTTAGTTAATTTTTTAAGCATGCAGCCCGTAATAGGCTAAATGTTTTAAAATGTACAGGCATCTGCTTAATTTCGGATGACATTGCCACCATCCCCTCGGTTCCCCCCTTAGCTTTTTCGGACGTTATTGCTGCTGATATTATTTTCAGTTCCCATCCATCTTGTCCTGCTCATTCCGTTTAACCCCTTTTTCTCTTTTGCTTTCGTCTGTTCAGCTTGACATCACGACTAATCCCGCTTTCCCGCTTTATGGGATTTACAAGACTCATATCATGGCTGTTCTCTTTATTTTGACGTCAATGCTGCTAAGGGCTCTTTGCCTCTCCGTGCCGCTGCTTTTGTCCCTTGCCTTTCTTGTGTCTCCGACGATAATTTGCATTTGCAGTATTTCTCTCAAAGATCGCTACTGGTTTCTATTCGCATGCTAGAATAGTTAGTCGCTCCATTTGCGACCCATGGCCGCGTCCGATAACCCTGTTGGTGTCCCATCTGCAGTCAAACGCCTCCACTGGCCAGCCAACCAAACACAGAGCTGATGAAGAGCCCTCGCACAATCGTCTAATAGTGCAACCCCCGTGACGGCGGTGCATTGTCCCATCCTTTGAGCTATCCGCTCGCTAGCCGGGTGGAAGCTTTCCCTTCATGAAAACGACCCTTAACTCAACGTCGTCGTCTTCGTCGTTCTGTCTGTCTGCCTATCTTCACTCATTGAGTGAGTGCGTAATGTTCGTTGCGTGTGTGTGTGTGTGTGTGTCCTGGCGTTCTCGTTGACGCTCCTAGCAGCTGCTAGACTGATCCGAGCCACGCTGCCTGTCCTATAGCGTCCACCGTTCACTACGCTCCAACCACCAGATATTAAGGTGGATCCGGATGATCCTAAACTGGTCAGCCAACTACAGTCCTTTTTGGCCACTGTCGTCGGACGGCGGCGCGTTAGAGGTCCATCGTCGGGTGACATCTCTACCCCACTGACGGACACTCCCTAACTGAAGCCACTCGACTGAATAATTCCTGCTTCCTCTACCGTCAACCGACCCTCTCCAGGTCTACTAGGGTGAAATTGTCCTTTTACGTTTGCTTCCTCACAATGTGCCAGACGAAAAGAAGGAATCGTATATCTAGCAACAATCGTCAACGCTTACTTTTCATAAAAAGTTCAACGTTTGGAGTGATTCAACCCAACACGCTTTATCCTTCATATATTCAAAACAAAGTTAATTATGAAGAAAGCCGAACACAGCAATTAGATCGCGTATGACGTATCAGTATTGCTGAGCGGAATTTCGATTTACAGAGAGAATAAAATATAAATTAAAATACCATCAATAAGTTAGACCGATGTATTTATATCAAAGGGTATATAACAAGTACAAAAAATCCATCCTTAAGGAGAAAATTTAGCTGCTAACGGATTGCCCTACCTCATCTAAAAGCAACTTAATATAACTGTGTTCTTAAGTGCTTTGTTCTTTCATATCGATACATTCAACACAAATGGGAAATATCAATTTACCGTGACGAACGTATAGCCGAAGAAAGGCGATTATGAATAAATAAAAGTAAGTTCATCAGCACCTTTATGAACTAACTTCTTTGAGTAACTTAAATACATAAATTTGCTCGGTAAAATAGTCCACATCAATACTAACCGTGGGTAGGTAAAAAGATGCTAAATAATTAGCACAAGTTTCTGTCTGTTATGTTCTCATCGGTTGTTTTTAGCACAGGGCCTTTAATCATATAGTATTCAATGGCGCCCGTTTGTCAGTGATATTTCTCTTGGTGTTGGGGTAAACTCGTGCTCAATCGTAACTTTCAGAGTATACAGTGTTTTCGGTTTTCTGACGTGAACTTGATACTTACAGTATTCTAACAAAGGAAGTTGATTGGCGTCATGTCTAAGGCACCGGTACGGCATTATTTTGGACCTCTTCGTCCAACCCATATGCTTGAAAGGTTCTGATCAAGATATGCTGCTACCTCAAAATGATAGTATGCAGGTGTTCCTTCATGTAGAATATAAATTTTTTATTTGAGCCGAACCCTCTCGAATGTGTGCTTCTTCGACCGATTCTCCGAGTAGAGTTAAGTAATTGGCACCAGTATATACACTATTTTGGGACACCCCATATATATATATATATGTCCTACATCATGGCGCAGAGACAGTCGTGCGTGAAGGCAATCGTACTAGGGGGTTGAAGCAGCAATGTATAGATTTATCGATCCATTTCTGTCGCTCCGAATCAAAAGTGCACCTTCTTCCTCCTTCTCCTGCTGCTTGCCTCCTCCAGCTCCCCGCTTTTTCCATTGAACTTTCCCGTTTTTCCGTTTCCTCCTTCTTGTTGCTCTTTCGGTGCAGCAGCTGCTGTTCTAGTTACGAAAGCCATATTTTTCGAATCTTTTCGTTATCTCTGTGCGCCTTTGGAGCACTATTGGAAAAGGAGGAACGGGTCGAACGAAAACAAAAGATTATTCTTGTAGAAGCTTCTATCTTACAGCGCTGAAAGTGGACAACGATGATTAGAAGAGGTGAGCGTACTCGTACCTACCAGGTCATGATAGCCCATGAGCAACAGTCGATTCAAGTTACTAGCTTATATGAAGTCAGAAATGCAGCTTTGAGAAGACATGAACACAAAAATGTAACAGTTTAATATTATAATAGCTCGAAAAGTAGTCATCATTTCGAAATAGTACGTAGATGACAGTGTTAACGTGCTTCTTGTCCTGCTCTTTCACAACGAGTGCATCTATTTAAATAAACATAAAGAAATATATATTAGTAAAGCTTTCTAGATATTTACAAACATATATATTGTCCTGTATGTACATATATGCTTCCTTGTGCACTCAATCCGATTCAAACGCCCGCGGATCCCGCTTATTACTCGAAATCTTGGATTAACTACCAAAATTCTTTTCTTTACCACTGAGTGAACGAGATATTGTAAACGGAAAGCGATAAACAGCGACCATACTTATCGTAGTCAACAAAAAAGTATTTCCCTTTGTTGTACAGTATAGTTCAGCTCAATGAAGGAGGATGGCAATTTGCTTTTTAGAAAAGGGCGCAACACAGGTAGCGCCCTCTATGGTAAAAGTATGAAAACAGCGCAAAGAACAGTAAAGCATAGACGGCTGAACATTACGTCTGAAAGCAGCACACAATGAAGGCGTAGTTTTTTTTTTTCTTAAAAACTGAAACGCCAAACCTATAATTATTTAGTTGTATTTAGTAGTAAACCTACAATTATTAGTTGACAATGTAAGAGACTTGTCTGACACCTACTCTTATTAATGAACTTGCTACAATATATATATATATATATATAGTAACCAGCACGAAAGGCCTGGAGCGGATGAGTAACAGCTAAAATTAAGAAAACAATTTTTTAATTTTATTATGAATCTTAGTTCTCAAGGTTACTGTGAGTATATATGGAGAAGTGAGAATGTAATAAATAAAAGACGAATATGGGAAAATATCTGTATTTGTACTATAGTAGGTAACTATTGAACCAGAAGTAGACCAATATAGTCGCCTGTAATACGTAGAATTTGAACCGTTAATATGCTGACACATATTGTGTTTCTCGGGTGGGAGTTAAAATTTGCTTCCGTAGTAGTAGTGTCAAGCTTCCGTAAACCTTAGTACAACTGAATCGGAGTAGTTTTTTTAAAGGTTCGAGTACTTATCTCGTACTATTATGATGGCAACATGCACGGGCCCGCTTTTGTGTTCAATGGTATTTATTCAATCAGATTAAGAACTAAGAATACATTGGATGGCAAGCAACTGATGCCTTCTTTTGTACGCAGCTGATGCTTGACGATGATGTTAGCTGGAGAACAAATGACCATATTGGCATCCGATATGTTTACTCTTATTCAGCTGAAAATGCAACACTGTTCCGACAGTTAGATCCTAATGACATGAGGCCTAGTGTTGCTCCGGCAAAACCGTCAGCCTAGGCCTTTGCTGTTTCTGCTGGACCAACAACAGGAGACCACAGAATCTGTGTGCAATCCAAGGAGTTAGGTAACAAAGGACCTAATCCAGTTGAAGGGAATCTAGGAATCAGAAAACGAGACGGACGGCTAGACACCATCTGGGCAGAAAGACGTGGATATCTTGACAAGCCAAACTTGCCTATTGAAATGAGTTCGTGTTACAGTCACTGGATTTGGCCGGCTTCACATCAAGGATTTGGTGCCGCTAACGTCGGTACGTTAAGAATGGTTGTTAGTGACGTAGTTTATTTAGGGAACAAAATTGTAGTCGTAGTTTCGTAGTTAGAACATCGTCAGTTCTCACCCTCTGGGTGTCACGAGATAGAGGTTTAATATTTCAATAGAGCCGCAGGATGGAAATCTGAACTAGATCGCAACTTCAGGAAATATTCGGACTTCATTGTGTGCATGTACTGGATGAGGCTCTGAGTCAGATTAAAGCAAGTTTTATCTCACCGAACTCCTCCATTTTTCGGGCAACTCAACTCGTGGCCCAAATAGGTACAATGTGCAACGTTGTACGCGCTATACAGCAGAACATCGTCAACGAAACCGCATTTACGATTAAAGAAGTTTTAAGAATTTGGCTAATTTGCGCAGCACTATATGTTAATTTCCTATTCCTTAACACTATTCATACTATGTAAATGTATTAAACCCAAAAAATTGCCGAGTAATTACTTAGTGCTTTTTGGCTTGCGAGTTTTTACAAGAGACTATACAAGATGTACTGGCCGTTTACAAAATATAAATTAGTTGTATTCACATGAGCATACAAACGGTTGTGATAGCCTTGTTATAAACAATGAACGAACTGGATATCGAGTACAGCTCTATCAAAATTTAAGCGGGACGCACAATGTTTGAATGACTGTCTTATTCTCAACGAAGACCTGAAATTCTCTGCCGCTTTTTCTCAGAGTTACGCTGATTTCTTGTCGTCTGCTACTCGCACTGATGAGAAGGCCTTTATGGCATATGTAATGACAGCCCTTTGGGACGCAAGCCAAGCATTCCCGCTCGTTGAGATTTTGACGTTTCTTTGCTGATAGGATGCAGTGTCACCCATGTTTCCCAGAGTCGCCATGCCTACTCTCCGTACCTCTTTCACGATTTTTGAAAACACAGAGGTCACGGACAGTGTGGAGTAGGACAATCTTTCTGCTTAGTGGTCGGGTAAATCTGGACCGCTGAGCCCTCTAAATCGATCGAATCGTTAGATTTATGTATACCATCGTACATTTCACTTGCCCATATATCGGATACTGGGTCACGTGTTCATGTATGCTTTCGACTCCTTTGTTTTAACGTACGACGGAGAACGGACCGATCGCTCTCGATGATGCGCCAACGACAGCGAAACCCATCCAGTAAACAGTAGGCGCTGCCAGTCCAGTCATATATCTTTGGCCCGGATTCACCAATGCCGCCACTGTTCGTCGTGGAAAAATACCCGAACGCAAGGTCTCGGAGCGTTTCTATTATGCGACTCGGTGACATTGAAAACTTAGCCCCCTTACAATCGAGTAAAATGGGAAGGAAGTAGGTGTTTTGAGCACTTTGAACGCCTGTATACTTATTCTGCTACATAGGACACTCTGTTATGGCCGGTATCATACCCTCACCCAAGCTCTGAAGCTCTCTCACCTAGGCTTTTTTTGTATCGTTAACCCGGAAGGTTTTCTCGACACATCGGATCTTTGAATCGTATCACGGTAATGTGTCATAGGACTGTCGCTAGTATCTTCCGTACATTCTGTATAGAACTGTTTCATTGAGTAGCTTGTAAAAAATAAAATCGAAGTCGTGGGAGCGTATCATTTGGATCGCGCATGGCTCGCAGAAAAACAGGCCTTTTCCTCCCCGCTAATAATTTTCCAGATGTAATCTACTCTACTTTCAACTAGATTGGATGATATTTAGTACAATGATTAGATTGTTTTCATGGTCGAAATGCTAAATTACCTTAATAGCGTGAAGCAAACGTTTTAAGAACAGGACCTTACGTAGAGGTGGTGGCTTAGGCTGTCGCCCCTTTGGTTGTTAGAGGATAGGAATCGCGGCGTCGACTCTCGTTAACAACGCTTTTTTCCTGGTTACCATGCACTAACGATATTATTTTAATACACAAAGTGTGTTATACTTTATATAAGCAATTAATTTCATTAAGCTCGAAATATAGAAAGTCATTGGTATGCTATTTCTTTAGCACTAGGTTTTCGGTGCTCTCCGTGTTTTGTTAAAATCGTTCAGAAGCTAACTAATCTATTGCTTCATAAATTTGAGAAGATTTATTGTAAGTGAATTCTTTACGATCATCTGTCCTTTGGTGGACGAAGAGAAGCGAAAAAAAAAACGCCTATGAATAGATGGGCGGCGGATAACGAGTGATAGATGGGCCCTTTTTATATATACACGCTATATAATCCGTGTTTTTCTTCACGTCCACCAAAAATCGATTTTCTATTCGTTCTACACTTTCGTTTGCTTTCATAAGATTCTACTTTCGTTTGCGATACAACCTTCCACGCGGCTTCAAGTCACAGTCAACCGTAGCATAACGTAGCATGGAACGGCACGCCGTAATGCCCTCCACTATCGATAGAGTTTTCCAATATAAGAGGCACGGTCGGCTAACTGATTGTCCTCAGTTTATCTTTGCCTTCCTATGTACAGTATCTACGTTGGATATCCTCGCTATGTGACCTCTAAAGCAGCAAATATTGCGTGCTCTGTCTAAGAATCGGAAGACCCAGTAGGAGCGATCGAGTAACAGTACTTCGGACAGTGGTCGGTAGCTCATCCTTTTCTACACGATTGGTAGCCTACCGACAAAATGCCGGTGCGTGGGATTATCGTCCGCTCACCGTACATCGTTCGCCTAGTGATTTATGATACTTATCTCCGAATAACAGGCCAGCGGGGGCAATAACGAAAATCGGGCAATAGGAAACAATCTACCTGGTCCAGGGGTCCGGTTTCCTCATGTCCTTTCTTTGGGCCTTATCCTATGAGTCCGTTACCCTCACGAAAGCTAGGGAAACATCTCTTCTTAATTCCTGCTCCTTTTGTGTAGTTTACGGACTCACAAATGGTTTTGACCGTTACGCACAGCAACGTAGCAGCAAGAAGGAGGGGATGCACTGAGAGTACACATAGAGCGGAGAAGAGTGAACGCGGCGCTCTTTGGTGGATCAATAACAAAGATCTAAACTATTGCTTATCCTATGAAAGAGCCTAAACCTAAATGGCGAAATTTAGAGCAAAAAATTAGCCTTTAATCGCCGAGTAATGTAAACGAATAAAACTAAAAATATAGATAAGGGAACTAGGCACAATATGTCTTGCTATTATTTTTAGCCTTTCAGGATCGCTTGTTTTCTATGTTTCAGAAAAATATTCCGATTGGAATGCATGAAAATATTGATAAAACAATTCTGATTTTATCGCCCATAACTTCGTAGTTCGTTGAAAAGTTATTCAGGGAGGAGAAGAAGCACGAGTTGTACATGCTGTGTATAGGAGCAATTGTGCTCTGTTTGAAATATGCAAGACTTTGAGATTTAGCCATGACGCTACCTTATTCCTTTATGTGCTACGATGATAAGTTAATCAATTACACGAAAAAATAGGTAATTATACGAGAAAAGAATGCAAGTTTTAGAGATGTACAGCAAGACATCAGGTTTGCAGGTACAGATTCTTGGGCTACACAGCACACTAGCGGCTGGCCTCGCCAGCGCGTGAGGACTATGAAATTAAATAGTGAGGTTGCAGTGAGGTGACTCACAACGTCGTCGAACTGGTACGCTTTTTTTTTACGACTAATAGAAACATATCGAATTCAATAGGCAACCCAACACACTTTCATAGAAACCGTTTCTCATGCGTGGGCACAAATCCTCGTCAACTCTATGAACACATTTTTTTACTGCGAGGCTTGAAGTACCGCACATCCCAGTGCTGTCCACAAATGATTTGAATCAATCCCGTTCAAACATTCATTAATGAGACGCCACTGTTTACAGCATTTTAGTCCATAGCCCCGGCTTCGGTGGCAACACCACGTCTTTTACACCCTCTGTGAAATGTTTTACTATGAACTTTAGCGTCACAGCCTGACCGACCACTTCGACCATCGAAGTGACTAATCCCTGTACTCGAACGATCCGACCTCTGCCTGCTCGCACTAGTTCTTGCATAAATGCAGCTCATCCAGATGATATGTTAGTCCTATCTAGCGGTAATGACGGGATTAGTTGGGGTTACATTTAGTATTGATACATACCGTGTCAATTAATAGGTTTACTTTCGCAAGGGGCGACACTCAGACTATTTTCATAACGACAGCGAAAATGTTACTGAGCCGGGATACGCGCGGAATTATATGATCGACAAAAAAAAAATTAGGGCAACGCGACGTGGACCACTATGATCACCTTCAATTAGGCCGAAACAAAATAGTGCTATTGAAGAACATAGTCTGACAGGTATCGGTCTTGCCTTTTCGTAACTCATTGTAATTCATTTCGCATCGTCTTTAAGCAACGATTTAAGCCATAACGCCGAAAACGTAGGCGTTCACTGCCATGACATTCGACTCAGCTAGCATAGGCCAACGGTCGTTAGCTTGTTGCACGTGCCCGTTTGCTCTTAATGGCTATTGCACACTTAACTTAACCATGCATGCGTGCATACCCCATATGCTTATCAAACGGGAGACGTTCTATGTCTGCGGACCTGCTCATTTTTGACTAATATTCTTATATAATATAATAATATTATTTTGACCCATTTCCACGTGCGGTTACATGAGTGCGCTATTGTTAGGACAATAGATACATCCGAACAGCCTTTATATATCTGCAGCAATTTATGGGGGCCTAAGGGCGTTACGAATCGCGAACAAGCAAATGGATAGTCTATCACCATACAGCAGTATGACTACCGTTGTTACTTTTATTATGAATGCTACCGTATGCTTAATCGATACGACAAATGCAAAAGCTTCCGTTGCAGAAACCACGGATCTAGAGACAGCTCAGAGCCGCCTCAGAGCGTCGACGAATATCGAGTCTTGTTTATTGCCATCGTAGGATTCTAAGGTAAACATGAAACGGCTTTATAAGAGCTTCGACGATGCTACTCTTGATGATAATAATATTTTTTACGTACGTAATGCGTATTGTACATAAAGGTAGAAAAAAATGTGTCTAAATATTGTACGTAGCAGTACACAATGATCTCATATAGAATATAGTAGAACTTGTAAAGGAAACTATATGCACTCTATAATAATACAATTAATAGTCAAGTAGGATATTTTGAAGACTATAGCTATAAAATACAACCACATTATGAGGTCATACATACTCCATCCAGTGA
This sequence comes from Varroa destructor, assembly GCF_002443255.2. Lineage (NCBI taxonomy): Eukaryota > Metazoa > Arthropoda > Arachnida > Mesostigmata > Varroidae > Varroa > Varroa destructor. Next base: position 17,426,657 of record NW_019211456.1, read on the forward strand.
CTTGGTATAGAATATACATGCACAAGTTTGTAATCTATGCACAATGAATGACTATGGGTTTCAAACATTACGCGTATGCCGTGCAAAGACAGACTGCTGCATTTCGATGTGTCGAAAGCTTCTTCCATTCTATAAGCCACTTAGATAGTGTAAAAACTCTATTGGACCACTATAACAACAAGTTGCAGTTGCAGAAAATAGAACGCGAGCGTGAACGGAACGCTAACGACCAGCAGCCACAGAGTACATATACATAAACACAGATAGACAGGGCATAATTCGTAAGCTGTGTAGACACCCAGATACGAGACCACAATATGCTGCTGCTGCTGCTTCTTCTTCACTGTTGCTTTGCCATTACGAACCGACTAAACGGGGCTAAGGAAGGGTTAAATTAAGGGATCAAAAGTTAGAAGAAAGAATATCTACAAGAAAAACAGACGATCTGAGGTCACGAATCTGTACTAGGAACCAGGAAATGAAGGCGAGAGGTAAATTGCATTAAAATTGCAAAAAAGACTGAAGCTAGGTCGGAACGCGTGGAGGAGCGGTGTTCGCGCTCAGGCAGGTGAGGCTATGCTTAGTTGTGAGTCCACGAAACAGTCTACAGCGTTATTATTCATAGGCACGCGAACCGTTGCTCTATCGTTTCTAACCACTACAGCCATAATCATGGCTATCTAACGTTACCATAACTATTACCTGCTGACTACGTTTACAAATAGATTAGGAAGACCGTCGTGTCGGACAGACAATGCGGAAAACTCAATCTGTTGCAGTAAAGCAATGGTCGACAGGCTCGCAGTGGGCGGTAACCGTCGAAGAATGAAAAGCTCATTACAGATTGCCCTGACTTGTGCATATGTGGCCAAGCAATTGTTGTGAGATTTGGTCAACGTGGAATGAAAATGTTACTCGTTTCATTCAGTAATACTTCGAATAGAGCTGATAGATTAAACTTGTCGGCGAGCGTATGGACGCTCTACTAAAAACCGCTAGGAATCGTTATTCAAGCTAGCCAATTGCAGGCTGCTTGACCATTATACTCTGACCGTTGTGTCGATGCGGTGCATACACATCGGGTTAGAGAAATTGAATGTACGATATAATGAATGAAGTCATAGGTAGAAGGCCCAAATTGAGCTTGCACATACCTCCAAAACCAGAAATACTTTCCATGATATTTGCTTAACATAGGTTATACTGGTCGTCTGAGCTTTCTTTTTCCATAAAAAAAAGTTGCGTCCTGACAGCTTCATTGAGTTTTGTGTAGACCGCAGTACTTTGACCTATTTTAGCATAGTCCAGTTGTTGTTGTTACCGTTAAGGACATTCTCCACGAGTTTCCATTCCGGTCACCGACCATTGAATGTTCAGTGGACTGCATCGCATTGTGTACTATAACACATCGACGTTTAGAAAGCATCGTTCGTGCTACTCGAGTATGTTTTTGTGTGGACAAAGGAAGCAGGAGACGGTGAAAATCTAAATCCGTCGTAAGAGCCGCCGAATGTGGACATTTACGCAGTACCAATATAAGGCAGCAGTATTCCGCGGCGGATATCATTAGGGAGTGGTTTGGGTAAGTATCTCGCTATTGTGGCCATTGCAAAGACTCTCGGGCAATATACCACGGTATAGGAAGAAAAGGGAAGGTTCGAGTGGACCTTGGTAGCCAGCACCAAGCAGCAGTGGCGTCCGAACCCGACGACAAAAAGAAATTCTGGGGAAAACGGCACGGGAACCGGGTGGTCGTGGAGTAATAGCGTTTTTTCCTTGTTATACATATGGAAATAGGATTGGGGGGTTTATCATTGGCTTATTTTCTATGAGAGGCGCCAGTCGACTGTCTGGTTGGGGATGGTAGACTTGCCTTGTGGCCCAGCTTAACTCCACGCACAGAAGCCAACCGATCCCGACACTGTGCTAATGTTAGGGGAGGTAAAAGGGAAGCGAGCATTATAATCCTGGGTTGGAGACCTGCGCCCGGCGCCACGCCCTTTTATGTCTAAACCTCTTACGTTGGGGAGCGTGGTCTGGTGGTGAAACTTAGACGCGACCTTCGTTCAAAATGTAAGCGTCGTGACAGACGGCATTCAGATGCATCCAAGAGTGCGACCATCGATTCGTTTTTGAGCATTTTTTTGGAAATCATTGTAAAATATGGATCATGCGGGAGCACTATTTGTCACTTATTGCCGTAGAGCGTATGTTTAATATACTGTGCGACAAGCCATAGCGTTTTCTAGTGCCAGACAACGCAGTGGCTAGACGTAGGCGTGTATCAAGTTATGACGCAAATGTAGACATCTTAATCGGTTTTGTCTGGATAACGAATAAAAAGAGAAAAAAACTTGTTAGATAGCCATCGGAAAAAGCTGCTCTTCTGAACCTGTTGTCTTCCTTTGGATCTCTACAGGGGCAGTCTTAGATATGAATCAGGTATATGTTCAATTGAATTCTGAGAATTAATTGTGCCTATATTGCCTATGTTTCTTCTTGAGGACGAGTCTGGACAAACAATCACGTATTTCGGTGCCGGCTAGAAAAATACTTTCAAATGATCCTAAAGCATACGCACGTCGTCTTGATAGAGCTTTTTAGGTGATAACCCACTCTACATAGCTATATGCTGCTGACAGCCTCCGTTAGTAAGTTCAGGTCCTCATATGTTGGCATGACTAGGGTCTCAATACGAACTTATCACACGGCGGATTAGAGCGACCTTTCCACAAAAGAAATGTTGTGTACTTAAGTTTCTTCAAGTCGAAGAAATCACTTGGTTCCTTTTGATGGTTTATTTTTAAAAGTTAATATTTGTCAGTCACTAACGGCACATTGTCATCCCTGTAACTAAGTGTGCTACAAAAAGGCAAGGCTAATTCGACGGTAATTTTCATGAATGAATGGAACATAGAATACATTAAAAAGAGCCACAAGGGCCTTTCGACATTTGTGCTTGTCGACCCATCCACAGGATGTTCGCCCACTCGTCATCACTGATTCATAGAGAGAACGGCGTTTCAATACGAATACAGTGTAAGAGATACGGCATAATTAAGAAAACATTAGCATATTTAGATAAACAAGAATTTTCATGCAAGCCTGAAGTCGGCGATCGTAGCTTCACAGTCGACACGGCAGAAGGGACTATCAAGGTGACGTTCTAAAAAGGTGATATGTCAAGGGCAATGCTGTAGACCTGCAATTAGAAGTTAAATATACATACATTCGATCTCGGAGTGTTCTGTTTACTTTACCTGCTAGTCTTGTCACGACCGTTCTTCTAACATCGACCACAACTATAAAATCATATAAAGTTAATCAGCATTAGGATAATGGCTGGTGACGAGAGTCGCATCCATTTAAACTCAATACTACGCCCCATTTTATCAAAATGACCAATGTAATTATGCGACCCAGATAAAATGCGATCAAATTTGAAACTAAATGTTCTATAAATTGTAGGAATTCGGGTTCTGTTAGTACATATCCCGAAACGCCACATGATTTATCGGACAACTCATTTCCATACGCTTCCAAGCCCTATGGTTGCCTACGGCTTTCGTCACGAGAAGAACAAGAAGGCGGAGTAATTAGCGTGGCGCGTACGACAAACCGAAATGCAACTAAATTAGGTGACGAGCATGACCGACACTGAGTTCCGTCACGAATGAACTTGTGTCTCAAGCTCCCGGGAAATACTCATCTTTTCATTTTGCATAATTGTGTCCTTGAACACAGCTTCAGCGATAAATGTTCCATTTCAATGGAGAGGAGAACCGATCTAGCCGCACAACGCTTTCAGATCACATATACAGAAATCTGTGTCAGACTAGTCCCAGTCACCCCATATAACCGACCCATCGAAACTGACCCATACATATTGAATTTGTCATCGTAGGAATCGTAAAGCAGTTTCAGACATTTGTTTAAAACAAATATTATTGGGTAATGTTATTTACGATCGGGCAGGACCAGTATAAACTTTCGGAGATTTAAAATGCCTGCAGTTTATGCCGTAGGCCAAGAACTTAATTCCGTCACCTTCATCAGAGAGATTCAGTACTTAGGATAATGGAGTACGGCGACTACAATAAGATTACTGACACTTTTCAAACAGCTGATCAGTCAAGTAGTAAAACATGTTTTAATGAATACCCGCAGAGGAGCTAGGACTTACGTTACGCTAGAGTTCCCTAAAATTAGGAAGCGTCAGGTTATAGCACGACGTAAGCGAGTAACTGGTAAAGTAACCGCTTGAGTAAAAACTCCAGACGCTTAAAATTAAACACAAGCTTCTAATACTTCTTTCAATATCGTCAAGCTTGTTTACGATCACATAACATTAGACAACAGATCGACAGACAGTAGTACGTGTGCAGTTGGAAGGGAAACTTGTTTGGCTATCTGGTCAGTCCTACGATCGTCCTGTCGTCGACTTGACACGGGTCAGGTAATCGACATATTTGCAGTTAACCGGGCAAGAACGTTTACATCTTTACATGAGAGCACACCCTTGCCTTTCGAATTCCCTTAACCCGTTACGAGTTACAAACGCTAATGGCTTGAAGAACCCAGTTATGTTAAATTTAAGATAACGAACCTAGTAAAAGTATTAGACGGAGAAACCTAGTAAGAGGTACGTTATGAATCTTTCTTAATAGGTAACCGATCTGTAATCCTGAGGGCCGTTCGGAGGCAATTTGTACAGCTCTCCAAGAAACATTCTCGACCCCCTTCTGTAAATACGCATTCTTATAAAGCACAATTGTAATGATGCGATAATAATATATCTGGTGTGCATTGTTGCTTTGACGTTAGTCATTATTACGCCAACGTAAATCCCTCACTTCAATTGAAGTTCTTTCACGACGGCGGCCTACGGACACTACGATGGTACTACGGTGGCACCCACTGATTGTTAGTTCTCTGGTGCTATTTAATTGTGCTAATTAACCCATTGCTAGTTATATATTTAAAAAATCAAATGGGTTTTTTGACTAAATGCTTCTTGGCAGTTGTCTATGAGATACTGATCTGGACTGCGCATCTGGATACCTCTGATATGAATACATACTATTGTATATGCTTTTCGAATCTAGATTTCTATATCGTATCTTGTTTTTCTACAAATCGAAGCTATATGTTCCAGACCATAGTCTCTAATAGGCTTGCAATGCTAATTTCAGATTAATTATTGAATCAATTTGCTATCACGCGCCAGACAATATGACTTCATCTTTCGAAGACGACGCGGCAAAGGGACCGGTATAATATTTAAGTTTAATACTCTTAGTGCTACAGGGCTGACCACCTTCTACAAATCAGGACATTAGTTAACAGAGATCAATGCTTCTTCCGGTTACGAAATCGACAACCTCACCAAAACGCGGGTGAAGACAATTCTATTGTTCTCGAGGAGATCCAGTCTAATCGAAACGCCAGTGACGGAAGAAGCCAGCAATGCCTTCGCTCCATATTGTACCGTAATTGCACGCACATTTTTTTTTAAAGAATAATAACTTTGATGATGCTGATATAGATCCTGTCTCGAAATATTCCCGATATATTCGCCAGTGTATATGTATATATTGTTACTGATCCATCGAATAGTTCCATCGAGATTGGTTATAGATACATCTGAAGGGATAATTGTCCAAGGATGCAAAATGATCTCCTTGTGTAAACACTTGGCACCGTTATATACAGGTATAAAAAAGTGCTCATTTGTTAGCTTCTGATATATAATGGACAGCGAGATTCCCCGATATTCCAACACCGTAGCGAGGAGAATGTAAGCCCCATAAATGACTGGATTCTCGGCATCCCAAACTGAACGTAACTAATCCATAGTAATTAGAAGCAGGCTAGCCAAATGTGAAACTCTGACAAGTTCCTATTAAGCAAACATACTTTACGTAGGGCTCAAAATTATAATACGGCGATATGTAGGAACGTAAGCACATCACTATAGGCTGGAGAGCAGACATATTGTCACTTGTATCTCGGAATCGTTGTTACGGGCGCCTTAATGGATACAAGAGTAGCATGTAGGAATTATGTAGTTAGACACAGATACGGTATTTGATACATATAGCAAGAGTTATGGGCAAACATAGCAGTGTAGACGTAGATCACCTTTTTACACAAGTCAGGCATATGGCAACTTACCAATAGTTAGCAAAATATCGCGGATATAAAGTCTACTTAGTCAAGACGACCGAATAACTAGTTACATTATGCTATAAACCGACACAGATGAAAGAAGGTTTACAAACAACGCAAAGTTGTTAAATCGTCCTAATTGTCATTGGACAATTAACTTCAATGAGAGCATTAGAATAGAAAGGTTCCATTTAAACTCTAGAATCCCTTTCAACTTAAAGGAACAGAAGCATATAAATGAATTGGTTTTACAATATATCTACGTAAGAACTAAGCTATTTTGTTGAAATTTTACAAAAACGAGCTTTGTTTTTCCACCTGCATGCTATTTTAGTTATATTAATTGTATTAGATAATCCTAGGCAAATCAAATTTTACTACGCGTCACGTGTGGTCGGAACTCTACTTCGGTCTAGTTAATCATACCTCAACTGGGGGCCCTTCTAACGACGGTTGTCGGATGTGACCAAAGGGTAACTTCGTATCTACCATATAAGATGATGAATCTATGGCAAAATGCAGTTCGCTATTGTGACAACTTAGAAGGATAAGACTGAAGTGGATAAGTTTAGCTGCGATCCCTTTCGGCCACTTTCGTAACTTGTAATCAAAACGGTGTAACTGTCACTTTCGAGGCAGTGACAGTGGTTACTTCTTGCATGTTCCTCTCAACGAACGGCCACACGACTGTGTTCGCTATGCGCACCTGCCATCTTCAGGCCTAGCGCCACATTCCTATTCGCCACACTCTTTCGTAGATTACAACTTCGTGTGCTACATTGAAGCATGAGTCCATTATATCTAGGAGTTCTGCGTGTATTTTGAATAGATGCTTTGAAGTTTCAGCCGCCTAATGTGGGTTGCATTCTGCGCGAGCGTCGATGTGGGTGAGGGGCGGCGCAGTGGTCGGTGCTACTAACCTACGTGGCATGTTAAGGTCCGACCTTAGCAGCATGAGTCTACCGTTCATTTATGGTTAAATGTCGGTGTGAGCAATGTGAATCAGGATGGTGCGGGTGCAGAATGTGTAGTTCTTTGGTCCTATACGGTGTTCACACTTGGGACAACTTAATATGTCTTTAGTAAGCAATTATCTTTCAGGTAGGTTGTATAAATTGATTTTTGTTCAATTTTTGACCAATGACAATATAACGTTTCGCCGCTTTTCCTCATCCTATCCTCTTGGCGTTGTGACAGAATATTTATCCAAATTTAAGGCTTTGATATGACAAAAGAACCTTCCAGAAGTCTCGTAAAACATATTCTCGCTTATACGATATATCTTCGTATCCTCATTCGGCATTTCTCAATCAATTGTATTTGACTACCTCTAATGAAAGTAAAAATGAGATTTGGTTTCTGAATTCACTCAGCAAGTGTACACAGTTCGGACGAAATCGACATTAGTCAAAATACAGCAGAAGACCGCACGAAACAAAAGAAAACACGACTATTTTTTTAAAATAGTTGCTTACAATCTGAGTAAATGCTAGACACTCTTTTCAGATCGGTCCTGCCCTGATCAGCCTTACACCCATGCTATCCACCTGTTAAATGTAGTCAACTCATACTGAATTGTGCAAAATCACTAGCATATATTAGTTCCTAGCCTCAGATTCATTTACGGAACCAGCTCTATTTTCATTTAGCTTTACGGCCTGCGCTGTAGTGCGTGATTGTTATGAATGTGTGAGGATAGTTAATAGAGAGGGCGACGCAGACCTTTACTGCACGCAGAAACTATCCTTACGCTCTGGACGTACGTCACCTATCGCTTTAACAATGGCAGTACTAGCAGCACAACTGTGATGTTTGTGTCGGCAAACGCCTAACCTACGCCTATTGGCCTTGCTGTACAAGAGATTGCAATTATTATCAGACTCATCATATCTCCATAGAAGGGTCAATTACTCTAGCTGGACCTAGTTGCTGCCTGAACAATATTCGAATACTTTTGGGCCAAATCACTTCTTTCTCAATCCGCGGATGGGCATATACCATGCTAAGCTCACTGCTGTGTGTACAGATAAACCCATTTGACTTCAAACGAATTAGGGATGCTTAATCAATGAAATACATGTGAGTGTCGATAGTTCCTACAATCAGATTAACCAAATATAGGATTCGAGCGATATTTCTCTAAATACAACCACGGGCTTTCCTTTATCAGGTAATGATCTGAATGTATGACAGGATAAGTTAAACTTTTAGAAATTCGCATGTATCACATCGCATACACCTATCCTGCGAACACACACAATCGTTCCTTACAAAAGTTGCACAAAATAGAAGGGATCTTTGCTGTCTCAGTTCATACATCCTTGAGAAATACAATTATAGAAAAAAAGCAATTTTACGATGGAAGATAATGCTTGTTTTGAAACTAGTTTCTGTTCTGCGACACGCAGACGATGGCTATCCTATGTACAGTCGTCCTTGCGTGAGCTCTTAACGTTAGCTGGTGTAAATTGCTCACAATAGTTCGGTTACCAATCTATTTGCGCTCAAAGTATATCCACCTCTTGCCTCTACGATAGAGAATTATTGCAACGACGATACTTACGAAACTTAGAGTCAAGCAAATATAGGACGCTGACTTTTCTAGTACTAAGCAGAACATGAGTAGGCTACCTTTTTACGAAGTCAACACGAAACGGACATTAACAAGCGCAAGCCACACAAAACAACGAGTTGTTCTTACCTCCCCTTCGCTCCTCCATCTTTCTCTCTCCGCCGTATGAATATTGGGGACGACGCACTTGACAAATGCCGGCAATATCAGCAGCAGCAGTGATCGCCACGGTAAAAAGAGCAGCAGGACGTTTCAGACTGGCGGGTACAGCTAGCGGTATTATTGGGAAACCCTGTGGGCAGACTGAAGGCCAGTCGTTATCGTGTGACGTAACCAGACAATCTCTATTTAGTCAAGGACATAATGACCCAAATTGAAATAAGTTCAATTCTTTCTACATGTATTAGAATATATAGGTTGGTAAGCAAAGAGCGTAGAAATAGAAAAAACAGCATAAATGGTAACGATGAAATGAAGGTAATTCACTTGAGTGAAAACAAAACAAATCAAACTTGTACGTATTATAAAGTTGTTCTAATGGAGCTATTCAATAAGTGCGACGTTATTTTGGTTTGTGGCTGGGATAAAAACGCCGCGACATCTTTATTGTAGCTAAGGGGACAACGATTAGTAGCCTAAAGCATCACTTATATTAGAAGAATTTGTTTCAAAGTCGATTTTGAAAAGAAGGCGATAGTAATAATCTACGACGTACGATTGCGCTTTAGCTACATTGGATTCGATTTTATAAGAAGTGTTACTCAAGTGAAAAATGCATAAGAAAATGTTTTTTTATGACGTACCTGTGCGCACAGAGAGAAGCTGTAGGGTACAACAGCCACTAAGAATTCAAGTTCCAAACAGACACCTCAAGAAACCAGAGTAGCACACACAAGATGAACAATTTCATTTGCGAACAGCGCAAGAAAATGGAAATCGATGTTGGCCTATCTCGATGACGAGAAGGGTCATGGTACGTTCAGCCTGACGAAGGCAATCGGAGTGCAGTTGTTGCGTTAGACAGCGTCGATCAGGCCATTCTATTCGAATTGAAAATATGATAGCGTATCAAACGACCTCGTACACAACCAATGTTTCATACGCAGGCCTGTCGCCAGACTTCATGCGCGCACACAAAGTCTTCTTCTTTTAGCCGCCTGCAAGGAAACACTTCCCATCGAAGTGGGGAAAGCCATGAAGCGTGAATGCATGAGCAACTCACCGGGAAGAAAGGTGAAGGGCAGGTTAGACTCTGCTGACGTTTCGCTCGTCGATCCCTTCCCCCTGTTTCTCTCCGTCGGAGCAGGGCTATGCACCGGCCAAAGAGTTAAAGACCCGCCAGATCATCCTCTCAGGCGGCTTGTGAGAGGTTTTGACAACAAGAGCTCAGGAACGAGGTCGCTCCTGCAGTTTGACAACGCAGCGCCGGCCACACTGTATTGACTTTTCCTAAAGAGTTAAGACGGAGTGTCAGTGCTACTAGTAGATAGGAATGAATGAGGTAGGGGCCTCTGGCAGGTTTCTATCTGTTCGCCGCTTTGCAAAGCAGAGTAGATCCTCAATCGCTATGTCGCCATCCGTTCGAAGACCAACCAAGAACAAGCCTCATTTCGCCATACGTGTTTCTGTCGTATGAATCAAGACACACAAGTTCAGCGTAGTCACGTAGCTTGGCTGAGTTCTCGCCAGACTTAAGCGGAGCCAATTTCTTTGATCACGCCACAATCTCTGTGTTTTCTCTTCGTTCCTTCAATGCAACTAGTCGGCTACATGGCCAGCCATGCGCGAACCCGGAAGGAGATAGGGGTCGCGTAAGCAGAATCGCCGTCAACGCAAGAAGAACTAGGAGTGCAACGAGAAGGAGGATGGACTACTAGGGACCAGCAGTGGCTGGCTTGAAGAGAACAGACTTCTTCTCAGTAGCTAACCGAAGCAGATTCGGCGGTAGCGCTGGTTTCGGAAACTTCGACGGCTGCGGCAACAGCAACGCCGTCGTCGGTGCACTGAAGCAGTGAAGCGAAGCAGTCAAAATGAGCCGGCACAAAAGTGGATAAGCTTCCACGTTTAGGGGAGGTGGCCTGCTCCGTCACTGCAAGCCTGGAACGGCTAGCTTACCAAAGAAAAGAAATCGTCTGCTTCCATGCCCTACACATCGCGTCCTTTGTCTTGTGAGCGGACGAGATTCAGATCTCCATGCAGACCAATAGGGGCAAGTCCAGTTTACAGTACGAAGGAACTTTCGGCGATTGCAAAAAAGCTGTTTGTTCTGCAGCTCTTATGTGTAATAGCTGCCGCACAGGTTGATTCGGCAATGATGGCGTCGCGTAAAATGTCAAGTACAATGTTAATTTTGTACTTTTGAAAAGAAGCTAGCTATTTAGCTATTGACAGCTTCGAGCTAAGTTAAATTGATCTCTGCGAAGAAAGATTAAATATTTTTCTTTTTTTAAGTGATTTTTGGAGAATCTTCATCAATAGCAGAATCCACTGAACGTGTCGGTATGCCCGAATCGATCGTCGACTAGATTGTTCCGTGGATCTAGTTTTTTATCTGCTTCTACCGACCGATCGCGAAGTCTATATTCTTAATTTGTTTAAAAGCTGATTAGTTATTCCAAGATGACCATTAATAATAACGATTAGAAAATAACAATATCCGCACCAAGGATTACCAAGTTAAAGCACGCTTTACTACCTAGACAATCGGAACAAAGTAGGTACAACATCAGGACAAATAACTGAGTTGGAGACTTGTCTAATCTGCGCATAGGCTGAAACTATGTAATTTAGGCATAATTAGAAGATCTATTGGAAAAGTGCTTCAACAAAACATCAATAAATAGGCCTATTTCTTCAAAAAGTTCTCTATTCTTATTTAGTCAATTAGGAAAGACGCCCACATCACCGAAAAGCCTCCATATGTAACTATTCGAATCCCTTCAAAACAGAAAAGTTCAACTTTCTGCAGGTAAATACATTCTGTCAGGGATAGTTTTGGTAAATATTACCGGTTTACAGGCTCATTGCATTATGATCTCGCCTAGCCATACGCCAATGAACTTTTTCTTTCTCGTCTTGTACCCCGCCATTTTCCAGCTCCACGTCAAACGGTACAGCACCTTTTCAAGACTCGAGTCGAACCGCTCAGCGGCTCAACCTTCTTTTGCGAGTTATTCATCTTTTTGTTTGCTCCATTCCGTTATCTTGCTTCGAAATCACGGCACAGACTGAAGCTACCCTCAACAGAAGGTGCCACCCGATATTTTATGGTACGTCTCTTCGCTGTTTCACTGCGCACAATATATCTATATATCGCACTGTAAAAATCACCATTCTTCCCTTTATTTCTCATCGAGGCCCATTTTTCAGCTTCCCAGCAATGTCGACTACGGTAGTCAGGATTAATCTTCGTGGAAACACGGCGACTGCTTTCCTGGCCGATCGATTAAACTCTCTTCAGCAAAGGCGGTTTCACCTGAGATTTAATCAGCAAATTCTGGCCGGTTGGCTAGCCATCGCCAGCGCGAACATCACGATAATCAACACAAACACTGACCACCGATACCCCAGTAAACGACTCCATGCTTGCCTAGCATATCCGTGGCATTGGTCATCGTGCCCCAGCGTCGCCGGTTTTTCGTGGTGATTCGCTCGTATCTCACTACGTCTCCGTTGTAACATGTGGTGACACCGCTTAGTGCGGTGAGCGATCATTGTTGTGAACTACAATTGTTATTATTTTGACTCTCGACGATAGGCGCAATGACGATGAACGGGCGAAACGGCAACTTTTCTACAGGCGTCTGTCACACGTTCCAATCCCTAGCCAACTTATCCTCGGCGTTCATCCTTTACGCTCTTTTGTTTAGGCCATTCCGTTGACAGCTCATCGAGTGTATCAGTCGTTCTCTTCCATTGATGTGTGCGGCCTGTGTAATGTATCTGTAGGAGTCTGCACGAAAAAGCTGACTTTCGGGTTGGCGAATTCATCTATTATGATTTGTGCCTTGAATGGTGAACAGACGCTAGCCGGCTATCGAACTAGGCGTTCTTCTTCACACCTCTTTTGTCTGTTGTCGTCGTTGTTTGAATCGCAGGCTTGACTTCCTTGTTATACTTGTATTTCGCTGCTACTAACAGGCCCCATTTCATCTCGCTACTGATGCACCTCACGTTTTGCAACGCATTTATAGCCATCGTTTCTAGTCGGTGCTTCGCCTACCGGGAAAAATCATCGTAACATCGAATCAAAGTAGCGTAGTGGCTTTGTGTGATTGAAACAGCGAGCGCCAACAGCAACAATGCTGGAAAGAGATAAACCATTCGGTAGACGTATACGCGTACAAATTCTTTGGGTAATGTAGTGTTTGGTTGAAGTCTGATGTGGGAATCAGAATCATGCATCTCCATCTGAGCATGCATACGACCTCGAGCCCATGGTATGGCCAGCGGCACGCAAAAAGTACGCAATCGCTAACCGACTCCGAAGAGCTAGGCAGGTGCAGACGGCATCTAGGTAAAAATCAAGATAGCACATAAGACGAAATGCTCTTTCCAAGATAAGTTAGGATAGGTCTAACGACATCTTCACGTTTGTAGGTCACATCCGGTGATGCAAACGTGTTCTATGTTGTCATTTTTGTAATTTTCTTTATTTTCGAAAAATACACATAGACTATGGCACAGCAGGTCGGCAAAACCATGCTAGTAATCGGTAAGCAGTGCTCAATAAAAAGGATGACAGTGGACTAGCTTTATCTGCAGCTATCTCGAAATTTGTGAGAAAAGGTTAATACAAACATTTTAATCTTGAATAATGATAATTTGAAACGAGGAGATTTTTTTGGCGATGAGAGAGATGGAGAGTTTCGCCCAATGGGAAATTGATTTTTTATCCCCTGATGCAGTAATTTTCAACGAATATCGGATGTGAAAACGGTGAACGATGTCCACAGGTAGGGTCCGGGCCAAGGCAATAGAACCCATCGTGATGGTTGTTGCCAAAGGAGCTTCTGATTGATTTATTGGTTGACAGACCAAGGCACAGTCTATAGAGCTGAGAGATATCAAAAAGAGCATGACGAAGGTAGTGTACAGAGATAGAAAGGCTACGAAAACGGCACGCAAGGCCTCATTCTGTAGGACTTGAAGATGATTTTTACATTTACGCGTATAGCCAAGCCCCAAAACTATCACACGGTAAAACATAAGAAGTGCGATAGGAATTTACAATTTCGAAAGGGGACGACCAGTTCGAAAGAGACATCTCGAGAAGGGCAAATAATATAGGATCATATTGTTTCTGATTTCTCGGATGTAACGAAAGATGTTAGAAAAGTATGTTCTAATGCTAGGGACGAGTAAAATTTTGGGTCACGTCGAATGCTGCTGTTGTGGACTAAGGCCCAGCTATTGCTGAATCATTCATCAACAATCCAGACGATGCTGTTAAAGCGTCGGAATCCTCAGAGAAGTCCCGTGTGTTTAACCATCCTCGAACAAAGCAAAATCAATTACTTATGCAGGTCCGCGACACCAGGATGAGGCAAACTATTCTTCAAATTAGAGTTACTCAAAATAAATGCGCTTTTTCTATTCTTCTTGCATTTAGTGCACTAACGCTAATATACATAGGTACTACGACCTTTACTATTATGGTTCTTTTCCAACAACATTATCAGGCTGTCGGCCACTTAATTTTAGTTTGATAAGTATCTTTTCCTCTTTTTGACAGATTAATTTTAATAAGATGCCCACGCTAAGCGTAACAGAAATCTGCAAAGATGCACCCGGAATGACAATCAAGTTCCTTTAAGAAAAATGAGAATCACCGTATTATATACTACTGGCATGCAATATCCCTTCGCTGAACGGAATTATAGAGAGAAAAGTCTTCTATTGTCTACAAAGAAATTGAAAATAACGCTGTTTTTGTTCTTGTTTGTTTCCAGCAATCAATATACATGTATATAGTAGTAGGCAAGATGATATTGGGCAATGGTTGAAGAATTGAAGTTGAGAAGGAATACATCGAAAAAAGTGTAACCTGCGCCTGAGTGACTTGTTGAAACGTTCATAACGTCTGCATTCTTTTCGCCCTGACTGAACCACATGGCAAGGCCGAGGAACCACTATTGTGAAGGCTATAGCTCTTCATTAATGTTTTTCTGCATACACCAATGTAATAGTAAATAGACCCATCAAATATGTCTCCATGTCCGCAGTTACCTGTATTTAGTGTCTATTTAATATCTTCGCACCAATAGAAGGCCACTATTAAAAGGATCATAGAGATAGAGAGGGCGAATTTATATCCTTATTTTTCAGGTTTTTCTGATATTTTCTTTTATGACTTATTGTCGATATGAATGTAGAGGACGGGGAATAATTAAGACCCAGATAATCACGACTGTGCGCTAAGCGTTGTGTTTGATGCCAGTACGGTTTATGCTGTGACATATTTTGATTTTATAATAAATACACAAAGCAGGCTGTAGAAGTTTGCAATGGCCCCATTAGCAGATGCGTTACAGACCATGCTCTTTCAGCAGGTGTTACTCTGCGTATAATTGAAATAATTACCAGCGCAGAGGATGGCGTCGATGCGTCAGATTCATGCATAACTCTATCCAAAGCTCCATTAGTTTTTGTTTTTCATTAAAACATCGCCTGTTCAGATCTACGTAACTATCTTTCTACAGATATAAGCTGGTCACCCATTTGATCTTGACCCACCCCTCTGCAGTGTTTACGATAACTGCGCGCAGAGACACAATTAGACAAGAAGCCTTGAAGGTTCGCGCAAATGAGCGAATCGAAACTCAGATATATATACGTACGTACATATTAGAAGGATATAATAAAAACTATCTCAAGGCACAACAAAGCACACAAATCGAAAACTCATCGATTCGAGAATACTACAGGGGGAATTATCTACAGAAATTTGCCAAGCCACAAAGATCGTACACGTGTAACAAACGATACAAACCATTTCAAGTCGTTTGGTGCTACTTCGCTAAGTGGCTTAGGTTGATGCGTTCTGTTACGGCTCTTCAACTGCTGTTGTTGACAATAATAAGAAAAAAAACCGCAAATAAAGGTAACGAGCCTTGTTGCAGGGCGCTTTTACTGATAGGCCTTTTATGTACAAGGTGTAGCTCTAGCAACGCTTTTTTGTAGTGTGCTGGAGCTGTAAGTAGACCGTTATTATCTTACGGATAAGGCAATCCAGGGGGTTGAGGCAACGGATTGGAGAAATAGATGTGATGTCATGCTGTGATGTTTATTATTGGCAGCAATAGCAGCGAGAACAACGGCAAGGCATCTCAAGCCACGCGGGGCGATACTTACGGTACCGAGATCACAAAATTTCGCTCAGACCTAGAATATATTAATCATTGCATTAGGCCACCAACACGCACACGCGTCAGCTGTACACGCCCTGTAGAATCTGTCTTAGGGATCAACTGTACGGGTGTTATTTTATTCAAAATGTCATAATCTCTTTGAACATAATACTCAATTGAAATATTTGTTTTGTAGTTCGTTTTTATTCTGATCACTGAATGCAAACATTGTATCACGCTCGCGATTACCCAGTACCAATCCCTGGGGGCCTTTTATATTGAATACGTTTTAAGATTCAAATACAAAAGATGACGCCCGACCGAAGCGTCCATTCCATTCCATTTATACGATGCAAGCCAAAAAAAAAAATAACGATTTCGTTCTAAAAAGATTTTTTCAGCAGGCTTATGTTTCTTTAATCCTCATTATTCCGACCGGACTTGAGCTTGTGATATTTGGTGAGCCAAAATGCTCTGTTGTTTGCAAGCACGATGTTTTTTTCCCGAAGCACAATTCTTGCTGACACTCGCCTTTAGCAGTTCTACTCAACATTGTGGTCGGTGAGATAA
This sequence comes from Varroa destructor, assembly GCF_002443255.2. Taxonomy (NCBI): domain Eukaryota; kingdom Metazoa; phylum Arthropoda; class Arachnida; order Mesostigmata; family Varroidae; genus Varroa; species Varroa destructor. Next base: position 17,443,316 of record NW_019211456.1, read on the forward strand.
GCTTAGAAAAATAAAGATAAATCACCTTAGAGTACAGGTCTAGTGTGCTACAGCGATGAGTCACAAAGCTAAATTTATCGTTAATGATGTTGGAACGAATCAGAGATACGTTGACAAAGGCTGAGCATGTTAGTGCCATCAAAAACACCGCCATGTCTGAGTATAAGGCTGTTTCTCCAATGGTGTCTGGTAACTCTGATACGAAAAGAAGTTTGTAATGCTGGTATGCACATTGATATCTTGCGCTTACATTGATGCATGCTCTACTTCAGGCAATGCTTCATGAACGGCAAGTAACGCTTTTCCACAAATAGCAAAAAAAAAATTCTTAGAAGTTATAAATTAAATTCTTTATGAGCAAGTCTGCAGCCGACAATTTGTAATGCACTTGAATGAATCTATGTGGTCACATAGGTTGTATGAATTTAGGTGAAATTTCGACCTTATCAATAAAGGAATAATTCTGTCAAACCTACATAGCAGCCTAATATTCATGAGCATGAAGGAAAAAGACGTATTAAAATAGGAAACGTGCACTAGAGTCGGCAAACCAACCTCATACGTTTTGAAAGATCGAGGAGAGGGCTCAAGGCAACTTCGCCGTGAGCCTAACTCGAAAGGCACTTTCGTATGTTCGCTACGCAGTCTGGTCCTGGCATTGCTTTAACCAGATCGAACAAGTTGCATCGAGTCACGTAGCCACGCATGAAATTGCAGAGCTGCTTCTTCTTCCAGTCGGCAGCTGCTTGCCACGTTTTCTCGAATCCCCCGCATATCAAAGAGTGGAAGGCAGCCGGAACAACTCGAAGGCTGAGCTACTCGAAGGGAAGTCATATTACCATCGAACAGCAGCGTCTGACGGATCACTTCAGCTATTACTCTACCGCTTAGGAGCGGAGAAAGAAAATAACGCAAGCAGAAAAGTCAACTTGTAAATTGTAAATTTATTCAACAAGTTTCATGTAAGGACTGAAATCTCCTAGCGCCAATATCGCATTCCGTAGTAGTGCCTATGGCACGACGAATGAATATAATATACAAACAACGTATCATAGGAGAATGTAAAGACGTTCGAAAAATCGAATAAAATTAGTCGCTCTCATTATTAAAATCTACAAAATGGGTTCTATAAATGAGGCGAGGCGACAAACTAGACCCACATAGATGATGGGTAAGTAGCAACGCAGGGGAGTTTACCGCTCAAACAGAGTGAAATATGGGCGGAAAGATGCTTCTATCATTGCATATCAGCACACTCTGTAACCTTGAGCCTAATAATTTGATTTGACATGCACACAACTGGGTCGGGTTAGTAAAGGAGCAATCGAGTCTTGCGAATAAGCGCACCAACCGGGAGACGAAGCTTTCTCCGCAATCTTCTTAGTTGCTGAATAGCATTTCGGTTTCATTGGTGGTTTACCGCTCAAAATGCACAGACGGCACGGAAGGGACAAATTTTTGTCGGAGGTCACAATTACTTAGGAAGTTGAGTCGCCTTACCTTGTCAAAAACTGAACGAACACGTATCGCCAACTGTCCTTTGCAACTGCACGGAAAACTAAAACTTATTGGTACATTGTGCCGACCTACCGGTATCGCAGGGGTGTAGCCACATCTGTAAATTTAGGGAAGCAATGTTTTCCTCTCATGTCCACTAGGTGTCCTTAGATAGTTATTGAATATGTTGTGAGGGGCAAATCATGTATTTCAATGATACTCTTGGATGAAAAAGAAATAGACCTTGCGTAGCTGTAAACGTAAGTTTCAAGCAAAAGGTACCTCCGAAAACATGGCTGGATCAGATGATTATCTGAACGACTTTGGGTGGAATTAGTGTAAATTTTTGTCCGAAATTTCCTACTTTGCATAATGTGCAATGGTTGTCAGGTGACGGAAAATGTAAATTACGATAAAATATTTCTTAACTAGTTCCCACTCAGAGAACTCAACGGTAATCGAATACTAATTTCTAAACAGTAAAATACCCCTACCTGGTTAGAAGAACATATCAAAATTACTAATAAATAGTAGAATACTTAGACTCTTTTTCAGGTCACAACTTATTCTCGGCCTGTTTTATTCTTCGTCCTGTCAATTCCTTCATTCTAGCTGCGACAAAAACATTTCATTTTAATGACATAGTTTGTAAAAATTCATATAGAAATTATGTATTTAACGCCTTATGAGTTGAATATCCGTATATTCAAGCGTCGATGTCTTCCTTCTTTTTCACTCTAAACACAGACAAACTTGTCCTATTTGTAAATGTTCACTCCAACGTTGTTGACTAATACGGATCGGGATCCCAAAAACGAGTTAATCATTGAAGGAAAAAGTCGCGCCGTGAGGTAAAGTCTGTTTTTGCCTGGGAAAAGCAAACTCTTCTGCAAGCATTAACATAGCACACTGCCTGGCGTAGTCCAAACATCGATTGATGGCGCACAATGGATTTGATCCTGTTTATGGAATTAACCGAAGTAATGAAAACGAGGAGCAAAATTCAGTAGCGGAGATAATTCGGCAACAACACGAAGGCATCGCAACCTCTATAATTTAATGACATACAAACTATTTCAGCCATGCTCATGATGATTCATTACAACATTGTCCGTTTAGTCACAGAAGCTTTTTCTAAATCTCTTCAAATAAATATTGTATACAGGGTTTCCGAATAAATAATTCACCTTCATTCATTGTTGGTCACTACCGTGCCTAGAACGATGATCCTGGATCATTCTGATAGGTTACATTTCAGGCTATTTACAACAATAGGCTATCACAGATCTCCGCAGTTGGACGCTGCTTCTTGCATGTCATACTAATCATTATCACCATGTATTATCGTAATTGATTACTATCATTTTTACATAACTTCTTCGAAGAACTTTTTACATAAACGACCACATCCTTCTATTATTTCTAGTTGTCTGCGTATTTACAAATGTGTACATACCAACCGACGTGGAAGTAAACTAAAAAAATAACCTGTTGTTATAGTTCATTCAATGGCTCATTGCGCACTCTATAGTGTTCGCACCATTTGACTTGTTTTCATTGATTTCCCGTTACTGGCCTAGTTTCATATTCATTGATAGCTTTTAGGACTTAGTTTACGGTGACATAAGTCGACAGAGGGTTGCAATCGTACCGTAGTTTCTCTCTCTCTCTCTCTCTCTCTCTCTCTCGTCGTCGTCGTCGTCGTCGTCGTCGTCGTCGTCGTCGTCGTCATCGTCGTCGTCGTCGTCGTCGTCGTCGTCGTCGTCGTTTTTGTCCTTTACCAAACAATCGTCAACAGCTCGAAATACAGTGTTGGCCTTAATGCGTTAGTATTGATACTTAATCTATGATTTTGAATTATTTACTCGCTATATTTCCTATTATGGACTTTTTCCTACCGCCTTCCCTACAACTGATCCTCGGGAAGTCCTGTTCGTTTAAAAAAGTGGTAACATGAGCCTAAATGCCGAGATCGTAAGAGCGCATAAAAGATCATTACGTGTCCTATGGATTGCCAAATTGTCTAGACCAAAATTGAAACTGTGACTGTCAGATATGGACGGTGACTGAGTTTAGGTCCGAGCGTTGAACCTTACGGTGGCGTGCATCAGGCAGAGAATAGCGCAATTTATCCCAGAAGTTCTTCTCACCCCAGTGTAAGAACGTACTCCGTTTCAACCACATTTTGATGTCGGCATCTAGTTCACGATAGGACACACGGCCGAGGAAAATAACGACAAGTTTGTGATTACTGTTGTACAGCACTTCGTAATGGGCTGTCTTGAACTCGTAACGGCACCATTCGCTTTTAAGAAAGTGCTCGGAAAGGACAACAATCGTTCGCCGGGAACTCTCGACAGCCTCTTGGATAGCTTCGCTTAGGTAGCCCCCAGCCATTGACAGGTCTCGATAGTGTAAACACAGCCGATACGGCGGACTGCCGCACTCCAATGCTGGAGCTAGAATTTGTGCCACAAAGGCGTCATCCTTTTTACTATACGACACGAAAGCATCGAAGAGTTTTTCTTCTTCAATTGGGTTACGGTGACACATTCGAACTCCATAGCGGCTGAAAAACCATACGCTCAACTTGCGACGGTAGACGATTCCCGCCGTAACTGCCATTGATAGAAGGATGACGGCGCCAAGAACGACGAGGGCAGGCACCAGATCTTCGACACGATGAATGTGGAACGATCGGACCAATGACGTCGCTTCTGAAGGGCTAAAGCATTCAGTCACGTTCAGCTCCCACAATGGTAATGCTTTCGTTTCATTGTAGACACATAAGAGATCAAAAAGATCGCGCGCGATGTTACCGCGTTCATTAAACAGGAACTGACTGAAGTCCATTCGAAACTGGCAATCGCAGGTCCAAGGGTTTCTTGCCAGACGAATCTCTGTCAGACGCGTATTATACTGAAAGCTCCACACGGAGATTTCGACCAGATAGTTTCGATCTAAATGGAGTATCTCTAGATTTTTTAATCGGGTAAATGTTATATTGCTCAGATGCTTAAGCTGGTTATTGGAAAGATATAATTCCCTGAGTCGGTCAAGATCATCGAACTCATGACCATGCAATTCAGAAATCCGATTGTCCTCGAGATGAAGTGCTCGCAGCTCGTGCAAGCCTGCAAAACTACGATTCTGTACCGTCACGATGTTCGAGCTGTTGAGGAATAGAACTCGCATATTTTTCCGGCCTACGAACGAATGTTTGCTGATCTCAGGTATATTGTTGCCATCAAGATACAATTCGCTCACCTCCATAGGCAGCTGTCTCGGGTTGTAAAGATGACTGCGTGAGCTGCAGTCGACGATGTTGGTTCTCCACGTCTGATGCTGGTAGCAGCTACAGTTAGCGGGACAGACCATCTCGCAATCGCAGGCATCAAAATCACAGCAGTGACAAAGTGGGAAGCAGTGACTCTTGTATGGGCACAGAAATTGTGACGAGTCCACCTTGACCAGTGGCATTTTTTGGAAACTTTTCGAGAAGGTTAGCTCGCATTCGACGCTATGCAGATCGATTACCCGTGGATATTGGCGGAGCGAGTTAGTATCGGAGCTAGTTTGTGCCGTGGGGTTATGTAAACGTTGTAGCCATTCCATGTTACAATCGCACACGTATGGATTGCCTGCGATAGCAAATTCGGGTAGTGGTCGACGTGTTGATACTTCACTCAGTCGGAATGTCGGTTTCTCTAGAACCTTCAATTGGTTGCTGGTCAAATCGACCCGGGTCAGGTTGTGTTTCCCGAGAAAGGTGAATGGCTGAATTAGTTTGATGTTGTTGTTCTTTAGGAAGACTATTTCAATTCCATTTGGTAGAGACGACGAATCTAAGTCGGTCAGTTTGTTGTAGGAGGCGTCTAGTGTGCGAAGTTTGAGGCTTTGTTCAAGGTCGAAGTAATTGCCAAGAGCCTCAATCTGGTTGTCGTGGATGTCCAGCCACTGAAGACCCACAGGCACAAGCGCATAGTCAAACCAGCGTATTCGATTTACGGAGATATTGAGCATGATCAAGTCATGCAGGTTGCTGAATAATCCGTTAACGTCCTCAATCACGTTTGAATCTAGTCGGAGGTAATGGAGGCCCGGCATATCGTCAAACGTTTCCTGCTCGATTGTCTGAATGCTGTTGTTGGCTAGGTTGAGAATACGAACTGAAGGCAACCTGCTAAAAACACCTCGACTGAGGTTGCCGATCCTATTGCCCATTAGATTTAAGGCATAAAGCTGGCCTAGACCTTGAGACGAAAAATTGACCACGTCATTAATTTTGTTGTCCGATAAATCCAGCGTTCGCAGCATATTGAGCGATGACACAATGAGCGGTGTAACTATAAGTTCATTTCTGGCTAAATTGAGCTCTTGAAGCATAGTCATATTAGCGAACGTATCATCAGAGACTTCACTGATCCGGTTATCGTCCAAGTGTAGTGTCGTTACAGAGTTTAGTCCCCCAATCATACGAGAACCTATCCGTTTCAATCGGTTGTGACTCAACACCAGCGATTGTAAATTGTTAAGTTGGATAAACGTACCGTCCGCAATGAGCTCTATGAGATTGTTTTGCAGTTGGAGAGTTTGCAACTCGCTCAGAGCAGTAAACACGTTAGCATTGAGACGTGTAAGTCGGTTATAACTGAGGTCCAGTACGGCGAGTTGCGCGAGGTCTTGGGCACTCTGTAGCCATCCTAACGCTGAAAGTTGATTATGTGCCAGATCGAGTAGGGTCAACTCACGGAGTCCAGCTAACAGGCCGGATGGCAATGCATTGAGAGAGTTGTTCCGCATGTAGAGCTCGGCCAGCTTCGACGTAGATTGAAAAAGTCTGGAAGGCAATGTAGAAAAAGAGTTATGCGACAGGTCAAGTCGTGTGAGTTTTGCGAGTCCACTGAAAGCATCAGAGTCAATTCTGGCGATCTGATTGCGTTCCATGCGCAGTTCTTCAAGGCTTACTAGCGTCTCGAGGCCTCTCGTTGAGAGAACCTTTAGTTTACTACGCGTAACATCTAGCCCGCGAAAATTTGGCCTACAACGCGATTTTGAGGATAAACCTAAGTTAGCACTGTCATGGAACGCGTTTCCCGAAAGGTTCACAAAACGTAAATGTTCCAAACCACAAAACAACGTGTGAGGTAGTAAATCGATACTGTTCTCGCTCAAATCAATCATTTCGATCGCTTTAAGCGGACTGAAAGCTGTGGGTGATACTTGCAAGGAGAAACGGCCCCTTTTAATGTTGAATGTTTTCACACTTAATCTCTTCAGGTCTAATAAGCCTTCGAAGGTTTTTGATGGCAAGTGAGCAAGGTTGCAGTGCTCGATGGAAAGTTCGCGCAATCCGTACAAGTGCACGAAAAGGCTGTTCGCCAGCTCACTCTGCAATATTTGATCACCACAAATGACAGCTAGCTGAACAGTATGAGCTGGCATAATTAGCGAGAAGTTTGTAGGGTTTATTCCGGCTTGTAGAGTTCGTACACTGCACGCGATCGAAACGCCGGCAGCATCGGCTACCGGTTCCCATGTGCAGTCTTCTGGGCGTACATAACGCGCTTCGCAGCACCCCGCCGATAGAAATGCGAGCCAAAGGATTGTCCATATGCTGGCACAGCCGATGGAAAAGGTGTCCTGGACACTCATGACCGAACTTGCACGTGTATTCATAAATCTGCTTGTTGTTTCGATCATCCTCAAATATGGCAGTAGTCGAGTCAGGTTCTTTCCTTAAGTTCATATTATTATCCAATGGTCATTACACGGCATAACACAGCACAATATCCTGCTATGCGCATGTCCTTTAAGCTAGGCAGATAGCAAATCTTCGGCAAATACGTTAACATGCATACTCAACAAACGGAATCTTTCCATCGAAAATTAAATCTTCATACAAGAGACCCTAGTCTGTTTACATCAGCGGGAACTCTATGACGAAGATCAGCTAGCCCTCAAGAACGGACCTCAGTCAAGAACTGATCGGGGATTTGGTCCAACTCGTTGGGTGCCTCTGTTAGATTTGTGCAGCAGCCCTCTCCCATGGGGAGAGGATCGGCGCGGCGAGAAGGATCAAAAGGAAAGTGCAGCGCCGTTGAGCGGGTGTTGCCTAGTTTCATTGTGCAGATCTTCTTGATGTCCGATGTTCATTGATAGAGACCGCACGAGATGTCTAATCTACTTTGGCGGGCACTAACCGATAAAAACCCAACAATAAACATGGAACAATTTGTATAAAAGCGATCACCGACCGAAGAAGGAAAATCCAGTGTTGCTTCATGATCGTTGAAAAAAATTGAATACGTTTCGTCGAAGAGTGTTCGAAGTAAACTTATCTGAGTGTTTTTTTTAACTGGACCTCAAGTCACAAATTAAACTAAATTTAATTGAAGTAATGTTAGTAATTTCATTTAGTGTTTCGTGCGTTGGCGCACTTCAGAGCGAACTTTACGCTTCTCAACAGGGAAAGTCCTTTATTCTAGGACGTTAGAATCAGCGAGCTCGTTCAATAATTTTTTGTCGTTTGCGAGAGCCGCTTTGAACAGAGCGAGCACTTTCGACGACAACATTGCTAACTATACTTAGAGTACAAGTATTTACTTAGGCTCAAACAAAGCACAGAGCGAACGTACACACTGCGTTGCTTTTCGGGTATTGGACCATTGACATGCTCTAATGTCTTACGGAACGCGACGAAGCAGACAGGTAGATCAGCCCCACAATCTCGCACTTCAAATTATCAGCCGAGCGTCTCTTATTCGGTAAGGAATGACGAAGATTTCTAGGTGGAGGTTTCTAGCAGTCTGTCACGCATCCCGAGTCCAGGATTGACTATCACGCGAATAGCAAAACATTTTACCATGGATTCGCGCGGCTGAATAGCGGCGTTGTTCTGATAACGCGAATTATATCGAATAACAAATGCTCATGAAAAAATTTACAAATTTCTAATAATTATCAGGTGAATTTGTTGATAAATATCGGGTCCGATCCACCACCTCAGGTTAGCGTCAGTCCACCACATGGTAAACTCATGCGGATTTCTTCGGAAACCCAAGCAATTGCCTTTTCTTTCGATACGTCTCTGTTCCTCTCCAGCGGCCTGGTGACTCATTGGCCGGTATCGGCCTCTTTGCAAGTTCGCCAGTCCAATCATTATATCACATTAGACAATCGAGCTACTGAACTGTCGATACATTTTAAATCCACCTGTGAATAACCTCATATTGTAGGGGATATTTGAACTACCTACCTACTACATAATGTGATAGCGGGATAATAGCAAAATATTATATAATATAAAATTTATAAGCCTTCAGTGGACAGCGAAAATATATGTGTGCCATTTAAGAGCTACAAGGAGCGCACGTCGTCGGCTACCCGGAGGTAGTCGAAACACTTTACCTTAACTACTCGCGTTGTCGAGATAAAACAGCCACAAAGTGTCAAATACTTCACCGAACATACACACGCCCTTGATTGGACTAAGGCTAACAACAGCGTACAACGAGAACATTAGTGCTGGTAGAAAGAAGTAGACATTAATTTTTGCGGCTGGCGCCTTCGGTTGAATCAAGCACTGAGAACGAGATCCAGTAAACGAAGAAAAAAAGGTGCAGGAAATTCCGCCGCTGTTTTCACGCCGCCATAACTGCTGCTACTGTTTTTGCGGTCGTGGGCCTTTCAAGCTCTCAAGAGCATCGGCACGGGAAGCGATCGTCAATCAACACAGATTTTGACGGACGAGACTCGTGCTTCGTCATGCAACGCTGACTGCTATGCCACCAAGTTCAAAACATCCGAGGAATATCCCTGATCGGTGCACAACGAGTCTTTGCCGGGCGGCCAAACAGATAAAGAAAACTAGAGCCTAAAGATAGCATTGGCACCGAACAATTGTTTTGAAAGACATTTCAAAGAAATTTGATTGTTGCCGACGTCGGCCTGCCTGAAACATTCGACGTGCCGTCACCGAGTTAACTGGCGCTGTGACGGCTTACGGAGTCCTTGTGACGGCTAGCGAATAGCTGTAAATGTGAAGACGACAAGGGACTCAGCGCAAACAGATCTAAACAACTATTGGCTCATTATGAGCTGAAGTTGAACGAGGGAAGTGCTCAGCGGCCCTAACAGATAAATAAACACTAACTCGGATGCGGCAAAATCGCCACTGCGTTCGTCCTCCAGCGTCTCCAACTCGTCCGTCTGGTCAACCGTTAACAAGCAAACCTACGTTTCAATACTAAGAACATTTAGCCCTTCTTGTTGGTTTTGCGCAGAGTCACTCCCGATACCCTGCGAATTTGCACCTTTTTAGATTTGATCTTCTCGCTCTGAACAAATAAGTCGGTTTGTACAAACAGCCCTGATGTTTATTATCGTGAGGCTTAATGTTCATGCGTTTGGTTAACTTTCCGAGCTTAGAATTAAGGTTAATAAAACGTTGTTATATACCGCAGAATGCTCTCGTTTCTTCAGCGCAAATCGTTAGAGTAATCAACTTTGAACTTTTTCACAATGTTATATGGAGCTATGGTTGCGTGCTAAGTTTTACCTAGGCGCTCCAATCTAGTAAAGAAAAAACGCAGTTTTAGGCTAGGTGAGATGTATTTTGCTTCACTGCTTTGATTATCACTTAAAAGCTTTCATTCGAACTGGCCAGTAAAATCGTCAGCTGTGAGTCGCCTATCTTGAATCAATACGCTATTGTCCTCAGCCTGATAGGCTAACTAAGGGCAAGACGCTAAGTTACCGAAGTTAAGAAGCGGATCACCTGTATCCCTAACCTCTCGTTCTTTTCGGTGTTATTAGATATATAAGCGGCAGCGCACCGCTGTTGGCGCCACTTCGATCAGCTCAAACAGGAATCTATGGCTGCAAAACGAAGCACAGACGCCGTGAGTCTCAGAATCTGATAACGAGGTTCAAACGCCTAGAGGTGCCAGGGAGGTTAACTGTAACAACAGATATTTTTTTAGGAAAAAAGGATTAAAGATGGCTTCAATGGAACAAGCTTGAAAAAATATAGTATGAAACTTTATTTACTCTCTATCGGCAAATCGTTTTCCCAACGAGAGGGACTTCAAAAAAAGACATCTTAGAGACATGAGTCTAGACAAAGATCTCCGAGACGGCTAGCCACTACGATGCCTACAGATCCGCTATTTGCCCCGAGTGCACAGAGTAACGAAGAGCATACCTTCTATATTTTAGTTACTACAGTACACTAAGCTAATGCTAAAGTGTTTTAAGCAAATAGAGCACAATTATATGTAGAGGAGGCCGATAACAAAATTAGCTTTTTATTTTGGCCTGGTAGTGGTTCACAGCTATTGGAAGAAGTTGACTTGAATTAAGTTATTGCGAAATAGAGCATAGAGTCGTGGCCAATTTTTTTGTTGTAAACTTAAAAACTTGCTGCGATAAAGTGGACACAGTATGCTGAAGTGTAATGGACTAAGGAGTTTTTTTTTTGTATCTATATATTTAATCTGCTTCCCTGAGCAAAACCACACTGTCGTAATGGGAGTTCGGTCTACGCTGAGTTTACGCGTTCTCTCTGTCTCGTTCTGTTTCGGTGTACGACGCGGTCTTTAACCATGACGTCCACGTCTCCTATGTATCCCGAATAGCTCGTCAGGAACATGACTGAACATTTAATCGAAAAGTTTTTAAGAAAAAGGTCAAGTCGAGTCTATCTTTTGATATGTTCGAGGGACCAATTAAAATGCCACCGAGATAGTCTTGAACAATCTCCAATATTATATATAAAAAGGTCGAAAAGTGACATCCTCATTTATGTATTGGTTCTTCATTGAACAATACAGCATCGTATTTGCCTATAGAATTTAAAATTAAATGAACTGCTATCAATCTAATCTGTGCTAAGGATCCTCTAGGGAAGTGGCTAATGTGTAAAACAAAGATGCAGGTCAACCCTTGGGGTCCACTTTGCTAAACAGTTCTGGTTACGTGTGTCGAGGGAAGCTACCAAGGTTAGCGTACCTGGACTATAAGCGGAAACTACTATTAAAGCTATGGAAACTATAAGCGTATCTGGAAATCGTAGGCGTCATCAACAAAATATATTCCAAGGTGGTAGTTACGAGTTGAGCAGCTAAACATTAAATGTTCCTACTTTTACGTCCGTCCCTTTTTCATCCAAACGCTTGTAGCCTCCTAGCGTAGGGATTGTTTCGACTCCCGGTACTTAATACACACCTCGTTATTATGCCGCTAACTTCGTAGACAGATACATTTTCATTAAATTATCACGCAACTCTGCTGTTAGCTACTTTACCGGAGTGAAGGTTATCAGTACCGCCATTTCGTACTTCTGTATGTGTATGAATCAATGAGAGGGCGAGAGAGAGAGAGAGAGGGAGAGAGAGAGGAGAGAGTAAGGAAAGCAGATTCCCTAGCAATCTCTGATGGAAAATGGTGTAATGTGCAAAAAGTGATGGAAAATTTTCTACACATTTTTCGGGACTCGATCCTTCGGACCAACAAATCTCTTGGATTTCGAATATGTGCGCTACTCTGCCCGCCATCTTACTAGAAATTAGAGCAAATCGCAGGTGTACAGGAACAATATGCCGCTTAGCAGGCCGTTTCGGGTAAATTATGAAACCCCCAGAGGGGTTTACTTAGTCGATGCTATGCAAAGCGCATATCCCATAATAAAACACAGGGAAGATTTATTTTAAAGATTCAAGCAGCCGACGAGTGGGAATTGGTTCGCATATGTTTAGTTGAAATATTTCACTATTTATTTATTACAGATGAAAACTGATAAACGCGCCATCTACATACGAAATATGTCGAGCTATAGGTAGGAAATAGGTAGGTTGCCCCATGTTGAATGGGGCAAACGCTACGCCTGTGCCGCAACACCTGCTCAAGCGGCGGTTTGGCAAAGTAATCGGCTTACGCTGGTCCTCTCTGCTCTGCCTAACAAACCGATGTCGTTCGAATGGCAAATAAGGCAACGTACTTTAACACCTACTAGCTGCAGTGGTGCTTACACCGCAATGGGACAACAATTAAGACGTTATTGCATTTCCGTTTGTTGGATGAGGCCCAAAAGGCACACATGCCGCGTTGGCAAAGGCCGAAAGAGGCCACCGGTTAACCTAACTAGGTGAGCCACTCGAAATTGCATCGGATCTACATGTTAATGTGCGTTAAATCTAACTATACATACCGTACCCACTGCTACAAATTGAAAAATCAATGGCTCCGTACTGCTGGGAAGGAAAGCACCGTTCTGCGGTCGCTGCATTGTGAACGGTGACTAGGTATTAACCGTCTCATTTCATTGGACGATAACGGAATGGACCCCTAATCTAGCTGAAACATTTTAAGACAATGTTAACAGATTTTTGCTATTGCTCTAGCTCGAGTCAACCAGTAGGTAAAAAAAAGTCAGCTGTTCATCAAAGTGTATTATAACTGCATGTTGCAAAGGGCTATAAATTGTGGGTCTGATAATAAAGCCATGACCGTCGTACGAAAATACTCCTGAGCACATCTACCGATGAGGAGCTTGTCTCCTGCACGCCGCCTAATGAACCTCACTCCGCATGATTAGCTCAAAGTAAACGAATATCATTGTGTAGAAAAGCTACCATAAGCCTAATTGATGAACATATTTTTGCAGGTCGTCTTGGAGAATAGCTAAATCAAAGGCGTTGCCATCTGGTTGATAATTGTTTGTCAGCTATGCAATTGGTGGCTATATGTTCTATATATTGGCTATATATTCAAAATTGCATAACGTCAACTTCAATTTATAGCCTTAACATTTCAGCTAAGATCTTGGTGAAAACTGTTCGCCAGCGCAATGTCAAGCGGAGGTAAGACTTGCGAGAAGATCGTGTCTAACTATAGGGCAATATTTTGAAACAGAGATTGATAAAAAAGAAAGAGCTCGTTCCTTTTTTTTGAAAATTTTTAAAGTATCAGCTTGACGCTGAGGCTTGCCTTGTTAGATCGGACTTACGACTTGTCCCCCTTTTTTTCAAATACATACTAGCATTTAACGTGCCCGGATCGTTTTATTTATAAACACGAGACCGAACATTCAATCAGCGGCAATTATTAGCTACATGAAACCGACGAATCTTTCCTGGAGAAAGAAAAGAGGGTTGTTTGTAACTAATCAGATTTTACCGCGTAACCATAACCTGTTTCAACTTAATATGGACGGGGTTGCCGGCATGAATAATGAGAAACTTTTTGACGTCTCGTCGTACCTATGAACTTCTACCCTCTTCACTCGATTCGCCCAGCAACCGACCTTTCGATATCGGATCGGTTACAAATTCGTCAGAAGCCGAGCTAGGCAGTAGCAGCATAGAAGATCCCTTCCCTTGTTCGGCATTTTCTTTTAAATGCCTTACGACCTTCATTTTCGTAACTCCCGTGAGCTGAATTTATTTTAAATTGCTGTTTGATTCTGTTTACTACTGAAGGCGAACCGATAATAGGCTGTTAGGCTTCAGATAAGTGGATATGCTAGACGAGTTCGAGGTGTGTTAATTGGCCGTAGGCGAAACAGGACCCGAAGAACTTAGCGAGTGCGGTCAGTCTACGGTTATTGTGACTACGCCACTTGTTCTAAAAGGCTTAAAACAGCTTCAAATTGGAATCTACGTATCCATTTCGACTACCGGCAGTGAGGTACTATGTATCATACCGATGAGCCTTAACTTATCGTACAGATGAACTTAAATCATCTGAAATTTCAACAAACGGCTTGTCAAGAGCGCAATTCCCTTACCACAAAAATGAGCTGTTTCAAAACCTAAGCATCATATAAGTGTACTAAAGCAATATTACATGCGATCTTTTTCACTGGATAATTTCTAACAATCCTGGCTCAGAAGCTTACAGTTTTGTTAGTCGAGATTGCCGATATTCTCCGATGGGAGTTTTCGAAGGAAGCGGTCCCGTCGTTCCTGCATGGCATCCGTTTGCCCACATTTAAGGATGGAGTTCTTAGACATATTGCTTGTCCCATTGCTTGGGAAACAGCGTCTAGAAGGGTGTGTAGGAACAAACGAAAAGAAAGCCTCGTACATTCTGGCCTCAACGATCAGGATCTAGACAGGAAAATGGTCTCGACGCTGCGACATGTGTGGCTAGAGCCTTTGAGGCAGTCGATGCAAACTTACACTTTTGAGTTTATCAAGTTGTATTTCAAGAACGCGTTCAATGTAATCATGACTTCATGCTGTCGAGTCTAATATTCCTATGGATTTCGGTATTATTAGTTTCACTTACCGTTGCTGTCTGACTTGCGTCTAGGAAGGCACGCCATTTGTGTCGGAATCGGCCGGGAAAATTTTCTCAAAACGCCCTCCTGTTGTCATACCACGAAGGACTTTGTGCAGTCTCTGGAGTCACCATCAAATGCCGCACATAGACGGCGGTACGCTGGAGGTGGATTTTGGTGTGATGCTACGAAACACCTTTACGGTTCTAATCCCAGCGACCGAAATAGAGCTCGAGGTCAATCTCATAATACGTAAAATCCCCACTCTCGAATGCCTCCAAAAAGCGGAAAAAACTGATGTTAGATCACTTCTCTCAAATTGCCAGATTCCTACTGCCTAAGCGTTAACTTAATAATGCGTGCTTCTAATACGAGAAGTTCTTCATTCAGAGCTAACCCCATACATAAAAAGATTCAATATTGAATCTCAGTCTGCATTTCCTAAAAGCGGCCTGTTTCGTTTGTACCATCCATAAAGATTCAGCATGTGCGTAGTGATTGTGATTATGCGCGGGCCCAAAAACGCTTTGGAGTTCCACAAGCACCTCACCTCATGGTGGGAACGCTGGCAGACCGTCTCAGTACGTTTCTCCATTCCTCGCAATCGGATCACGTAATCATATTAATAGTCTTAAGAAATGGCCATGTTTGAAGCCGTACAGCCAACATTCGCGCAGCGAATGCTGACTGTACGGCCCCTTATTTGATGAGAGAGCTTCTCCAGAGAGTATTAAACCAAGGTAGTGCCCTGGACGTGTTCGGGTAGCTTGGAGAACGACTCCCTACGGATCCCTTCTAGAGCACTTCTCGATGATAACGGTATGCGCATCGGTAGTTCATCTGATGTGTCAGTATAGTTAGCAAACGTATATAGGCGGCATAGGCTGTCTTTTGTCAAGAGCGTATAAAGGAGTTCTGGATACTTCTAAGTTGTCGACACTTGCGGCAGAGCTTCAGGCTAGTCTAGATTCTCTGCATTAAAGAATTACCCAGCTCACATAGAGATGATGGGGCTTAACCAAGCGACCCTATTCTTAACCTTTATCAGCGAAGGAAGGTATTGTTTTAGGGTTCTACCATGATTGACAGTAGCTTCTTTCATACCCCTCTTCGACTGTGGTGCTGCGATGCCAGGACTTTGCCAGAGCAAACTAAGCTGAAGAAACGCTGCTGTGCAGGATACCCCTGCCATCCGCTGAGATTCGAGACTTTGGGAATATAGAAGCTTAGAGCTACACGTCTTCTGCAAGGAAACTGCGGTAGACTTTAAGGAACAACTGGGTTGGATACTACACGTTACAGCTGATGTCGATATATCTGAAGCGCGGAAACGTACTGCAGTCATCAGTTTCAATGCCTGTATAGAGTGACGCAAGGCTGGCTGTGAATCATACTATACATATTTATATCTTAGAAATTATCGTATATTAAAACAATAAGATAAACCCTTCCCAGTAGCCATTTGGATATTATGTTGCGTGTACAGATGCATACAATATGCAAATAATAGTCTGTCTGAGCATACACTTTATGACCTGATTCATTTTCGCAGATGTGGCGGGCACTTACTTGCATTAAAGCTGTTTCCAAAGAATTGTTACGGTCAATTTTTTATTTAGAAAAATAACACCGTAGTACTCACAACTTCAGCTCACGCTACGATTGTCACCGGACCATCGGATTACTGCAGATCGTTTTTCGAAGGGATCCATCGTCACATCCTTAAGTTAATGCAACTTAAAATCTGATACTAAACGGGATGCTATTATTGACCACGGCTGTTGATGACATCTCACTTGATATGCGTATTACTGGCTAAATATTATACATCCAGTAGTAATATGTCTTTCGTCTTCAATAATAATAATAATAATAACAACTTGAACAAACGGATTGTCAACGAACGCTTCAGCACAGCCAGCGCTTCGATGCTCGACCTAAAACCTCAAAAAGCTAATCCAAACCCAGCGCACTACGAAGATTGGTCTATTTCGGAGCTGTAGAGGACTGCGTTGGGATACTTCAGTAACGACACATCGAGAAGGGTGGTGCTACGAATTGTTATTTCTATAGATTATTGTTGCTATTGTCCTCAGCAGCGCGCCTTCGATGATGCTAAACGCTTTCAAGTGCTTATGCATCTGGGAGACGGCTCGATTAGAATGTGTCGAAAGCAAGCTTCAGCATCACTGGAAGCCGTACCGCTAAAACTAAGCCCGGATATGGGGCGACTACGAAGCAGTGATCTCTGTTGAAGATTGCCTGTACTAACGAGTGCGGACAGATATGACCAAGTGTAGCTGCTCACCAATGAGGGCGCAAAGATCCTGTCTCACTAACGGAAATGTCCTTGCGGACCGCAAAAGACACGAGGGTTTGGGCTGTGAGTGGAAACTCAAGGAGGACACGTTTTTATTGAACAAACATGGATTATTAGCGAATCTGACGCAACGTGGCTAATCCAAGAAAGAACCTTGCAGCACATATTTGTGCGCTTAGATAAAACAATCAGCGTAAACACTAGGGGATTAGCAAAATGACACCAACATTTAATCTTCGGCCCCCTTTCGTAATAGAAGGCGCTCAATATATTCCATATCGACCTCTGTCCGCGTTCTGGCTAAGCTAGAGGTTCCACTTGTACCGTCGATTCGATTTCACTCAAATTCTAGCAGTCACCACTGGTAAATGTTTATTTGTCGAGAGCGCGTAACCAACAAGCAGTCATGGTAAATGCGTTTTTTAATAAAGATGCGCTCTTATACTCTGAGATTCAATTAGCTAGTGCCCTTCAGATTTCAGCTCCTTCACCTAACGCTCCGTTTACGAGTGTCTCACGTTGAATACACGAGATGTTCATTTTGCGTAAACTTCGCTTATCATTACCCATCTTTCGATCAGATCATGTCGGCACTCTGTGGAGTACTTCAACGATCGAAAGCTTCCCCACGATAAAGTTGCCTCAGTCGTAGAAGATTACCTCTTCAATTATAGCTCCACTCGATTTTTGTTCGTCTATCTATAGTGCCTTTTAGTCATCAGTTGACATTAGTCCTCCTCAACACTCTCAGGCGAAAAAAAAATATTTTCGTAGTCCGACCTCGCTGCTGAGTACTCAGCCGTTCCGCCGTTTCAGGCCACGAACCTTTTCTCCAAAGCTGAGACTGACATCAACCCTTTGTGTAAGTAGCTCTGTCACAGAAAGACGACGAAGTGTGTCTGCAAGTGACGGAAAGTAAACCGGTGCAATCCGACTACGATGGTGAATGAAACTTCTGACTCCGTCGACAGGCAGAACCCCCGATACTGGTGCTAGTAAAGAGGCAAACTGTTTTGAATACGACCCCCTACCATTACGTTCGCTCGTGGATTTGGCCTGCCTGGGTCGAATCTTTCCTTCGATCTCCCTTCGCTGCGACTGCATTGACGTATAGTCCAGGCCTGCAAGCGAAAGAACGCTCACTGCTACCCACTGTTCAACGAAGGCTCGATAAAAGTTTGAATGATGCATTCGACCTGGCAGGGCCCTGGCTCGAAAAGGACTGTTGGCGATCCTTGTAATCGTGGCACGTTTTCGTCGGGATGAAGATGACAATTGGCCCCACACATAAGTTTGCGGCGATAGACTGAAAATGAGATACAATTTTGCCGTGCGTATCTAAGGAATATTAATGAAACATTTATTTAAATAGAAGAATTAAGCCCACAAAAATCCGAAAGCCTTGTCCGAACATAGTGAATTCCTAAGTTTTATAAAAGAGAAAAGGGAAAATCAACAGGGAATCTGTTGCTCATGTGGGGACCATTTCTCGATTAAGACATCTATACTTTAAAGTGTTGAACCATAGGCTTCTCGAGGGAAATTGATTGTTCATTGACCCGTTTTTCTACCTGACTGCATCTATTATAAAATTGTCGGAATGAACGGAATACGATGAAAGAGACTAAAATGTTAAGTCCAGCTAATATGCCTTCGTGAGAATCCCAATCATTAACATTGGTAGAAAGAAAAGTAGCTACGCTGGAGAGCCCGCGAGCGTCATGTCTCAGACCGCAATCGAAGGCTGCATCGTCCATACATAGTAGTTGTCTTCAAAAGACATCCGTGTGTGTATTATATTGGAAAATGATCGTATTCATTGCGTCGCAATACAAGACTGTTCTCATACGCCGAAGCAGGCTATTATATCCGAGAGTAGTTGTTAGGCATTTTTTTACGATGACCCATCAGCAAATCCTACTTATGACTAGCTCATACGCAACGTAGATGTATTTCTAATGAATCAATAAACGCGTTTCAGGAACGAACGTTTCTCTATTTTCTGTTGCCGATCGTTCGGATCGATATGGCAATTTTCGTTTTAACGACACACTTCTCTTCGTCGGATCATTTCAGACCGGTCAAAAATTCATTCGTATGTAGCCTGCAAAAATCGTATGAGTATATCGATTGAATTTGTTTATCCGTAGTCAAGCTTGGATCATGAGGCTTAGTGTGCAGCAGCTTTACGTGAACCAGCCTCATTGGCTCCGTTGAATCGTAGAGGGATTGTTGTACACCCGCTAAATGGAGATTGACGCCTATTAGTGCATGCCATAATTCCCGATGGCCTTTATCACTGGCTTTGCTATTACATATCATAGATGCAATAGATAGAGATTTGAGTTAGCTTTGGGTCAGTTTATGTTGTTCTTGTCAATTATTCTCTCCGGAGCAAATACGGCGGCTGTCGATAGCGGATGCCTTTAATTGTTTCTAAATCGAATTTTGTTCCGCCCGCACCTCGGCTCTCACAACTCGCCTTCGACCGCAACACTGATTAAATCGGCACCGAACGGCGTTTCGCTTTGAAACGCAACGGTATCGCTCGACAGAACCGTCAGTAAATGTACACCTGTATGACTGGTAAAGACAGGCAGACTGGGTTGGAATTTACGAAGATACTGGGTTCGAAACTGTGAGGCCAGCGAAGACCGATGCTTGAGGTAGACCGTATCATGGGTAACCAGTCATCTATCTATATTCCCTGCAGTGTAAAGCGGTACTCTGAAGCACAGATTCGGATAGACAGGAGCAAGAAATTCAATTAACAAAGACAGGACAAAGGAAAGAAAGGCAAATTGGTTGCCGAATGTTGAACCCTACTACCTATTCGTCGGCTACAATGCAACGTCATAACAACAACATAACAATAATAACAAAACCAAAGTTCAACTACAGTAAACTATCATGTAATTTACTTGACGGTAAGATTATGGGAGATGCGTAAATTGTGCAGCGGCCTCGTCAGGGTCATAAAAACCGCCTGCTGCCGAACGAATCGAGGCCAGCTAGTCCTAGCTATAGGTTTGAATTTAGTTGAGTTTACACCCAGTAGTGAATAACTTATGTTGCCACAACATGCAACGACCCGTAATCTTCGACGAGCGCCGACACGATTATAGACATCATATTCTACATGATTTACTACGTTGCTACAACTATTTCTCAAAAGTGCCAGAACTGTCCACAATATAGGAACCTACAACAAACTGATTGATCCAATGAAGCCGTTTGTAAGGCATTAGGTGCGGCTCTGATTGGAGAAGCCTCCGCGTTTTGAAGCTAGCACAGACCTATAAACTAGTCTTTTTCTGTTCAGCAAGAGTTCAGCAGAGACGGAAAGAAGTGTTTTCCATGATCACTAATCGCTGCCATAATTGCCAACGATAACTAAGCTGGATAGTCACTTTGACAGTGTGTCTTAACAAAGAACTTCTCAGTCATACGGACAGGGTGTTGGCCTAATGAGGCGGATTGTATCGATGGGCGGCGTTGTGCCATATGGGCACATACGATGTTCAATAGCATCCTGGCGCAACAGAGGAATTTGTATTATGAACTATGAAAGAAGCAACAAAAGTGAGATACTAAACTATAACTGGCTTCATTGGCGAGATAGTATAGCGTGAGTCAAATTCCATATTTCTACTTGATTTTCAGGCCACATTGGCCAGGAAAGAAGTAAAACTTTAATTACCGTAAAAGTCATTCTTTAAGTGCAAAACTAAACTCGCTATTATTTCCCTGCCACCGCATTCTCGAGCTAATTGCGACTGGATGCGTCCATAGGACAAAGTAAGCGTTACTGCTGCAATGAATATATATGTTCGAGTAAAAAACTTCTCGTCAGCCCTTATTGTTTCGACGGTTGGGCAAGTTGATTGTTTGCCCCCTGAACTATCTAAATATAGTTGTGCTGAACCCGCCTGTCTGGTTTCAGCAAAGGCACCGGCCGTGAGTGTCTTCATTTTCTGGCTGGCTGTTTAAAGATGAAAGTCTTCCCCGGGCTGATTGCGCCCTATCCGTGACAGCAATCACTGGCCTATAGTCATTTGGTTATACGTACTGAATTGGACTTGCGCGAGTTAATGAAAAGGTAGATAAATCGCCTGCAGTTAGTAGGGTAGCACCTAGGTAAAACAAACTTCCTTAGCATCTTTTACCGAAAGATTTCAGACATTCAGAGCGCAACAGACGCCACAAGAACTATATAAGCCTTCTTAATCAACAATCACTGACCGGATTGTATACGTCACGTAATTTGAACGTGTGTCTATTATGATTTAGTTTTAGAAAAGAGAAAAGAACTTGGACAAAGACATTTCGGTAAGGGAGCTCTCTTCTTAGTGTAGCATAATAGAGACAAAGCATGGTAACGAGCCAGATGCGTGTCACATACAACAATACACTTGAGCAAGTGATTATGGGTTGTTCCCTCATGATATCCCGATAATACAATAAATCGAACATTGTATATGTTTATTTAGCTGTACGTAGCCAGCCGGCGCGACACGTTGCGCTTAAGAGTTGAAGACACGTACTAGTTATCAGCTTTGCCAGAATGCACAAGCCGCTCGAATAGGATCTTCCAGTCAACACTGCGACAATTACGGGTTCTTCTTACGTCTCGTTACTCCGTCAGTCTAATCCTGATCGTTTGCCGTAGTTGATTTATTGATAAATGACAATATACCTGTCATCATACAATGACGAGTCGTAGAGCAGTAGGAATCTTATTACTTATAGCAGCGCTGATTTCGATGACGATAGCGTTAACGGGCGTCCTGACGTCGTGAGGATTAATGCACTCATAGACGCTCGATAAAGGATATTCTGTCCTCGCACAGTATTCGACTGCTGCATGACAATAGTCGCGTACTAGTAATAATAATAATGATGATGATATCAATAAGAAGCGGGGTCTCGTAGTTCTCCGTTCCTTTCATTGCAGTGCTTGTTGTTTCTGATGGTGGCACTGTTTTTGTCCGATAATGGCGGTGCATAATGATGTTTTCAGAGAAGTTGAGCAGATACTTGTTAACGATGCAGTTTGCCGGGGCGTTATCTGTCTCGCTTTCGTATTGTTCTGTGCTAAAAAAGAACCGAATGATGACAAGAAGAACGGACGAGCCCGCGTCCAAGAGCTGGGTCAGTTTAGTGGCCTGAGATACATCTGTATTCTAACCATAGATTCGTAAGGCTCGCTGAGAGTTTAATGAATACGTAGCTTACACACTTATATACGTAAGCTGTGTTTCTGTTTCATTGTTTTTTTCGAACTGTGACAAAGGGTGCATTTTATTTTGCAAGCCGTTAAATCGTACCTGCTTAAGTATAACTCATTTGTTTTCCTCGCTTTATTGTTGGGTGCAGCTCAACGCCAATATGTCGTTTTCTATTGTGTATCGATACTTGGGATTATATACTGGCGGGCATGCTTAACCGGCCCTGTCGCGCGCCGTACTGATATAACGATACGTTGTTCAGCAGTAACTATATTTAGTAGTGAATTAATCAGCAGGTTGAAAGGTTTTTCGAAAAAATGTGCCAAAAATGTATCGAGGGAAGCCATTGACAGTCACGATGGCAGAACCATGTGGCATGTTCAGTGTATATCCGTCTGGTTTAAGCAAAACGAACGCGTTTCAACGAAAAGCCAGTGAGACTATGTGCACTGGGTGAACGTTATAGATTCTCTAAGTTTGAGGCCCTGTGTGAGTACATTGTTCCTATCCTACCATCAACGCGCGTACACATATACACAGTTAGTACTATCAGTGAATTTGCCACATAGATCTACAGTTAATATTCCCGGAACTCAAGTTCACTTTTTCCTACGTATTCATACTTATGTCTTTAGCTGCCGTTGTTTTTATCTGCAGTAGAATAGTAAGTTTCGATATTTCTATCTTTGGCGTGGTCAGCTCGCCTGGATTTTGCCGCCTATAACCTATTGATCTATTTATCGTAGACATTTAAATACGTAATAACATTATATGGAAAATTTGTTGTAGGCCGGTAGCGGAGCAGAAACCCAATCTTTCTACTTATCCACCGCAATGACAACTGTTATTTGCTGCCAATAGCTGGAAGCACCCAGAAATTAATCGCACGAACCCGGCCGCCGAAAACTACAGTTTCTCCGAAAACGCCACACAGAACAGCGTCAATTGCATAGACATATTATTTCAGCTACGCTGATTCATCCGCACGTAGCGAATCGCAAAGCGAAGTGGGCAATAAAGATAGCACGCTACCAATTATACTGCGAGAAAGGAAAACGTATGTCGCATAGATAAATAGCCAAGTGTACGTGTGTAGATATGTCGATGCCTATAATTTCTAGAAAATGAAAAGGGCTTAGACAGCGAGCGAACAAACCCGATTAAGACAAAACCCCAATTAAATTCGATCGGGCAAAACTAGCGGATCGCCATGGTGCTGCTGCCGCCGCTGATACAGCGGCTGTGGCTTCCCGAGGCACGATGCCACGCCTCAGAAGCTATGCAATCCTCTGTGTATCGGGGGTAATCATGTCAGAAAAAATGATTCTACACCAACAACTATTGATGTTTCACGACATGGCATCGCGTTAGGTGCCGGCGATCGTTGCGTACTGCCAATAGCTACCGGCCGCCTATATATAAATGCTTTTCATCTTTGATGATCCCGTCCGCTAGGACGGACGATCCCAAGTCATAGAAGTTATGAAATGATGGGAGACGAAATGTACATATATTATTTTTCGTAACACCTTCTTAGATTTTATCGTGGTTCGTTCTATCTTCGGGCGGTAATTGCATCCATAGATATTGTGTATGGACGTTATATAGCTTATATGAAATAGAAAGACCTATCGGTAGATCAGTTCCTCGATCGAATGTTACCATGCCTAAGCAAGTCAATTAGGACTATTAGTCATGATAATACATTTTATTCATAAAGATATATCTGCATATGCGAAAAGATAATCCACTGATAAGAAGAGGGTGGGGATTGGAACTTCCTTTATAGGATAGATTCCTACAAGTCTTTGTCACTGACAACAAGTCTAGGTACTCTTTTTGATCCAACAAGATGGCGCTCCTTATCGAGTCGACAGCAATGGCCAAAGAGAGAACAAGTAGATCAAACTGTTCCAGCGCGCAAATCAATGGGCCGATTTTCAGGTACAATTACGCCTTCTGTTCACAGTCTCTGTATATGCTGCCGTGCTGATAGACACACCACTGTATTTCTGCTGGACATCCAAAAGAATCTCCGATTTTTTCTCCGTTGCTATGGAGTTTCCCCATCTTCTGTTTTTATTCTGTCCAAGTTGGAGTAAGACGTTCGATGGTGACGCTTCGGCGTGCGCTCGGCAGCCAAGTTTAAATGATCGACCGTCACGTTTTAAGCGGCATTTTGCCCGCGTAGTTGATGACCGTACGAGCTTGTCGCTGTGATAGCTGGCTATCCACTATCCCAATTAAGATTGCCGTCCTCTAGCGTACCAGTGGTGCATCAATGCTTTATTTTAGTAACTAAATGAATAAATAGAATATTTCATTTTTACACTGTGATGTACGGTAAATGAAACTTTTACTCTATACGTTCGTGATCTGATATCGCATCTGCTCGGTACGTTATATGGCTGGCGTATGAAGAAAGCGTCCAGACCCGGTGCGGAACCGGAGTATTGGATTCGCCACGGCCACTAAGATATTTTAAGCTATGGCACAGATTCGTGAGCCTTAACGGTGCTCAATACCGTTTCATTGCAGCGTGTAAAACGATTACATTTCTAATAATTCTATTAAAAGATCATTTTACTCAAGTACGGATTTGTTTTCTTTTTCACGGTTTTATATAAGGCGACCGTTAGTTTATACATTATACCCATCCGCATTTCACCTATTTTCATTTATGTTGAAGACAATATCAGCGGCAATGAAGAGCGTATTGTGATAACAGCATACGCCGTTCGATCGCGTCCATCTGTCGAATTAGTGCTCTATTCCTTAGTTTGTGTACAATAACAGATCATTCACAGTGCACCTAGATCTGTTCTAAATGAGGAATAGTAAGGGATACTCCTCCAGCGGCCAGCGGCCAGCGCCCTTCGTGCTAACAATGATCTTGTCGACATACGTGTGCTTGAACGTTGTTCTGCTCAGTATGGTTGCCTGAAAAGGCGTTTCTGTCTGTGACAGATACCGCCACAGGTGCCACTGTCCGGCTGACTGACCGATAACAGCTTACGGTCATGACGACGACGACGACAACAGAAAATAATGTAGAAATTATGAACAGACTGGGATTAATTTCCATTTGATCTGCTGGAATCATACAGATGCTTTTTTGTCGCTTGCGCTCCTATCATACCGTAGCAGCTGCTGACGCGGCGACAAAAACAACGAAATCTTCATGATACTACGGGATCTTGGGCAAGGTGAAGTAGCCAGTGCCAGTGCTAGTGCTGTCAATTACAAACTATGATATTACTGCTTGCTGTAGGATTTTCGAAGAGACATGGTGATGGAAAGAGGGGAAGCAGTTAATAGAGGTTAGCAGACCGATAGATGGATGGATGGGTAGACCCATTTTGTGCCATAAAGGTATATATATTTCCGTCTGAGCCTGTCCTGGTTATACAGCTTTACAGAAATTCACGCGTTTTTGTTACCAGTTTTAATTGAAAGAAAAAATCGGCAGACCTGTACACGGCAGTAAACGCTATTATCGTACTTAGATAGCGCTGGAAACTGTTTGGGCTTATCATGACGTATGTGTCGATGTATAGAGCCTGATTATTATGTCTCTCTATGTCTGTGTTCGTGTATAATATTTTGTTCATATAGATTTTTGTTTATTCTCTCGAGAGCAATTAAAACTTGGAAGAGCCTTTTTGAATGTCTTGATTTGCCTATCTCGTTTCTTAAAGCTGTGTGTGCAAACGAGGGCAGCATGCAGTCAAAGTATACAGGGTACTGCATCTTTGGATTGAACTGAACTGTTAATAAGCCGGCTCGAGCCGATCGACTATTGATTACGTTTAGCCTTATTTTGAAGAGTGGAACTCGAGACATGCGCCAAATGTTAACCTATTTTCTAATAGCTAATAGCGATAATAATATTTGTTTGTAATAGTGTTATATCGGTTGTTTAAGGGCGTATTTTCGGCACCTGTGAACGAGTATCAAGGCGCTTTTCTCAGCGCTAAGCTAAAGAGCCTAGATAGAGGCGTGGTTATGTGTGACAGAGCTTCTGCGAAACGCTAAGGATCATCAGTACAACGAAAGCTTACCGTGGAGGTATCAGCCATAACAAGCTACTACGCGGTAGGTCCACCGCGCCTTTTTTTCTATGGGCACCCAAAGAGCTTCTTTGAGTGCCTTCATTCACAAATTCCCTCTACATGCATTCAGTGTGACCCTTCCAAGCTCGTTTGTCCGACAGCAGGAGCCCCGCTTCCTACTCTGAAGATTCCTCCCAAAGGCACCGCCACCGCCTCTTGCGGTTCGATAATGATGTGGCATTGTAGCATTCTCATTAGAAGACGCAAGAAAGACACCCCGTTCCAAGCTGCACCTGGAAGGTTCAATGTCGATATTCTTCCGCTTTTGCACATGATCGTAATCATAGAGCTCCAGGAATCGACCAACAAATTTACGACGACTGCTGCTTGTTCTCTGCTGTCTTATAGGCCGATTTTACTTTGCTCGATTTACGTTAGCGGCAACGCGCTCACTGTAAGGACAATTCTATACGAAACGAAAGGCAGAATAGTTTGTAGCCGTTACTAACTACTAGGTAACAGAATAATGTATAGCAACGAAGCTATACTGTTACTAGAACAAAGCAACTATATATCCAGAGAAAGCTAGGTTATCTCAGCTTGGCCCGTAAACACTTTGTACTTTATTCAATATAAAATAATCGCTTGCGTCATTCCTTCAGCCAATCGCAGTTAATTCGTAAATGTTAACGGAGCTTGCTTACGTGTACGACAAACGAAGCCTGCGATGAGTGATACTTAACGCGGCGTCCATTGATCTTTTATTATGCATATTCTATCTTTTTCTATCATACAATTTTGGACACCGTTCATCACCTTTGTTTGCTGTGCTTGTGTAGTTCTCATCTGTACTGTTCCGGTATTTATCAGAGGAGAAGAAAAATGGGCCATAATATTTTGTTTCCGTCTCTGCTAGCCGTGACTCCCCAAATATTTTCTCGGCACTGACTGAAAAAACATCCACTGGCTCCAGGTAACTTTCAACTCGGACGGAATGGGCCGACACCTACAGTTCGAATTAACTTGTCCCAGTCGAGTAATACCACGAGTCGATTGAAAGGTGTGTTTATACCACCTGTGAATGACAAGCCTCATATTGAACATTATTATTATTGCATGTCATATTCATCGATAGATACTCAGAGTGATCACAAAGGAAGCAACAACTCAGCTTGTCTTGTCTTCACAAGCATTCACATTTGATGAAGCACTTTTACTTCTTTTGGAACTTACGAAACTCGTTTTTTTGGGAGGGCAACACTTCGACGAAAGTATAGGACAGAATATAGCATTTCTGACATAAATACTTTTAAGTAAATAACCATTATGATGAGGTTTCTGTTAGTCTGGCTAAGCACGAAAATTCTAATAACTGACGCACCAGCCTGAAATAGCAGCGTCGATTATCTATCCCGTTCAGGAGCTTGTCCTTGTTTCCGTCAGTCTTTGTTTTTCCGATGACGTAACGCTTCGAGATAAATTTATCGACATGATTAATATCTAATCAGGTTGTTGGACAGAAGTCAGTCGTCACAGAGAAGTGGCCTTACGTTGGGGGGAACGAATGAAATAATTATGTGGACGTCTTTAGTGCTGTGTCGGATACGATGAAGGAACGATAGTCTGCGTCGCAGGTAATATTTACCACATCCGCAAGCTACTCCGCAGGAATATGCCAATGCAGTAGGCTTAAGTCTCACTCCACAGTGGCCTGCGAGTGGCATTTTGAACGAGACGTGTTCAACAAGCAGCACCCGTTGTCATTCCTCGGCGAAGTTAAGGGAACTACTACTGTCCTGATAAGTGGTCCGCTATTTACAGTGTCCCGACAAGGTTAAGATGGTCCTTGTCCTAATACGAAGCATTCGACCTGCAAGATGGATATTTACTAGCTATTTTTGTTGTAACAGTTTACTTACTTGATTGACCGATCATCTGATATTGTCTGATGTTTATAGGGAAGATGATCTATAAACTAGACGCTGGTGTGTTTGTGGTTTCATTATAGAGAAAACTTTTATGGTAGGTTCTAAAAAATTTTACTTTATAAAAGGTGAAGTAAAACTGAAAGGTTCATCTCGGCTCGAGAAGCTATAAATTTCAATTTTGACTTCGGTTGTTTTCATTTTTTCCGTGACGAATATTCGAAAGAAATTATACGCAGCAGGTACTATCATCGGCCTACTCTTTGGCCACGTTTTGAGAAAATTGTTTGTATTTTTGTATACGAAAGATAATGAAATGGTAAAGAACAAATGGAGTAGCTTGAAGAGTGGACAGTTTTAACTTTCTTTAAATCGGAAAAACGAAATTCGGATGCCTGGTCTATCATAGTTACAAGTTGAAGGGGTCACAAAATTTTCTAGATTACAAATCGCTTATACGATAGCGTACGGCCAAACCAGACCTACTGTCCACCTCGTGGGCCGTATCCCTTGGATCGTATCATTCATTATAGCATTGTCACCTCAAGAAGCCCTAGTTTTGATCCGCCTGTACGTTTTTCAAGAGACTGTCTACGCGGTTTATAAAGTTGGCTATTTTCCACTTTTGACAAGTAGAAACACAGTGTTGGGTAATAAGACAATTATAAAGTATGTAGGTCACATCGCTGGTTACGTTATAAATATTGAATTCTCACAATGCAGTTCAACGGTTGCCAGGACACGGTAACACAAACGTTGTATGTCAATCTGTGGGTCGTTTTCTCTAGATATCGATAATCGCATGTCGACCACCTCTCATAAGCTTCTATTAAACGTTTAGAATAAAAAGAATCAGCACCAAAACCGTTTCGAGTTGTTTTTGTATCTGAACATGGAACATTTCATAGATTTACCTCCTTTGTTCGTACTAAGATTTGTTCACTGGCAATACCGTGTGTCATTATCATCATATCGCCGTAATCGGCCGATGCGCAGTTTGTGAAGCCTCGAAGTTGGGAGCAACATGCGACTCAACGGGTGAAGTTGTATTATAGTTCGATAGTTGGCTGCTCGTATGCACAATATTGTATATAATATTTCGCAAGTTATTCATATATCTATCGATCATAGGAATCTGTTACAGTGACACCGTCATTTCAATATGCGATTCTTCATTGATCTGCCGCTGGCGACCATTCCGAGAAGAGCGACATGGCCTTTGACTGGCGTGAAGAGCCTCAACAATAGGTACCGGGTCGGACAGCGGACGCTCTGCTCTGCCATACGTCATACGCGTATTTGGTCAGCGTCCAGTGATTCGTCTACGAATCTAGAAGTAGCAAAAAGTCGTGACGCGTCACCATTATTGCTAAGCGTCAACAATAATATTGCTACAAAAAGATGCTGTTCAAGTGTCGAGAGAATGGAAGTTCCGTTATCGTTACCTTTGTTACTGCTTCAATCTCGCTCTGACGTTAATAACGTCTTCAGTGTTGCGCACCGTACCTGAAAATAGCAGTGAATGCTAAACGCGTGAAGCTCGATAGCCAAGATTATCTATTGCAGATGAAGATCATAGTAATCAGCTGAGTCTAGTTAGTGTGCGCTATTTGCTAAAATCGAATATTCTATTATAATAAAAAATCTATTACATCTTATCTACGAAATGAATTCTGTACGTTCGAAGAGAAGTGTTCCAGCGGAATAAGTAAAAAAGTTGATATTATCGTGTGTGAACCGATGAGCCTCGTTAAATGTATAGTACCTAGATTCGGAGAAACTATGATGTACGCCAGATTTAGAGACAGGAAACTGGCAGTTTAAAATACAAACATAAAAGTGACACAAATATTGTGTTAGGAAGAACATCATACCTTACGTAACATCTCTATGTTTACGTATTTGCCTGCTAGAGCGGCAAAGAGCTAGGGATTGAGGGAAATTCGGTAACAGTAATTCGTCTGCATAAATAGTCCTGGAATTCTAGGAAAGGCTCGTTTCTACGAGTACACTCGCGTGATTCTCCTATAAACTGCCACGAGACCCCTGGAGAACCTTGATATTCTCTGTTCTCTATGGATACAATGGTATCCAATGAAACGACAACTTTTTCGAGTTCTAAATGGGGTGTGTACTACCTTTTCGATGTAGGCGACCCGTAATATGGTCCTAAATACACTGGTCTGCTATGCGGGTGGCCTCTCGCCAATGTGGGAACAAATAGATAGAAACGGGCTGCTCGATGGCGCGAGTGCGGCGTCAAAACTGCTCAGAATTGAACTGTGCGGAGGTCTTCTCATCCAGAGTTGTATTGTTGGGATTCACATACACGGTATACGCTGTGGTTTATCGAATTAGTGGCACAGTCGCAGATAATAGAAAGATTGCCTATAAGACCGTTAGAACAAGGGGCATTGATCCACTAAGGTGCCTATGAGGTTGATAAATAGCCAGATAGGCTGTATAGAGGAACAGATTGTTTGAAAAGACGTTTGAACTAACCGACATTGAGGCTGTTCAACTAAGCAATCCCGTGTTACTTGTAATCTACTGGGCCACAGAAAATAGGACATCAACAGACAGCGTTCTGCGCCGAGGAGAAATGACGGGACCAAAATTACAGCAGGTTTGTTCAAAACAACAAAAACTATCACTCAGTATCCTAGTATAAAACATGTACCAGGACACTCTACACTTCGTTACATGATCGTAAGTATAAATATAATATTAATTCATGCAAAAAATTGATATCGAGTTAGAAGACGCACGAAAGAAGCATGTCGAAGTCGTTAGGTGCACTTTCAATAGATACTAGCTTGAACAGGAACCCGGCCTATATCTTGCATGTTCTTTTTTGTTCCACTGTCAGCCAAGGCGGGTACAGTCAATGCAATTACTTGTTAAACTGGCTATGTTTTAGAAGATAAAGGCTGTGAAACAAAAAACGCTTCAACACAAAGTGATGCTCAGCCATGTTCAACCCGTTTTCATATATCTACACCATATTTCCTTAACGGAAGCCTAAACTATGCATGATATTTTCTTGCCGCCCATGTATTATTTCATTACGCACTTCTTTATTTTAATGCCCCTTTCATCTTCTTCGTTTTTGTGCGCCATCGCTTTTCATATGCTAACCCTGTGTTCTGCCTGATATGTGCACTCACTTGTGTCTAGACTGTATGCCACAGTAATAGGTTTAGCGAGGTCTATTTGATTTGCTCGACTCCATT
The DNA here is from genome assembly GCF_002443255.2 of Varroa destructor. Classification (NCBI taxonomy): domain Eukaryota; kingdom Metazoa; phylum Arthropoda; class Arachnida; order Mesostigmata; family Varroidae; genus Varroa; species Varroa destructor. The sequence continues at coordinate 17,474,853 of NW_019211456.1, forward strand.
GGAAGCTTTCGACAACATCGGAAACAACGAAGGGATGGTCGAAAGAGGATTTAGCCGAGAACGCGACCGTCTGTGTCGTCAAAAGGCCTGCCCTACTCTGTCCACACTAGCCGGAAGCCTCTGGCGTAAAGGCTGCTGACTGGCAGTTTTAGCGCTATGCGGTTATTTCGTCAAAGTAGGTAACCAGGTTCTTGCCTGGTCCGGCGAGATAGATGACGAGTTAGGTCGATCGCACAAACGATACCTGCTGGTTATACGCTACTTCTCTCCATATTAGTGTTGGCTGGATGGCTGTATCGCATCCTGTATAGTAAATTTGGCCTGACGAGACTCGTTGATCAAAGAGGGAGTCGAGAAGCATCAGCAGGAAATTATTTCTAGGATAAAAAGCTTTGCCGAAATTGTAGTTCATGACAGACAATTAGCTATGACGGAAACAGTCGGTTTCCGTAAACTCCTCACCATGTAAATGACATCCACCTAATTCACAACAAGGCCGATTTGACCCTGTGCTCAGAGCGGCCTCTGTGCTTTCCATACAACCACTGGATAGTGCCTAGCAAAATCGTTCTGGTCTTGTACACTCAATCGGACGTCGAGAAGGTAGAAACAGAATAAAATGAGCGTTACTTGGACAACCCGCTAGGTCACAACCTAATCAAATTGACAAACGACCATGAACTCGTGTGGTAATATCGGCGAAACTGGAGTTATAGCAGACGCTGAGTGCATGTACATCATGCACACTTTCACAAATGAAATACGCCTTTCATAACAATGTATACACTGAACAGTCGAGATGGAAAATACAGCTATAAAACTCATATAAACGATCGATGAGTAAACTGTATTTTAGGAATTAGATGCAGCATACACGTGCAACTTAGGTTCGTTTCACCTCTGGCTTCATTAAAAACATTATATAGCTTATAATACATTCAAGTGTAACATATAACCGACCATCAACCTTTCTTCATCATTTTTTCCAGCTTGAGATGCCGATTCCCCTATCATATTCACATATCCAATAGGCTACATACATTTACATCAACGACTGTTTGTGCTTCACTCGAGCTGGTCGTACGTTTCAGCACCTTGTCAGATTTCCTTGGACAATTATGCTCTTTTTTGGAGCAATGTATGAATAATCGGCGCGTCTCTAAAAAGCAATGGAGAACTGACTAGCTATCGGAAGAACAATACGTCGTTATTGATGCTGTAATTCTGTCAGCCTTAAATGAAAGTTGAATATGAAGGAACGATTTGGATCGACAACACCGCAAATCAGCTGACTGTGACTGCCGTTCTCGGTTGATGGTTCCCTTATTCGATTCAGAATACCCGTCTCTGACGTTGATGTGATCACCAACGAATTCGGCGACGAGTGAATTCCCTCGATTCGGAGCGTCGACCGTGAGCCATGAGCTCGATGTCACCATCGTCGTCGTGATAAGCAACAACAGACGAGAACAAGCGAAGACTTTATATGATCTGATGGTCCGGCAGGTCCATCATCTGCGGCTGCATTCGATCCGCGATACGTTAGCCTGCTATTTACTATTATAATACGAGGCGGCTCCGCGTCTTCACCCGCCTTGTGGCCACCTCTCGCCAGTCCCTTTCTCTTCTCTTTGATCATTACTGTGTATCACATAACTTGACCGCACGGGAACAACGGACAAGCATCGGCCAGCCACTCACTGGCGATGAGACAGCAGGCCGTTCAACGTCTTCAGCGGGATGTGTTCGCGGCTGTTTACAAAGGCCAGCTTTTGTATCTGTTCGCTGGTACGTCCAAGTGTCAGAAGCACTTGCGACACTGCTCTTGTCCTTTGACTAGCCATCTCTCCTTCAGCCAAATCAACCCCCCCCCCCCCCCCCCCCCCCCCAGAGATGCCGTAAGTATAGTATCGTTATAACAACAACAACGGCAACAATAGTGAAAATAATAATAACATGAGCGAAAATAGAAATACGAAAGAAAAGTATAGAAGTGTGATACGGTGAACCAGTTGACAGCGGGTACGATTTTGAGCGTTAGGTTTGTCACGTCGACAGCGAGCAGTTTACGACGGCGACGCTATACTGCCTAGAGCGCTGCACGAAGCTATCGGAAACGTTTCGTCGTGCGGTGTGCAGTGTTCGTGCCGGATCAGAACAGCACCAAGCGTCTCGACAACAGCTGAACGATTAATGGTAACAACAATAACAACAACTATAGGTCAAGTCAATGTTATAATTACCAGGTTTGCACAGTGTTACCTATATAGCCAGGTCGGCATTCTTCTTAGACAGAATCTAAGAGTGTGAGCTGGGTTGTGCCCTCTTTTGCCCACTCGACGTCAATTTCGCTGGCGGCTCCGACGCCATGTGCAGCAATAAGGTGCTTTTGCTAAGAAGGGTCGCCATGCCTTTGGGAACTGGGTATTATATCGTCGTTCGGACTGCTGATCGGCATAGTGGTTTCAGCTCGCGCGCTGATCGCGGCGACGCTGTGGCGGGACGACAACAGAAAACGTTGTATTTTTTTTAACGCGCGGCCGTTTTCTTTGAATTAGCGGTCAGCATCTCGACATTAGCAACGAGTGAGGTAACATTTCGATCTGCTCTGTCATTTTTGGTGTCTATCGCTGGTCTACGGGCCGGTTCGTCTGAGCACATGTGCCTGAATTGCGGCAACGTCTTCGAACTATCAAAGATCTGGTAAAATATGATTAAATAAAAACACAGACTATCAGGCAGTCTACAGTAAGGTGTTTTTCTTTGCTGATAACAAACGCAAACCGACGAAATATACCGAGCACCTATACCACTGCAAGTAGCGTCGCCAGCGCACAAACGCAACGCTTAATGTATGCACATTATATAAACGACATAACATTATGACTTCGAAATGTATAGAGCTCTTGCCGAGCGCTATCAATAAAACGGTAACTAGGAATTAATGGTGAACGCAGAAGCTGTTTACCTACAATTGCTAGCTGGACATAGAATATATATAGAAGATATAGCAACTTCTGTTCAAAAAAACATGTAGCGATGATATATCGTACATTCCAGGCTCATACCACACGAGGAGTAGACAAATCTAGTGCTATAGAAATGATAACGTCGCTTTTCGCGATAATTCCATTCTCTAAGGCGTTGCTCGTATTACAAAGAACCGCAATCCTTCCCCTAGTACAAGCTAGAATCAATAAAAGTGGTGCAAACACGTAGGCGTCCGAACAACAAAAGGCCCTATCAAATATATATTTCGAGTGAGGAAGATAGACGAACATTTTCTTTCTCTTGGAAAACACCGGAGGACACAATGTAACGCGATGCAACTACTATACGTGTATGCCTAGACAAAGCTTGTCTCAATTACGATTCTCCATAAACACTATGTTTGCGTGACAACAACGTAAATAGCGATACCATTATAAAGGTTTACGTTCATCTTAGCGCTGAGTACATATCGATGTGTCTCGAAATGTTTCGGGTGTTCCCGGAAAAGAATCAGATGGATCAACTCCTATAAGCGGCACTCGATGCACCTTCACTCGAACTCATTATACGCGTATGCTACAGTAAAAGTAATCGTAACACTGTCGACTTCGTAGAGGGGCTTCACCGATCGCTGGCATTCTTCTGCGGACACATGTCAAGGACGCTGGTATTATCGATTGGTTATCTCGGACCCCGACTTCAACTCCAACTAGCTCCGATTTCTCCTGTTTGCCTGGCTGTTTTTACACCTATCGTCTGCTCCGACAGCGCAGATCAAATAGCATTTTTCGCTACGCATCAAGCATGTGTTTGCTTATGTCTATGTGTATTCCTAAGCTAAATCTGTTATAACGAGAAAAATAATATGACCACAAACTAAGCAAATAGTGCGAAAATAAACCGTTGTCTTTTTTTTTGCGGACGCAAACATCGTCTCCTCCGACAAAACTTAAGTATCTGAGCCACGTACGCATAAAGACATAAGTGCTATGGGAATTTCTGATTAATCATTAACAAACTTAGTTGATGGAACGAAAAAAAAACACGTTTTTTCAACTGTGAGAGAGTATAAATAAATTGTTAAAACGTAGCATTGTTAATACACTTCGTTGCAATGATCATGACACTTTCTGATGGCGCCGTCTTGGATTTCTGTTTGAAAGTGTTTGACGTTTAACCGTGTCAAGATCCGATGCTTCCCGACAAAATAACGAATTGTTATTAGTTTAACAACAAACCTAGCATGTTAATGTGATAAAGAGATAAAGTGAATTGTCGCTCTGTTATTGAATATTAATTAATTTTATATCTCAGTAGAGGTATGTATCTCCTGTCCCTGGCCCCAAAAGTGCCTCATATATCCTTGAACAAAAAACAATGTAGATACATTAAAAATGCGAAAAATCAGCTTCTTTACCTTGCATATTATCTTAAAAAAAGAACAAAATCACAACAAAACTTCACCTGCAGTTTCGTCTCAATCCCATGTAACGCACAACCGATATAAAAGATGATAGCTACAAGCTCATAGTAGGCATCATTTAGTTTTTCTCATTATTCAAATTCACCCAAACACCTCCGCATATCTGCCACCCCTCCTCCTCCCCCCCTCCCCTCTACCGCTACCCCCGAAGCCATTACTCTTATCGCTAACCATCGTCTCGGAGTAGCCTATTAACAGCTATCATAGGGAACCTTAATACTTCTTCGGGATACAGGGACGAAGCGAAAAATGCAGCTTAAGCAATTTTTCTCATAGACACTGTGACGCTGTTATGTGGATTTTCGAAAAGAAAGGACACATTATTTCATTTGAAGTATTTGGGTAAAGCGTCATCGCTTTCGAATTTCAAACATAGGCAATAAGCTAGTCACTTACATTCTTCTAGCTGCTACTACCACCCATCGCGAATTCTCGCTGCCCCGGTCCGACCGAGATCGGATCAGTCTCATCTGAGTTAAATCTGTCACCATCACGAATTCATAGCGGGGGCGAATATTGATAACCTGTTCATATGTCTCGACTGCTTAAGCACAGGAGGTTCAGGTTGACCTATGAACTCGCAGTTTATTCTAAATAGCTGTCTCTATCACTGTTGAGAAGTGCATCTAGAGGTCGACACATTCCGATTTAGTGAAGAAATCAGATCAACAAACTTACTGAAAGGAATTAACTATATATATATAAGTATACTATGTGTCTTTGAGTCTTCAATAACTCACAATGAGATAAGAGTCCAATGAGTCTCAAAAAAACCAAAGTTAAAATGACTTCTTTCCATCTAGATCTAGCTAGACCTTTTCTGATATGTGGAAGGTAGACTACACGAAACGGTAGTTCATTTTACATCGATCGCTGTCTGAAAAAGTGTGCGTTGTCTTAAGTAATTCCAAGCTCAGCCTTAGCCGTTTCCTTACGGTCAATATTAAAAGTCTATCCAGAACGTTGCCATAACAAAATTGTGGTATCTTTTCATTGCTCTTGCAGCCACGGTACAATTTTCGGTAAGTGATCGATTAACAAGCTACGGTAAACGATTATAAAAAATCCGCATTGCGAATGCGTCGTTCTGTTACGTACGTCACCCATCGCTGCAGACGTCATAGCAGCGGCTACAAATAACATTTTACCATTGCCAAGCTTTTTTTTCCTGACAGAAGCCGCACAGGATTGCGGTCTCTTCGATGGCGGTCTCCTCTAGTAGGACGTCTCAACTGCCGTAATCTCCAGCATTAGCTCCGCTGATCATCTATAACTCACTTAAAGATACCCTGGGGAGCTGGCAGCCAATATAGAAGCAACAACGAGCCGAAAGGAGAAAGATATCAACCTATTTAGATAACTATCAGTACGGGGGTCACTTGCACGGCAGATAAAATAGCGTGATTTGGCTACTGCAGCCCTGCCATGATCGAATTGGGCACGACAGGCTGCACTATGCGATGTGTTATATACAAATCCAGGGGTACATAGAGGCACATTGAAAGATGAGTAAGTTTCCCATAGATCACGGGCGGACAAGACAGAACTTATAGACCGTCGTGCTACTGTTATATAGGTTTGCTATCCCGTAAGCTAAAACAACGATAATGGATCTTGGCTGATCGTGCTACCGGTTAAGATTCCATAGGTCTAGGTAGAAGACACATCGAAAGAAAAACTAGAGATATGTGGAAGTAGAGTCTGATGCTATTTCAAGATAGACGGTAACCAATAGACATTTCGTCAGAGGTATAATTTGAACGAGCTCATTAATTTTGAGAAAAATAGAATGCCAGCTTCGCGATTACTTATTGAAAAAAAACCCTAGAAATTCGTAATTTTATCGATATATGTTCCATAAGGTAGTCGTAGAAGGAAACGTCAGTCTCAAATTTTACAACCATCTCTGTAAATCTTTGTTGACGCTCGTTGGTAAGTGATAATTTCGAACATGCCTTATCGATTTACAAAGTAACTAAAGGTACGGCATAACGATGCCAATAAATTTTTCCACGTTGGTACGCGCAACAAATAGATTTTTTTAATCAATTGACGGCATTTGTTTTCGTACTGACGCATCACTACGCAAGGAACGACCGTTCCGACAGATCGCCCGAACGTATAGCGTACCTGAACTTCTAAGAATTTATATATCAACAATAGCAAATGTTTGTGTATCCATTCCGGTCGCGTAATTATTCCTCAGGGTACTTGTTATTTGTCTATCTTCCATCAATATAGGTAAACAAATCTGAACCGATACACACTCCTGCCTAACAAAGTACTTGCCGCCTTAAAATACTTTTAATGCCTTGCAATACTTTGCCTTAAAATTTCATCATATTCGGAGTTGTATTTCACGTATTAACTGTCTTTTCTTTTTATCGTCAAAACTCTAGGCATTTATGCGACTTTGGCTATTTATCATCAAATATAAACAACATTTTAGTGTTTACGTTTCTGATAGATGGTACAGTTGTTCTCGCGTAAAGGCCGCTACGATTAAAGCAGCTAGTCCTTGTATCCTTATCTGACCGTTTATAGTACGAAAACACTTCAGCCCCATGCACTGCATCTGCGAGAGAGAACTGCCACATCTGAGTTTATTTTTGTAGCACGAAAAACCAAATGATTACAACGACAGCCGCCAGCAAGGGATGCCCGTATACATAGGTCGACTGCATTGAATTCACCGATTCGCTGTTATGCTGGCCTTCGTGGGTGTGAAGTGTCCACTGAAGTCAGCACGCATCTACAGGCACAGCGTCTTTGTGGTCTGCATACGACAGAGCTAGCTACTCAGTTAGATAGATACATTGCGCAGATGGCGCGAAGACATTACGGACAGGGCGTACGAAATGAAGCGACGTATAGCCGTACTACGCACAACATAAACGTGACGTATAATGAAAATAAGACGAGCACTCCTGAAGTGATAATCTGCCATTTCAATTGTCCTCGACGCAGACGCTGCCCACGCATCGCGTGCCTAGAACAACAAGCCAAAAAAGTGGATGACTGTTCGCGCACGCATGCACGCACGCACGCACGCACGCACACACGCACGAATAGCGGAAAAATCAACGCTAATTTAATCGCCAGTCAGCTGCGAGCGAACTGATCGGTCCGCGTTCGAACATCGAACCTTCCGCGTTCGTCCTCTTTTTATTTTGCATTTTCTCGATCCCTCTGCGTAATGATGCTGCTACCGTAACCAAATCTCTACCAGTGGATAAAGGAGGGGCCAGAATAAAAGAACAGAAACAAGTGACATCGTATTTCAACTTTTGGAGTTCACTGCCCAAAGGGGAAACTGGTCTCCTCGTTATTGCCGCCGTACTGAACCCCCTTAATTTCTAAGGAAAGAGCGGCGATAACGACAGAAGGCCAATGGAAAGAAGGTATTTGTAAATGTGTAGATATACTGTTTAATATGTAACAGTGTTTCAACTGGTTGTCAGATAGTTCGAGTAACACAATTTGAGTTAGTCGAGATCGTTTGATTTTGTGATTTTACGTTCCAATCTTGTTTCGATGGCAACCTACTTAGTGCTGGGATACATCTATTAATAATGCACAGTGTTGTTCGTGAGTATAGGAAGTAAGGCATATAAGCAGGCATAAATTTAGTATTGCAAATGTTATACGCAGGGGTATCCCATTGAAGTTCATACCGTAAGACGCCTCAGGCGTATAATGCATGAGCAGCTTCTGGAATACCATCATGGATGGATTCAAATACGATGCCACGAATGAATACTACTTAGGCATGTTTTAGACACGCATAATTAGTTGAAAAAGTTCCAGATGGCTTCCGCAAGTCTACTTCGTTTCCTTATCTCGGCCAAAGGTTCTGTAGCTTGTAGACTATCGAAAACATTCATTAGAGGACATGCTTTTTGGTAAGGAGAGGGGTGTGTCGGTTAAGTCAGGCTGGTTCCAACTAGCTCGAAGATAAATGGCAGATGACTTGCTATCAGCAACTTGAGCCACGTTAAACTGCCTTAGGACCTCCTGACCGTCTAGAAATCGACGAAATATGATTACAGATCATGCCACCGAAAAGGACAGAAATGCCCTTTCCTTAAGAAAAGTTCCACATGCGATGTAGTTCTATAGAGGAACGCTGGAATCGCATCCGATCCAAGTCTAGATGCTCACGCAGTCATAGATCACAGAAGCGTTCTGAAAACAGAGGTGTGCAACCGGCCGGAATCTCGCTATAAGCCACAGGTCTATTGTCTTTCCTCTCTATATTTTCACATTGAGAGCTAATGTGAGAACGCCAACAGACGAATTAGTGGAAAGCGGCCTTAGACCAACGTTAGCAGTAGGGATTGCTATAGTGAAAGAGGAACGAACGCGAACGAAGGGCCCGTACTGAGTAGTAGATTGGCTGCACGAAGTCGAAGCATTTTACTGAAACAGATGGCTCCAGCGCCAAGTGCATAGACGCAGAGAACACATGTGTTATTATTATGAGATGCTCTTCCGAGATGGGTAATGCCAGCTGTTACAGTCCTGCTGTCAGCAAGAAAGCCAACTGCTCCCGAACAGTTAATCTATCAGCGCAGGACCAGGAAATCGTATGTTCCACTGATGAGTCAAAAAGCATCCCGCCTGGAACGCCAGAGAACGTCCCGGAGTGGAGAGCGATCAAACTGGACGTCAGCTCGTATGTACACGATGTATTTTGAGTAGAGGTTCTGTCACGCGCTGTTTTGATGCGCTGTGCTGCGGCGAAATAGATACAAACTACGTTAACTTGTTTATCTATTAATTGCATCCGTATTACAGATGGGCAGTATCCTTTTTTTAACCGTACGTACCTTGCTCGATCGTTCATTTAGTCGTTAAGCGATTGACACGATGTGCTAAATGTCGTACGTTTTATCTGGCCAAGGCTTGTTTCAGCGACTGCTACAATATAATAGCTAAAACTATTTATTTAAGCTGTTCTGGGTGCAACTTGGCCAAGATGGCTGCTGCTAAACAATGATAGCAATATCGAATACGTTGTGGCTCGGTAGCCTAACGATAAAGTTACGTACTTTGTAAAGTAAGGAAACACACTAATTTTTCTCATCATACGCAGAAATCTCTGACTCTAATCGTTTGTATACCAATATGCGACACTACCAGCCGCAGGACACTACCAGGCCGTTTCTACCAGAGGGCTTCACGTGCTCTGGCGAGATAATCGTTTCCGTTTTTCATTTTATAGTGAAGATAGAAATTTGCTAGGATGTAGCCTAAACTAAAGGTTTACCTTTGTAACATGATATATTTCTACAACGACATATACCCATATTACTACTATATCTCCAATGTAATACTGTCTAAATCGAGGACATGATCTTTTTCTCTTCTGCGGATGAGAACATTGAGATTGATCGCCAAATGCCGAATCTGACGATAAATCTCTCGTTCTAAGTGATGTAGCGAGATCTATAGCAATGCGCTTTCGCAGTAACGAACTAATCGGACTGTCGATCAACAGTGAATGACAGGTAATCTTCAGCCAGGAGACAGCCTTGAGAAACAGGTTAGAAAGCCCATGATTGTAGCTAACCTGAGAAATCTGTTCAATGAAACAAAGCGCTATCGGCTCAGCGTTGCCAAGGTAATACATACATTGAGTAGAAAAGGAATGGATTTGTTCGAAAAATCAATGGTAAACAAACATTAAATGTGGTGGCAAACTTCAATGTCACGCTTTTGTTTTTCTACAGTGCATGTATATCTAATCTACGTGAAATTCAAGATTCAAGTGGTAATCATCGTATTTAGGCAGTTGCTAGGGACAACGTTATACCCATAAAGCCCAGTAGGTTACGAGTCGTCTTTCAGCACAGGTCGCTACTGCAATAGTTGCTATGGTCCTAGATAGCTCTTTGATGCGCTGTTGTCGTCGTCAGTAGGCGTATAAATAGACGCCAGCTTAATGCTAAGCAGCCAGTGAACAAAGATTTAGGCATCAACGTAAGGCGTAAACCCATAGCGCAAAATGGAGCTGCGCCCTTCTGATAGGCTTATGCTGCACCTGGCTACCGTCCCATCTGGGATGGTGTTCCCTATTTATATTTAATCTTTCACTCCCCGGAGAACAGTGTCAAGGAGCGAACAATTATGATCGAGCTAGGCTCGATCAGTTCGTACTTACTACCCGCATCGGTTGCGCGGTTATGGCCGCTTTAGGGTTACGCTTTATGGAGATCGCGCCCCGTGAGATTGAATGCTGGACTGGTTTTAGTGGGTTTGTTTCGGCACAAGATAGTGTTGATCATTGGCTTAATCCAGCTTGAAGAGAGTAACACTTCTAACCTCTGTCGGTTGCAGCTAGAAGTGGCTATCAAAATACTTGGTAGAGATCAGGCCAACAATAGGTATTAAAGGCCCCATCGAAGGTTAACGTTTTAGTCAGTTATGGTATCCAGCTTTGTTACTCTTGAAAGCCAAACATCGAGAAGGTGGGTCAAGTATTGAAACTGGCCTTACTTATACGAAGCACGTGAAAGTACAAATAGAAACTCTTCACATAGTGTCTGTTAGATAAAACACTAAATTTAAGCATAAACAGTAGCCAGAGTTTGCGATGATAGCACGAGGTATAACGCCGGACACTTATGCAATGAAGTATCGTTCAGTGCTCCGAAATTATGGTTTGGACTCCCTTTGACTATACCACTTTCTTTTGTACATATTTAGTAAATATTCGGTCGTTAAAATGGAACGCTAATCGATTGGCCAGTACCATTCAGACATTCTTGCTTGCATATACTTACGCAATACTATCTAAGCTGCAGAGGTTAATGGTGGCGCATTATCTATAGATTTTATAATATGATCAAAGTAAGGTAAGGAGTGCACGTACGGACCGAATCACCTCAGGAGTAGTTGCATCTAGTCAGACTCCGAAGCACGCTAACGCTAAATACGTCTTCATTGTCCTTGTTTTTCTAAGAACATCACTAAATGCCAATACCTTATAGTTTCGAGCATACGATATTTGGCACGTTGAGTGAAATAGAGAGCTGTGAATGGGTAAGCAGTTAATTAAGCAGTTAGATAAATTGGCATTTATCATTTCTTCTATAGGCCACGATGTTCACGAATCGAACATTCAGCTTAGTGGCATCTATATTGTGCAAACGTGGCTAAGCGGGTTTGAAAAATGAGATTGCTAAACAGCAAGAAGATCACAGCACATGCGGCCTTATCCGAGGGGCGTTCAAAAAGTAGTTCTATAGTATTGCACGGTGCGTACGCACATCCCTCGTAAACCTTATGATTCGAAAAGTAATCTTTCCGTGTTTCCCCTCGTTGATGGCTGTGTCGGATGACATTGTCGGTTCATAATTGTGCGCTGTGAGGTGCTCACTTCGCCATAGCGAAATGCCTGTACACGTCGCAGTATATACTTCGGCTTCAGTTTTATTCGGATGAAGCCGCCTGATCTTGCATGTGCCTTAGCTTTTCGAGTTCTTCAACAGTGAATTGGTATCGCTGCTGATCCGGACTTTATCCGACGACAAAAACGGCGATTGTAGCGACGGGGCAAGGCTGAGGTGTGTTAGATGACTTGAAGTGAGGACGCGCCCCTGTGATTAATCGAAACTTGTGTTCTTTCTTTTCAATGTACAATGTGTACGTTCGTATGTGCGTACCTATGTTGTTGTTGTATAATTAAATGGATAACACCATTGACTGCAACGCTCACTTAGAAGATGTTTACGGTGAAGATGTTTGTTAGCGTCTCATACAGGATTGGCAACTACTAAGAATAGCGAAAGGCGACGGCGGCGTGCTGAGCACGAACGTTTTTATAACACCTTGTTAATTCTCATCTTCAGTGACAGCAGGTTAAGTGAGGCCGAGTACGGCCCCCACCTCACGTGTTGACCGTAGAACGGATCGCTGCATACCTGCAGAACATCACGACTAGGCCAAAAGCAGGCTAACAGTAATAACCCCACCAAAAGCATCAATATAAACACAGAAAAATCAGATGTTCACCACCGTTCACTTAGTGAGTTAGTTCGATTTTTCTGTTGGCCTGCCTATCGGACCCTCCCTCTGCATTGCCCCCTCGATGTTCTTTAGCTGTTAACACGTGGATTCTAATGATATGATAGTTTTTCACTGCTCGTAGTGATAATATTTATTGGATAGGCTAATTCACAAGCAGATATCTATTGGCTCACACCCTCAGAATACTTAATGGTACCGGCAACATAAACGTCATCGTACGATTGAAACGCTAAGATTAAAGCGAGGAGCGAAGAGTAACAGTAGTGGTACTAGAATTCGATGAAGAAGTGTTGTTTTTTTTTTTTATTACACATAGACGTCAGCTAGTGTTATTACTCCTGCGTTGAAGATAGCCAGACTCAATTGGTTTTATTTGAGCAACAATTGTAAGTGGTACGTTACTATCATAGGTGCTATCGTAGTTATGAAAGCCGTATTGGGCATGGATGCGGATTTGACAATGGGAACAGATCGTTGAAAGGGCAATTATTGCTTAGAGGCCTGTTTTAACCGGCGTTCTTTGAGCCGCGTAAATGCTATTATTGTTATTATTATCACTTTTTTAAATACCGCCTTGTGCTTTTACCGTGATGTGATGTAGGGTTGGAAAGCGGTTTATTAGTACCTATGGGTAGACGAGGCTCATCTGCTCACGGTGGGCAATACCAAATCGCAAACATATTTCTAAGAAAAGTTCTGTATTCACGCAGGGCTCAACATCCGGCCCGTGGCAAGAAATATGTCTATTTAGTGAAGCAAGAATATCACAGGGAATACCTGTGCATCGGTCGAGTTCTGCTATTCGTAATACAGATATAGGCCTTCGCACACAAATATTCTGTGGAGGATTTTGACAGCCAATGGTCCAATTTGCCGTAGTTATCCCATAATTTGGAACACCGAAACTCCCTAAAAAGCTCAGTCAGTCCAAAGGCTTCCTGGCCTGAATATTTATGCATATAAAAGTTACTATGTTTTGTTCCCATGTTCGATAGCCGTGCGTCAAGCCGCCTGTTTCTGTTTGTGGCACAGAATTTTGAACCTTTGTATTAATCGGTCGTGCCATTCTCAAGAAGAAATCGAAGAAAATAGTGGCACAGTAAAGCTTTGATGTCCGTTACTTACGTAACATTTTTGTAGCCGTTCAAGATAATTCTAAATTGTGCCGACTTAATACGCTTAGGGATGCCTGACAGTAAGGGCAAGAAGTCGTAAAATTGCATTTGTATATATACGCGATTGACGCTGTTTGGCTTTAACGACAGTTAGATACTGATCTGTAATGTGAAATAATCGCGAATGCATTGTTCCAGTTCATTGGAACATATACAGATCGGGACCATAATCAACAGATACGTCACCCCACATACGTAGAGTTTTCTCGTAGTTAAGTGTGTGTGGCGAAGGGGATCATAAAGACCGCAGCCGTTACACTCTTCTTATTGCTATTGTTATCACGTTTACGGGTAGCGGCAGAGTCGGCAGTAGAGCACATGGTCCAGGGCAGACGCTCTTCCTAAGTTCTTTTGCATTGAGGCAGAATTAAAGGACGAGAAGAGACGGACAGCGTCAGGTCATAATTTTTAACTAGCGTCAAAATAGAGGTGTTCAGTCTTCATTTTTGTGCAAGGAAACGTTTCTCTCTCTCTCTCTTTTTCCATGTCTCTCATGTAATTGGTTATCCTATAGCGATTCGTCAGTTTATTCACTCATTTCCGCCATCTCTTAACAAACCTCTATTCGGCGATAAGCTAGGGTCCAGTTAGTGACCGAGGCGATGACCGCGTCTTCAGCAACATTTTTGCAAGTCCATTCTGTTCCATCGCCGCGATTTCATAACACTTCCTCGATCACATCGAAACGCTGAGCGCCTGACCCCCTTCATCCTTTCTCCCAAATGTGATTGCAGCTAACTTTCTGGAGTTCTGCTTCATTTCCCCCTATTTAGCTCCCCACGTGCCATTGAGTGAGGTGTCAGATTTTTTCATGATGTCACTATATAGGTACGTATGTGTATCTGCACGGTACATTGTGCGTTTCATTTGCTGTTTTCGTCGGTATTAGCGCTGGCGTTCGTACACGCAAATCTCGTCAACAACAACCAATTGGTGATGGCGTTTCGAAGCGGCAAAGAATCCCCGAGCCAGTGCCGAGTGTTAAACGAGCGCTGCCGTCGCGGACTTCGTAGCGGCCTTCCGTGATCTCCGTCTCCGTGACCGTCACTCCTGCTACTGCCGGATCATCGATTAGCTTCTTGATGAGTAGTCTCTCATCGGCGAAAGCCTTGCGGAGAAAGCTAAACAGGATCAAAAAAAAGAAGACGTAGAGGCAAGACAGACACAACGTAACTGTGCTTGGCGAGCAAAAGTGATACAGCTACAGCGGCGAAGACAAGTGACGAATTCGATCATTTCCAACATAGATAGATCATAGCAACACCGCCTCCCTGCTCGGTCATTGTCAGAGTTCCACGGGCTTCTGCCAAACTGTCACCGCTCCATTAAGAAGGGGAAGAAAAACAGCAGCAACAATGGTAACAACAAGGGATCGATAATGCTGCGATCGTTGCTGTTAAAATCCGACAGACTCGTACAGGGAGAACCAAAAAGGAAGGGTAATGGTTTCGCAGTGTAGTGGCTTTTGCCAGTCTGGCGGTAAATGGCCAACGACAGGCCGTGGAGAGGCATTGACCGGGCCGAAACGGCTATCGGTTTAGAAGGAAGCCGTATCTAGCCTGAGAATGATGAATGAGCAGAAGATGAATGGTTAAAAGCGGGAGAAAAGTCCTTCTATATCTAACTAATTCAACTTTGTGCTAACGATAGAATTCCCAGATAACTTACGCGTGTGTCCGTTAGAGTGTCCGTGCAGAACGTGACTTTTTTCGAATTACAATTTTTCATTTTGCCTGTGCAAGGTATCACCTTGTTAAATATTTCACGCCAATAAAAAATTTACGCTTAATAAACAGCACTAGCCACTTGTAGAAGTGAGCACACTTCGACAAGGGAAAAACAACGAACTAAAGGGGAAAATTCTACTGAAGACGTACTTCCTGAGAGGCAAGGAAAACTACTGACGGATAGCAAGTAATCTGTGGGAAGTAGGTAACAATTCATTATGGCCATACTTGTTTTGTGGTCTTGTCTTAAGGTCGACTACGAGCATTGCCAATAGAGATCTGATAAAATATGTACGTTGCGACCCAAGTGAGACGATCGGTATGATCCCTGCGTGATATGTTAGCAGAATCGTTAAGCAAGTTTATCGCAATGGAAGTTTAAGATAAACATGAGTCGTATCGCTATTCCGTAATACAATAATAAAGTATATGCTAAAGTCTATTAATGCCAGGTATGACCATTTTTAGTTTAGTAGGCATCTGGGCCCATTGAAGCTCGAGTCCATGCATAGAATCCATACGAAGCCTTGTATTCAACCGAAGCTATGGGACAGCACGTGTACGGCCGTAGTTTTTCAGAGTGCGATTTGGCAAGTCCGTTCGACCCATCCGATTAGAAGCCGCTGATAAGCCATGACTTGCACCGACCGAATAACAAATTCATTAAGATATGTTTACCGTTAAGAGTCAGCAATATATACATATATATATATATATATGTATATGCACGTATATTTTTCATGCGTGTTCTGGAACAGTGACGACGATTGTCGTCATTGTTGTCGATCACTTTTCATTATTTCCTGACCGCAGGTGGGTGGTGACGTTGGAACAGGCAACTGTACTTACATCATCGTTAAAAGCAGACACTAATCATCGTCTGCATATAACAATGTAGCTGGTATGTTCGCCTTTTGTCTTGACGGTGGCTTTTTTCATCCCTCTAAACATCATTGAGTTCTGAACTTATCAACCGGAACTTCTCCCTGGTTCCGTTTTACGTTTCATGACGGTGGATAATGATGATGATAATAATATTAGTTCTCGTACCAGCGCTGTGAACGTTTCTCTTTTCATCTCTGTTTTACACTAGATATGACTGTTAGTCACATCTGCCGATTTCTGTGAAAAGTATGTTTACTCGATGCGTGACATGACATCTAAAAGGGCCATTATCTATTGTCGACTTGAAGGAAAACTACTCGTTCAATCTTGCTCATCACGGAAGCGTTATCTAAGTGCGATGAGAGAGTAATATTTATCGCTTGCGTCTGTATCCTTCTTCCAACATGCTAGTTGTACGAGTAAAGAAAACAAGTCATAACATTCATTAGTTCAAATTGTCAGCGGTTGAACTTCACGCGGATTATTACTGAGTCGATGAAAAAGGCGGTGGCCGGAAATCACCTGCTTAGTCCTCGATAGGACATGTTAACGGCAATTCGATTAACTAAGCAGTTAAGAACTGCAGACGCCTTTTTTCAGTTCCCCTTAGACTGCTTGTTCCGACCACAAGATTCTGGCTTGAAAAATCAGTAAAAAAAAAAACGAATCTAAATAGGTGTTTTTACCCAACAAGCTAATTATATGTGCGTGTTTCTGCTCACCATTCGATGGCTAGCCCACCCAGTGCTCTTCCACAGCGAGTGCATCTAGCCTCCTGTAAACGTATATGGATAGTTAATTTCTCACAGACGCATAAATAGAAGCATTGAGCATCCCATGTCGACGATCGGTTAGGGAAAAATTTTGCTTTGCATGTATAAATATTATATAGATAAAAAAACTGAAATATTCGAGCAGCTCGGTTCATCCATAGTTACCAAGATCAAGACTGTGTAAAAATTAAATTCTAATAGGAGTAACAGCAGGAGAATGGAGAAAGGAATGTCATGTTTCGTGCTGGCATTCTTTTTCAGTGTCTCAACCGCCGCTGAAGCCACAAGCAACTATTCTTTCCTCTTACCTGTTTGAGATTTTTGACGTAGATGTTTTGTACACTTGATAGAATAGGTGATACCACGATAATCTTTTTAGCAGGTTGACGAAAGGGAACCCGTCAGCGTTTTGCATTGACGTTAAAGTGTGCCATCTGTGAAGTGAGAGAAGCACTCCATCGTAGTGTAAACTAAAGTCTTCGCGTCTATGACGCATAGCGCTTTGTGGCTGTCTTTCCTAGCACCTACCTTAGCACCGTTTATCGAGCTCGCCCGGGTATTTCTGTCGGGTTGATCGTAACAACCAGAGGTGAAGAAAAATGCCTGGTCGAAAGCTAGCTTTTATGTGTCCTCTGTACAAGCAACCTTTAGCGTATGCGCGTCCCTATATGCATATTGGGATTATGGCAGAGAGGGATTATGTGAGTGGCACACCAGTCGTACGAATCGCTAAGCGAACAGTATTATAAGGGAACTGACGAGAGATTTGTGGATAGAGAGAGAAAGGAAAAGTGTGGAAAAGATTACAAACGGCGACCCGAGAGAAGCATTAGCTCCAGCTGATTCGTTCAAGTGCGAACAACGCACCACTGTCCTCCTGGGACAGCTCCATTGGGACGGCGTAACTCATGCGGCTGGGTGGCGGCTCAACTGTCGCGGACTTCACGGCTAGTGTTTGTGATTCGATCCAATGAGGTTAACCAGCCTGGGGACTTCGCGCAGCCTTCGTTGTTGGTGTCACTGTCGCTGGCTCAAGAGTCCCATTCCGCCATGCGTTGAACAAATACCCGCATGGAATAGGAGGCCACCGGCATTAGTATTACCAGTAGCGCCGTCATCACCGTTGCATGCGAAGATTTTGACCACGGCGACCTGTGCCACGTGGGAAATGGTTCTACTAAGTATACTAACTGTCAACAGGAAAGAACACAGGGGGTTAGTGGTGCGCACTGGCGAAAGTAAGCCTTTACGGGGATTTGCACGCATGAGCACCGTGCGTTCAGCCGCTGATCTGTCCTCGTTCTTGTCGCAGGCGGCACTCTTATCTGACGCAGCAGAACCCCAGGGGCGCTAATAGGCTCCGAGAAGACACAGCAAAGTCAGCACTAGTAGCGGCAAGTGAAGTTAGTCTTCGCATTGTATGCGTAGTACTAAATTTGTTAATAGCTTCTGGCATTGTGGCAACAATTGGTCGACGATCACCAACCAGAAAGTGTTCGTTACTCATGTGGCGCGTTTACGAGGGCGGGGTCATTACAGGCGCACGCAAACGCACAGACTCCTATGTTGGGTAACACCAAAGAAACAACTCGCTTGCAGCTAGCTGCATAAAAGACACGAAATTATCAGCATGCACGCATTTCTTTACTCTTTATCCTTCCTCCTTAACTTATAATAGTTTGTTCTAGACATAATTAAATGTGCGGTAACATATTTGGTGTAAGCACATATCTAACTAAAGAGTATTTTTTTTTAAAGCTATTTGGTACATAATCATTGTTCGAGTACATCTTCAACAGCGGGGTCGTTTTAATAGATAAAAAAAAATGTCATCTTCGCAGTGGTGGCGATCGACGCGGCCAATACAACAAGGTCGATAGTACCACGCGTCAGCTTCGGAGTGCCAACAACTATGGTAACCTAATTTCCCATCGAGAATTTAATTTTCATTATTAATGGGGTTATTCTCAGACGTGTACGCGTGCATCACGTGCAAACGAAAAGCTTCATCGTTTGGCATCAAGCAGAACCCATTACATTTTAGCTTTATAACCATTAAACGCTATCTGCTACGTCGTACGATTGTTATTATTATACTCGGGTACCATTGCGGTGACTATAGGAACGGATACAGCTGTTGGATTAACCGTACTTCGTGCACCGTGGTTAGAACATTGGAACACGGTTCAACCTGCGAAGGCTACACTAACTATAGTACCAAGCTATTATAATAGAGAAGCAGGACCACGTGCATTCTGTTCAAGCATTTTAATTACTTTCAGGCTAATAAATTATGAGCAAACATTTGAAGAGCCGTTTCCCACCCATCGCTGCCACGGTTCTTTTTTGGCTATAGAATAGAAACAGCAGCGTACCAATCGACGCACTATTAATAGGACGATTCCGAATGGCTAAAAAAAAACGAAAGAATTATCTCAGCTTTGGAAAAAGCCGGAGTAAAGGAAGTTAGTCGGCCGTTAGTTCCGCGGATATTTCACTTCCTCGCGATGTCTGCGTTAACAGCTGAGCGATGGTTTTGGCCAGGCTTAGTCTTATGGGTGCTGGCTCAATTCCAATGTACAGTACACCATGATCCACTATTTTTGACTAGAGAATTTGTCTATTTTCAGTTAGAAACGGTAAAATTTAGGAATCCTTTCTATCCTGCGTTATAGATGTATATGTATAAATTAAGTTAGTAAAAGGTTCTTATTTACTAACAAGCATAGACGTCGATAAACAGGCAGACGTCCTCAATCGGATCATCTTAACTAATTTTGCCCTTCTGTGGGACAAAACAAATACAGCCACTTAATCGAAACCCGACGATGTAAAGAACTTGATAAAAATTAATAGAGGAAGATCCAACTGCGGACAAGTACAATGTGTTTGTTTCTGCTACATTCGGTTAGTCGTTAATTTTCCTGTTGTGGCGGCCAGGTGCGAATGTTATCCACACTTCGCTGACATAAATCATGGCCTTTCGTTGACCTGTCGTCGTTCGGCCCGTAGGTAACAAATTTATCAGGACGGAAGAGATGAGCCTGCATCCGTCCATCGAAAGTGCTACGGAAAAACAGCTTTGCTGGCAATCAGATCGTTGCGATGTTCTCAGAGTAGTTAGTCGTGACGAACCACAGCAGCGGTAGTTAACATATTTTGACAACTTTTTTTCAGACACGTTTGAATTTCTTGCCAGTCACTCGACCGTTCGACGTACCCTTTACAGTAACTACTATTCACTATGGCTATGTACGCTATCTTTTTGACATTATCTAATCAATCTGTTACAGTGTTGATTAATAATCGTTCTGGTTAACGACCACTCTTAATCAATGGAAAAAAAACATCACCTTGCAGATCCGTTTTTTGTAATAATTGCTTTTTTTTTTTTGGCAACCTGTGCTATGCTGTGTGATAGGTACATTACAATAGAATCTACCGCTAATACAACTAGGCCCATTACTTTATCCTTGAAAGATAGCGTGTCATATGCGCGTATTAATTCTTCATTCTCATATATATAGGCAAGCAGACGATTATATTTCTCTTCCACCGACACGATCTTCATCTTTGCCTCTACGCATTGCCATAATATCACTAATAATAACAACAACAAACAAATTCTCTTAGCGTTAGCTATATGTTCGTTGTTGGTTTCATCAAACAATGGATTATTGGATAACCATATAAAAACAGCTTATTAATCCCCCTCAAAACAGAGAACCTTCGTTCTGCGCACCCTCGCCTTTTCTTTTTTTGCTCGACTATCCTATTTTGTTTGTCTTATTGTCTGTAGCACACAGATGAATACGGTCTTATGATTAATAACGGTAATCACAGCAGAGGGCAGATTTGCTGCTCGGAATACGTATGTGTGATACCGGCAGCATGTCAAGATAGCCTTGGTCATTCGGCCGGCGGTCCATCGGCCTTTTCGAGCGCTCGCTGCTTCATCCGCTATAAATCCAAATATCTCGTTAAAATTTAGACGATAACGGGCCTGATGTTAATTGTCTTGTGAAGACTATGCTTAGGAATTAGTTATTTTAAGTAAGTAAGCGCATTTTCTTACTTACACACATCGGCTCAAACGCTCAAATGTATAGCGTACATGGCCAGCAGCTGTGTGGATCCACGGCAGCAACACAAGCTCGATAATGAACGAAAGAGATTATCTCTTGCTTCGCTGTTTTTTCCTGTCTAAAACTAATTATCTGATCCACTTTCCTTAGCTGTAGGCGAATACTTCGTTGAAGACGACAAAGAGATCGGCTTCTGCAACCAGAGAACAATTTATAAGCACTCTCCTTTCCAGTTCAATATGAATAGATAAAGCTGTAGAACGGGCGCTCAACCCCCATTGGGGGGCTGCGGTATAGCATCGCTAAACACCGGAGAGCCGTAAAGCTGAAACATCTGCAATGGCGACTTAGTACTATACGAAAACGGAACACAACTACTTGTAAGGAGCTAGGAGCGTCAGGAGTACAAGGCTGCGTTCGATACCGGATCCCAGCATATATACATACATACATACATACATACATGCGCGTTAAACAACAAAAGCTGGCTCTACAAATATGCCTGATCCTGTTCCTGCTGTCGGTGATAATTCAGACGGTTGAAATACCTGATCGCATTTGGGAAAATGTAATCGCGATGTTGACTAAAACGTACATATACGGATAGACTTGTTCGTTGAAACTGATTGCGGTCAAAAAGGACAAAAAATAACGTAGGCCAGCTCAGTGATACGCTAACGTAAACTAAAAAGTACGCAGATTCTGAGTATTTTCCTCACCTCGTGACGGACAATCGAACCTGTACGGGCTCCAACGATGGACATTTTGTGGCTGCAGTACGACACTGAAAGATATAGGAGGCTAAAGCGTTACCCGAAAGTACGATGTTTCGAACGAATGTTGGTTGTACTTAATTTAAAATTGTTCTATAATTAATCTTTAGTGCTTGCCCTTGCGACCACTTACTACATAAGCTGCAGCCTATATATCTCAGTGAATTAATGAATTACTGTGTGCGCCTAAAAACAAATACGAACGAATCTATTGCTGAATGGCTACTATTTTCATATATCGTTAATTATTTGTAGAGCTTCGCTGTACGTTCCTTGAGTCGGTAGCCAAACTATCTTTTATTCGGTGAAATCTGTTAGGCTCTGGGTATGATTCTATCCATAACCATTTTCGGTATTACCTATAGAAAAATCCCTTACATTGGGTTACGTGCCATCTCGTTTGGCCCTTTTTCTTGCTAATGTTTCGTTGTACGCCCTCCATGCAACTGTAAACGGACTGTTTTTATATTCGGTTTTACTTATTGGACGAAAAAAGACGAAACATCAGCTGCCGTCAGCAAGTCTGCTGCGTGTCGTTTCCTCTCCCAGTTAAACACGCAGTGACTAATAGATGTAGCTTCGATTCGTTTTCGTCAACGCGATGGATTGAAGCTTACTCTTATAATTTCTCCTAGCCTTCCCGGTTTATGAGGTAGGCAATTACCTCACATATACGTGACAATCCATCATTCAGTTCTGGAAGTGAAAGTCCTTGCATAGCCGTCGAACGATTTTCTTGTACACAAAACAGGTGTGTTTTCAGTTGGAAGAGAGACGGTCTAAGGAAAGTGTCAGGTGCAAAGTGGCTCG
Source organism: Varroa destructor (assembly GCF_002443255.2). Lineage (NCBI taxonomy): Eukaryota > Metazoa > Arthropoda > Arachnida > Mesostigmata > Varroidae > Varroa > Varroa destructor. The sequence goes on from NW_019211456.1 coordinate 17,497,586, forward strand.
TTCAGAGTTTTCTCTCGTCGTCGAGACGCTACGTGCACGTTTTTCACACTGACGGAAAATCATCGAAATGATTTCTGAAAGTAATTGGAATTTCTTTTTGTTGTACAGGCTAACCTAACTTTAGATAAGTACATATGTGACGACGGCATTTAGCTTGATTCCCGCAGGCTCCGACGGGATTGCCTATAGCACGCTAAAAGCCAATTAGCCGTAAAGCGTATATTGATTAACATCATATGACGAATACGCTGCCCTGCAATTTGCTGAAATTGCTGGCTCTATTGGAGGCGATGTTGACGCTATTAAATACTATACGTAAAGCTACTACAAAATCTGACGCGCCTGATTTTCGCCGTATCTTAATTTTGTCTGATTTCAACGCGCAGCTATCCTTGCGCTTATCATCTACATAGGACAGGCACCACATTGTCCTGCCTCTGCTCACAATGAAATGTACGTTTCGAAGTGGAGTTGCTACCATAAGCATATATATGTAATATGGCCAGGAAGTCATGCCAAGCCGCGTACTTTCACTTCCTGGCAGGCCAGTCGATACGAGGTGATTAGTACAATGAAGTGGCTCCGTTCGTGAACGAAGAGGATAGGGCTCATTTGCGGGACTCGTTTATATAACGGAACGTGAAGGACTGCAATGAACATTCCTGAACGGAAAAATGCGGACTCCGATGCGGCAAAGAAGGGCGCTAGGTAACAGACACATGCAGGCCACAGAGATATCATATCTAATATCGGCAACATACGATGCATTTTTAGAATCTGTTCCAGAGGTAAGGAATAAACTACCTGGCATCCGGTGCTTAGAGTGTTATGGTGATGTCCTGTTGTACTTGCAAGCCTGCAACAACACTACTAAACAGTAGATAACCGGCCTGTAATATGCGTATGGGAGTGACAATGAGTTGATAATGTAGTGGCAAACGCTTTAACAATATTTTCTTTATCTTTAGAGACAGCAAAAGCCAAAAGCGAACAAAAGCAAGCGGATGATAGCAAATGCACCCTTGGGGGCAGTTCAGTGTCAATGGATTGTTGCTTACGGCTTGGCTAGACGATCGCATGAGTACGATCTACGGAAAAATGCGCAGTATGTCTGAGAAATGGCGTAGCGTTTTCCATTTTATAGGTCGATTCGTTCATCTTCTCCTTCGTACACACGCTTTTTTCACAACATACATGTGAGAAAAACATACAAAGAACAAAACGAAAAGCAATGTTAAAAAATGCCTCAAAGATGTTTAACAGCTTCATACTTAAATAATTCGGGTGACCACACTGAATATAAATTTATAATATCATATTTATAACTAAATAATTTATAATTTAATATTTAAAATTATAAATTTATTATACCATATATTTCGGGGAATTCATTTCTAAAACAATGTCCACGGATCAACTGCGTTGCTTTTTGAAGGCTTTCCTGGAAGTGCTGTTTTGCTATAAGCTGATTTTTTCCAGAAAGGCAAACTTTTATCTGCCGTTGTACCAAAACGAGTCCTTATATGCTATCTGTATCCGATTCTAGTCAGAATTAGAATGTAGTACGTGCCACCGATCTTCAAATCTTCTTTTTCTGCGTATGTGCATCTTCGAGAGATGACTGGGTGTCATCATGAAAAAATGAGACTCATTTTAAACTCAGACTTCACGTGGGGACTAACGACCTGCTCGACACCCATGTAAACTGCCATCCAGTGGTTTTTAATAATTTTCAGCTCATAGCCGCTTGTACTCAGCACGAAATCACAATATATATGCACACTCATATGGCTTCATAGCTGACGATTTAGGCATTTGCTCAAGTCCAATCGCAACATAAGCAATGATTATGCGCTGATAATTACGTGTAGTACCTTTTTTTCTGCTCCAAAATATATCCCCCTTTTTCTCTCATGCTCACTCCACTCACCTACGAGTTTACGTGTAAACGAATTCGGTGCATCATTTTACGTAATATCCATAGTCAAAGTCAATCCAAATACGTATTACGTCAACCACCGCAGACATTGTGGTTCTACACTAATTTGTCGCTCGCGAAATCCCTGCTTCGTTCTCCATTTCAGACGCCAGTGATTCTGCCTCGAGTTGTGTGTTATTTCCTGTCATACTGTCAACTTAACATATTACCCAATTTCCTTTCAGAGTCAAGAGCTACGATGACGTTACTAACAGCGTCAATAACAACAGTAGCAACGAGAAAAACATCGCTAAAAATTGAAGTCATGTACGCAGATTGTGCGATTTAATCTTCTGCAGCTCCCTCCGCTAGCGCCGCCATCACCGGTGACGTGTCAGCTTATGCGTACGTTACGTATGTAATGAATGCGTATACGCCGCAATGTGTCGTCTACTCATACAGTAGCTGTTAAGATGACGGTAAACGGTAGAACGAACCAAAACCAAGAAGAGAGAATGCGCCATCGTGAGATTTGAATGTATAGTGGAAACGCTCGATGCTCTAAGTCCCACAGTCCAATGGACAACAGCACTAATAATATCCTGTAATTGCCAAAGAAAAGTCAGGACACATAGGACAGAGGCGACAAAAATCAGAGGGCAACGAAACAGGACGGCGAACAAAACGGAGTATTTGTCTTCGCAATCATGAATTAACACCCTGTCAAGATTTAACGCCAGAACTTCTTTCGCAGCTGCAGTCGAATGACGACAAGGAACACAGCGGCCATAGCGATAACTCAATTGTGTCACACTAAGAGCTTGTTAGCCTTTACGCTATACGGGCAGACAGGCAGGGGCAATCAATTTCAACAAGTCAGCGGTTTCGCTTATTTTGCTGTTGTGTTACCTCCCTTTTTTCTGTTTTGTCTCGTTCCGCCACTAAATAAAAGCAATACTTCGAACGAACGTTCAAGTGAGCGTGTATGCTGTATTTATATAGAATATCGGCATGGATGGGTCTGTGCACACGAACGCTGCGGCATGGTATTAACATATCACCGGTCGCCTGTAAAAAGATTAGTCAACGGAAATTGGGGTCTGCTTATCGCCGACTGAAATGGCGAATGGGAAATTTTTGAAAAGTGGCGCGAGGTGTCTGATATGAATTGGCCTGTCTGTGGCTTCGCCCATGTTTCATTTATAGAAGTTAGGGGTAATTTCTTATCTTTAACTGAAACGATTAACCTAGATTAACATAACATTATTTCGGAAACTGAAGCTCGTGTGAATTCTATGTAAATTTTTTACGCTTCTATTTGACGAGGGTCATGCAGAATCAGTAGGAGGCATTGTCAGCTGCGGTGTTCCGGATGCGAATTAGCCACTAAAAAAAACTCAAGTTTTGTCGTAGAGCTATGAAGTAAGTGAATACAGTGCAGCCAATTTCTCCTCTTCATAGCAAACCATGTAACGAGGCATCACAACGCAAATCTACACTCACTTTGCTATATAATGATATTGTTCCTCGTTAGGCCCAAGGTTTAACCACAGAGCCCATGCGCAAAACAAGCTAGATTGCTTTATTTTGGTTTCATTCGGTAGGCAGCTTCAATCAAAGTAGTACGACGTAAGTGACAGTCGCCTATCACCAACAGGCCTGTTCGTCGCCAAAATCTTGAACGTACATCTAGCGTCCTGATTAGAGTATCGATTATATAATATAGCAATTAATAATTGCCTTATATTTTTTCTCTCCTTTTAATGCCACAATTAAGACCCTGCCAATCGAAAAGCATCGGCACAATTTATTTCCTCTTACGTCCCTATCAGTCCCGTTTGTTTATTGTCACCATTAACCGCAGCATCTATTCATTTATCTACCGTACCCCGTGATACAATGCGGACAAATGACGGGTTTCTGGCTTCGACGCTTTTCCTTCTTGTTTAAATTGTTCGAAGCTGCAATAACAGCAAACGAAAAGAGAGAGTTATCCACATTGAGAGGATCAGCGATCTCGACTGACCGCCTGGATAAGGAGCAACGCGGCAACTCTTTGGCCTGGCCACAACCCTTGTTTCTGCAAGCGCATCTTGCTTTTGAGCAGAAGCGAATTTTGCGGCGTGCGTGATATGTGTTTATTTGTATGCGTCCTCATCAGTCGCTTTTGGCCTGCGGAGGCTAGCTGCGCAACGTGTTGGTAAAAAGTTATCGCAGAAGGTTATAAACTAACATGAGCGTACTGAGAGGAAAATGAATGAGCACCTTACTGTTTCTGCACATTTTACACAGAAAGGCAGCCTTTCGTTTACATTACATAATGCAATTACTAAAAAGACAACGAAGGCCTTCAAGGATACTGTCGCTTTTGCTATCACCAATGCGCTTTTGTCTGTCATTAATACCGCTGAGACAAAAGAGCTGTTCTGATTACGTTTGTATTGCATCAGGTTCATTCGTATGGCTAGTTCTGGGCTTCTTCGCTTTTTCAGGTTTACCAATCGACGCCAAAAAGCGGCCATATCCAGCTCTGACTATCTTTAGAGGAAATCAGATGAAAATGCTTTGGAAATATCTGCGGCAGACTTTAAGTCTTTGCGCATTGTTTACGATACGTAGAAATCGTTAGTTCATTGAATTAAGCTAGACACATGTTTATGCAATCTGCATTTTTTTCAATTAAATTTATGATCTTTTCTCAGTTTCTTAAACAAATGAGTGTCAACAGCTCGCATGCAACTAACGTGGGTCAGAAGTAGCTGAAAATGTACATTTTGAGTGCTATGACCGTTTTGATATTTGGCAGTCTACTCGGATAGATAATCTTTGTGACCTCAACATAGACAAACTTTGAATCATAAGGCAGTTGCCTATCATATTGGATCTTATTCTCCTTTATTTATAAATAAGAGGCCTTCCTCAGCCGGAATATAAAAGCAACAATTTTCTGCGCGGTTCTTCTGTAACACAAACGATGTGTTTCATCGATAGCGCAGTAAGATACATTTTTAATCAATAATGTCTTAAGGGTGTTCACATAGAAATAAATACGCCACCGGTAAATCTATCTATATTGTAATTATACGTATAGAATTTAACAAGCAGAAACACCAACAAAGCGAACGGCCAGTCATGGCCAGACACAAATCGTCAGACCTCGTCTCTCCGTTTATGAAATATTGTTCACTCATTTACGCAGCATAAAACAACCTCGACGGCCGTTCGACGGCCATCAACAGCAGCAGTAGTCTGTTACGGCAAATATCCAGAGCACCTATCCAGTCTGCAACATATACCTGCCGTTATCAAAGGTGGAGTATCGACATTCGATATCAGCGAATTTTCGCCATTATATCCCTTGACATGTTTTTCCCCGCTGCTACGTGTCTGGTACGAACAAAATACGTCGCCTTCTTATTCTGTTCGCTTGGGCCTTTGTAGTGATAGTCATATGCTGATACCTTTCTGAACGTTCGAAAACGGATGTTTGACATCGTCGGCTTCTTATCATTTCCTACTTATACTCAAAACACACGTATGCGCTCTTAAAATGAATGGAACTACATCGTTACCATGTAGTCATCTACGAGAAGAGCAAGCTTTTTTGTAAAAACAGTAAGCCGCGACAACGCCGGCAGCAGCCGCAGCTACCACAGTAATGGAAGCAGTAGCACCGGTCACATTGACGGAGTATTCTGTACTCAGCTTTTTCGCTATTCGACGTAAGATTCACGTGAAATTGATTGCTTTCCTTATCTCATTGACGATATTCCCTTTATCAGTAGTGGTAGCTTTCTTCGTCACACTAACATGCTGGCTTCTGATCTTCTTCCAATGGCTGGTTTCAGTCGTCTGCTGAAGATGCATTCGCTACTCGTGTTCATTACTTTCCGTCGTTGCGTTCTTCGATTGAATCGATGAAACGATGCTAAATGCGATTCATCTATGACGACAGTAGTAATAATGATGTATGTGAGCGCTTGTTTATCTCTCAGTGTCCCACCCTTCAAGTGACTCTAGCCATAAAACGAAAACAAAGCATTGTATGCGTGCGCAGACGAAAAGACAATGTCTGCCCAATCCTTATGCTACTCATTATATTATATTTTGAAAATAACACACGGAGATGTTCACGAGTCCGCGTGTGGGTTTACGAGCATGTTAGTATTCTTGCGTGTGTTTGTGTGTGTGTCTAAGTGTATCGTTAAATGTCAGCCCAAGCAAATAGAGTCAGGACGCGTCCATGTATATAGCTGTTAGCAAAGTAAATCAATGCCACGTGAGATAGGGTACCAAACGCGAAAACGAAGATACCGAAAAAAACAAGCTCCATTATGAAAGTCAACGTCAGACAAGCCGACGGTCGGACAAGCCTAACTATTGACTATAGACGATGTACGATCACTGTTTTTTTTTTTTTCTAGCCATGAATCCATGTTGTCCCAACACACACAAGACGCGATAAATACACATAAATATTTGTCGGCATAGTGCGTCGACTCAATTCTGTTTGATCTTGAATGGTGAAAGATAGACAAATAGAAAGAGAGCATGAAAGAGAACTGCAATTGCCGATTTAGAATGTAAATATATTGTGTTCAATTGTCACTGATAACGTTTGCAGACGGACATACACATGCATGAGGTCCTGCCGCATGGCCTGATTGTCTTCGTCTTTGCGATCAGTTCACATCAGTTGGAAAACCGAAACAATCATAGTTTTGTCTGTGACTACACTCGGACCGTAGCGCAGCTAAACCATACTACCAGGACGATTTAATTTCCACTATAGCTACGCGTTGACTTTTTCTCATTATGTATTAGCTACTTCTGTTGACAGACTGCTGTCGTTCACTGTCTGGGAAAAATGTGGGAAGATTTATCTTCAGTGACAACAGGGGAATGGCCAATGAATTGTCAGACAGCCGTCGGAGAAGGAGTACCGCTTGCCGCTTCACACACTGCTCGTGCGCACGAGTATGAGCCATACCCGCAATTCGAAGACGCTCTACGAACCGGCGTACAGACGCTGATGTCAACCACAGCAACTGGGAGGGTCGGACTACGGAATGAAGGCCGAGGGAATGAGCGGAGATAACCAAAACGCAGGGGAAAAAGGGAGAGAGGTAGAGATCTGATGTGAACCCGCGGTTACTTAAAAGGATCACACTGCAACTTTCGGCAATATTCACAGCATATCTATCAAAACAAGTCGCTGTTGCGGGGCAACACCTGCCTGCGATCATGACGCTGGCAAAGCCGTCACCGCTGTTCATTGCGTAGCTGGATGTAAATTCGACTATGAAACGATCGATTCAACCGTCGGTGACTCACGATCATCGGATTTTCCTCTGCCGCGCTCCCGTTTTCACGAATTTCGCCGCATGTGCATAAAGACTATCTGCGAAAAAAACGCCCGTAGAAATGTATCGAGCGCTATATACGCAAGCAATGGGTAGAGAGATCAACGGAGAAGATAGGGTTAATGTAGAGTGCGCTTGCTATCGCAGTAGTCGCGTTTGCTATCCGGTATAATATATGTGGGTGGAAATAGAAAAAAAGACGAAAACAGTGTTTGTTGAAATGCTTACGACAAAAAGGAATTAATCAGATGGAAAAAGATCGATCACTATTGAATCGCTAAATTGATCACTATTGAAATATATGACTATGCGTTTGTTGATCTGGAATACTAATATCTTTATCTATAAAACTGTGTCCTCGTTTTGTTTAGTACCTACCTGGTGTATGGCCTGTGGCCTTTGGACACACGGGTAGAAATTCTTTTGATAATTGAAAGAGTAGTCGATCTGAAACTCGCGTGCTATTTTATGACTGTATGCTCTCATTTTTCCATCTTGGTTCACTATTTCGTATGCGAAATACTTCAATACTTCGACATCACCATCACCACTTAGTACATCGCCAGCATCCTATATGGTTTATTGGCTGAAATCTACTGAAGTGCCCTTAAATATAGTGCAGTAATAGTGTTTCACACGTCTATCTAAGTGACAACCCCAATGCACATAGAATCATTAGAACCGTAAGACATGAGGACGTGGAAAGCTGGCTCTTCTCAACTGTCGGAAGTCTTAGTTTCCGAAAGATTCATTTCTAGCTTGCGATCGCTAAAAAGACGAAACACACACTATAAGCCAAAATAAAAAAAATGTCTTCGTAATCACTTCCGATCGAGCAACTATTTAAGATGAAAAAGCTTACGCCATATTGGACGCAACCGCGACCGACTTTAGGAAGTACGGCGTCAGATATATAGAAATATGCCGAAGACATCTGGTCACGCATGGGCACGATAATGGCCTTTGCTAAAAGGATGGCTTAAAAGCCACTTAGCGATCGTTACAATTTTTGCGATGATGCTTACAAAAGTGACTCTGACTCAGTTAATACTACTTTAATTCTAATGCCTAAGTAACATGTTCATCTCTCGACTTCATTCGGATTATCGTCAGGTGTATACTGAAGGTGGTTGCTGAAAGCTGCGAAATAAATCAACCGCGGTTTTACGTTCCAGCACTAAGGCTTTATTTTATCGAGAAAAACCAGTAGAGAGAATGACGCGCTTAAGACAGAGCAAGACGCCTCCAAGAGATTGATGAACTCGCTGTTTGCTTATACCGACTTACCCTGAAAGAAAAACCATTACTTTTGGTGAGGAACCCGCCTACGGCGAGGATAAAGCGAAGACCTATTCTTTCACATGATTCAGTTCAGCACAGCAGTTAATTTAATAGAACGATTTTTTTCACAATAGGGGTGAGCAAATAGTGACCGCCCGCAAGTAATGTCAGTACTGAATCGAAAAAAACGTGAGGCAAAGTATTTTTTTAAGCAAGTCAAGCTACTCACTGAAATTTGAATTAATCTGATCATATTTAGAGTTTCGTGTATCACGGTATACTTCATTACCGCCTTTATACTCGTGCTTATTCTCTGATCTGCCGTTTAAACTACTGTAATCCTTTTATGAACCTTTAAAATAGTGATCTTATTATCTGATATTAGATAGAAGGAATTATAAAACAGGCTTCATTTTCGAGCTTACTTTCAACGAAGGCCTTTTACAATTCATCTCCTCACTCGCTAGCGTCGAGGGGTGAGCATTTGTTTTTTATATTCCTCAAGACCTAAGTCAAGATTCAGAACCACTAGAGAATGTGTTATACCGTAAGTGAGTGCACTTTATGACACAATAGGTTCTGTGCTTCGTTTACGCAGCCTCTTTGTTCTCAACGTTTTCTCTCGTTTGCGCAAAAAAATTACTTCGTACATAGTCAGCCTAGCTGAGGTCTGACCCTACCATCGGGTTGACGTCATGCTAACGCGATTGATTTCTAGAGAATGATGCTAAGGAGAGAGGCAAAGGCGACTAGGGCGGCAAGAAGGCCTCGTCAGAAAAAGACATATGAAGACGTTCACGAAATATGCATCATTTACAATACATAAAGCATGGAACTTCCTGCATGCTATCACACGACTTCTGTTTTCATGCTAACGTTACTGATGTGGTAGATGCAGGAAAAGTATCTTCTGAAGATTCTCTTTTCGGCATTTTCGAATAGAATGCCATAGCAAAGGATACATAAAGCGCACACAGAGGCATGGCTACACGATCCTGTTACCTACACACGTGACGAGGGTCTATGATATATGAGTATTTAAATATCGATGATCGCGTTATCGATAGAACGTATATGGAACGCAGGTCGGCTAGTAATCCTACAGTATTATGGCAAACGACCTGTATTCTGACTAGTAAATACAACTATTCTACGACGGACAAGTTCATCAACAAACGGTAAAAATAGACTGATCCTACTCATTAGACTTAATGACGTTCTTCTGAAGCCAGTACGTTATCGACCTACATCCATAGAAGAAGAGAATTGTAGAATGTGGAGCAACCATAAGATTATTTAGAACATAACGAATGTATTTATATTAATGTGATACTGTAAATGTTGCTTTAAGTATAATAATATATATATAATATTCGAACGAAGCTGCGCAACTTGCTGCAGCGTGACTTAGCTCGTTCCATGGTATTGCAGAAATGAAACTTATATATAGCCAGAAGTAGAGCGAGATCGTCAGTTACACGGTCCATCTGTAAAACCTGTAGAATGCCATCTCGATCATTACGTACGTATATTTGTGTGGGGGGGGGGGGGGGTAACATCGATGTTGTGAAAGAACTCGTCTACTCGGGCTAGTTCGTTGTATTACTTTCATTGAAACTGCTCGTGGGCCCCTTGACCGCGCAGTCCTATCTTCTTCCGTTACTGCTGCCAATACTAGCCATTGGTAACCACTGAAAACAAGTAGCGAAATATCCGATCATGGCGAAGACGAAAGGGGGAGATTGAAGAAAAGTCGTCTACTGATGAGTCAAAAAATACGACAGGTGCTGGCAACGTCAACGGCATAACGTTTTTATGATGAAGTAGTATTTCAACGAGGCAGTAACTACCGCAAATAGACAAAAACAATATCGGATGGCTGGACAGCCATCCGATAGTCACTGAAATATCTGGGTGGTCTCACTTGTCATCTTTCGATGTCATCCGTCCATGGCTCGATTGGACTCTTCCCGGTGACTATAGATACATGCACAAGTGAAAAGAAGCGTTTGTTAGCATCAGACACCTTCAGGATTTGGTACCAAATAACAAGGCTAAAGCACAATTAGAAGAACAAGCCTAAACTACAAGAAACTTAAACTTGGACACGTATTATAGAAATATTGAGAAGATATTAATCATAAAAATAAGTACTAAGCCGGATAATTGCCTCTTCATTACATATATATATATATATATATATATATATATATATATATATATATATATATGTATATATTATAAGAAATGTTACAAAAACAGTTCACCAGAGATAGGTCGCTTTTTGCTAATTTCAATGGACACTTATTATGTTTAGCTAGCTCTATGACTACCTAACTTACCCTAAAATTACATTTATGATCCGTTTATTTGGTTTTGACGTAATTTCACTTTGTAAGCCATTCTGTTCTAAGACTAAGCTTCAAGTGCGCTTATATTTGCAGAAGTATACAGTAGTATGCTGATTCTAATCCCAAGAAAAAGACTTTGTTTGTGGTTTGACTAGTTGTATCAGATGGCATTTAGTGCCGTTACATACAGCGTATATAACAGAGTACAAAAAATGACCTTAGCAAACTGTTTGGTTAACAAGAGCACCAAATGCATTCGAAAACATCGCACCTCATGCTCTTCGCCATTTGCTTTCTCCTTTCTGTTATGGTAGATTCTTTTTCATTGTACGCCCTTAGTGCTGCTAAGGATAATATAATTAGAAGCGTGGGCTGGTTTTATTTCGTTGACAAGCGAGACAAAGTGTAAAATGCAATTTTGCTACCGGCGGGGAACAGCAATATGATGACGGTGATATTCTGTTATCATGCGTGAGTGAGCTATCTTTGAACGTGACGTTTGTTCTAACGTGCGCCTTAATTCTAAAGTGTAATGGTCTTTGGTAATCTGTCATACCGACACCCTAGGTCGCACTACCTCTTGATTGAATGCGTAACGACGATACCGAACGTTAAACTCAAAACATCGGTCGCGTTACCTAGAATAGATTCAGAAGAACCTAGGATAGCTTTAGGGGAACTCCGCACATACCAAGGAGCAGTTTTTATTATGTTTATTACTATACATACCGCCCATAACGAGTATTCCATTCCCTATCAAGAGGTCTTATTTTCGTTACAAGCGGAAATTGTCTTAAATCGCATGGTTAGCGGGTTTCTATACTTTGAGGTTTCGAACACAGGCTACGTTAGATCTGAACAGCGAGTTCTAAGCGAGTCATGTGACTGCATATATGGCGGGACTATTCAAACACGGTTCTTCCCGCGCGCAAGTACTCAATGTATCGTTATATTCCCATAATACATAATGTATATATATATATATGTAATAACCAATATATATATATGTAATAATAAAAATATTGGTTTAACAAATACCTTTAGCTGCTCATCGACAATTTCAAATCGCATTATCCCAGTGTCCACCTTTAGGTACGCAACACATAAGGTACATTTATTAAACCGCGATTCCCCTTCGCTGATCTTTTCTACATTGGGCATCAACTCGATTTGAGACTCGCTAGAGGGGTTTATTTCCAACTTCTAATCAGAAGCTATTCTTTCTCCCGTCTTCTCTTCTGCTGTTTCAAACGTCAAATTCGTCCCACTCTCTACTACAGGCAATGACCTGCTGCAAAGTGATAGAATCATCTCGATCCAAGTGAGTTGATTTCATCCGCACAGATAGTGATCGAATGAAAGGCTCGTATGCAGGCAGGTCTGCTTAGGTAGATATGCACCCCCCGGAAATCGATAAGAGTCCCTTTCACGAAAACCTCAGAAAGTTGACATCGAGACAACAATGCCATAAGCAAAATCCGACGATAAACACGCGATCTAACAGTGTGTAACTGCTTGATATTCATCCCTACGTTTATTACGATAGCACAGCTATCGTACCTAGACTATGAATCATTCCGTAAGCGAGATTTGCCATGAAGTTGGTCGGCGGTGCGTTATATTGCAGTAGAGAAGTTGATAGATTTGCAAAGCGATGAGCCATATCGTATATAGCTCGCACGGTTTCCGCCCTGTGATCTGACGCCATGTTATAATGCGACGCTCACGGGCTGTAGCGAACATTTGGCGGCGAAGACCGATGTCACTGCATAAATACTGATTCAAAGACTCGGAAGCCGCTTATTGCCTTCCGACCTGTGCAATGATGGAACGCTTGTTGTATGGCTGCATCCTATAAATCAGTACATGCAAAAAATATGAGGGCATCCCTACTTGGCTCGCCTATCGTACCAAGGTATTTTATTTGATTTCTCAATCTTTGCATATATTCATGGCAAAACAAGGCAGATTTGTAAAGCTTTTCTCATCAGCAAGAGCCAAAATCCTTATCGAGGAAGAACAGAAGAGCAACAACTTGTAATATGGGTTATCTTTTTTCTAACTAGGCGGCTTTGAAATCACATCCCTCAGGAAAAACGAGCCGCGTCGGCATTGGCATTATTTTTATCTTTGTCTTTATCGTAATCGAATTGTAAAGAGATCCAAAAAGACACAAACGGTGCCCACACCCGTAAAAAATTGTTTCGTTTACAACCAAAATACGTTGTCGAAGAAAAAGGTCCAAGGGTAGTCCTATCGCTTTCGTTTTCGAACTATCTGTGTCAAAAATGCTTCTCGTAGAGCAAGACCGACACGCGATTATCATAATGTCACTAAAGAATTAAACATCTACCATAAAACAGTTCCAAACCATTTGAAAAAACTCTGGATATAAACAAACTTGTTATTTACACCCGCACGAACCGATGCAAAGGAATGTATTCGATCGCATTTTTACCTGCAAAATTCTACAAAGACAACGAAATTTTCAAAGCACTTAATAATAATGTAAAAAAAAAAACAAAAAACGGGCTCCACACCCAAAGCCCAAACTGAGGCCAAAGGAGGTAATGCAATACGCTTGGACGAATTGGAACGGAATTATGCATTATGAGTTGCTGCCACCTCGTAAAATTATTGATTTCAATCTTCGTGGGCAACAATTAACAGGATTACAACAAACAAACAATTGAAAAAAATCGACCGGAACCAGCGAGCAGAAAAAGCATCGTCTTCCATCATGACAACGCCAGGCTATATACGTTTTTGGAGTCCCGGAAAAATTGAGAGAACTCGGATAATAGATTTTAATGCCTCTACTGTATAATCCGTACCGTGCGTTATCAGGCTGTCATTGGTTTCGGTCTCTATAGATAAACTCCCTTAATAATACTAATTCAGTTTCAATAAAAGGATGCAGAAATCAGTTGTCACAATTTTTCGCCGAGCAGTTACAGAAGTTCTAGAGTGATGGAATTGTAACATCACTAGAAAAATGGCAGAAAATATTCGATCAAGATCGCACATAGCTAGTTTAGTAATATTATTTTAGTCAGAGAAGATATTTGCTTCAATTTTGGCTTAAAAATGATAAATACCTTTTTCCACAACTCAATATATGGATAACTTAACGCCTTTTACCTTTCCGTGATTAGCACAATAGGCTTCTTAAGTCTCGGGACAGCTGTCATATAGAGAAGTATAAGTTCGTTGTCAGTGGTCTATTTCGACCTAATGATCATGCCTCTTCTAAATTAGCTAGACAACGGGTTTTTTGAGCATCTTTCGAACTCCATAAATGCTTTTCCTTTGACAAGAGAAAAAACTTTTCTCCCTTTAACCGAAAGGTCTTTCATAATGTAGATGCTTGCTTCCGTACCTTTTACCACTTAGTCTAAACCAGGATTGAAACCGGCTTAGGCGGCTGTAGATATCTAAAACAAAGGCGCCCCATATCTGGGGATACTCATCGTGTATACGACTGTTCCAAAGTTTTCGCAGAATACCACTACTTCAAACCTTCGCTCTGCGCGTATGCCGCTGTATTATCGATCCGTTAATGCAATGCCAACCGCATAGTGAAATAGCATCCAGCCATAGCACCTTAATCTTATCGAAAACTCATCGGTGTGCCTATTCCCTGTTTCTCACCTTGCTGGAAGTCGATAACAGCAGACATCCACATTTGTTCAAACGGATACAGCAGGCCAGCGACCTAAAGCCACTGGCACAATTACAACGATTCACTGGCACCTGGTTACACCTAATGCCGTTCGAACTACTCAATCGTCAAACCTCCTTGAATTGCGACAAAAAAAAAGGCTAACAGCCGGGCTGGTATAAACTGCATGCGAAATCGATTGTTGACACACCTAGCCAGTACGTGTAATAAATATTAATAGAAAACTGTAAATATGTGTGTTCACGCTTGAATATGGCAACAGTGGTATGGTACGCATGTCTTGTTTGCGATTTTAAAAATTGAAATTATTTAGCCGTTCTGAAAAATGAAGGCTGGTGGCAGTTGATTAAAAAAACTTAGCAACTTAGGCGGTTGAGCAACGAGAGCTGTGAAGAAACCCGGTCTCGTAAGATAAGTTATGTTGTATTAAAGCAAAATCACATGTCTTGAAACTGACGCATTGAAGAACAGCGGCAAAAGTAAACTAGACACAAAGGCCCATGTCAATTCTCTAATTTCCAACTTTCTCTACAAACATGGCTAAGCAGAATTTTTGTGTGTGTTTACATATTACTTTATTCTCGGAGGCGAGTATAGCTCAATTTTAAACTCTTTCTGTAACGCTTTTTTCCTGCTCGATTCTACCGTGATCTTTGCTCCGCTTAATTACCTTACATTTGTGTAGAGACATCAGCGGTTCGATGAGGTGCAAAGGGAATTACATCACAGTTCTTCATCATTCATTAGTTAATTATGATAATCATTTATTGTGAATTATTATTATTATTATATTTGTCCCTACTAGCATTGCGGTTACGAACAGCACCGTATATGGTTGACATCTGCTCCTTTAGTCTGAGAACTTTTTACAGTCTCCAGATCGAATTCGATTGTACTATTATTAACAGTGGTCTCGTTTCTCCGCTGCGGCCTTCCTGGTTGCTGGGTCATAATGATGAAGCCCTGTCATCGTCCCGTTTCAGTGAACTTCTCCATTGTCTAAGCTATTTTGGTACTTCGCTATGTTACCTTTATAGCATATCTCTGTAATCGGATAGTTTATAAATTACTATGTCAGTTATCTTGCCAATCGTTCTGTTCCTTTACATGTCCTGTGGCCCGTAGCAGATGTTCTACAGCCATTTTTCGGTCATGCGGCCTGTATTGATTTCAAGCCGACATTGCACTGCCAGCTATATTTCGAAAAAATTAGCTAGTTTTATATTCAGACACTTCATTATATATTCAGACAAAATTTCTGATAGGTACGAGAAGCGTTATTTTAATATATTAGAACCGCGGTAACGACTATTGGGGCAAACGAGTTGAAGAATAGCGGGTGCACGTACTCTAACTTAGAAAAAGTTGAATCTTCGTTGGCGTTAACATACGGTCTCCATTCATAGATGGCGTCACAATAGGTCCACCTATAAGATGAATATAGAACAGATCAGTATCAAATGGACACGATGGGGGTGTTCATTAAACAAGTATATTCACCGACTCGCTGGGCACAGTCAAGCGCAATGGCCTAGCAGATACAATTATTACGGGGGACTAAAAATAGCTTCAAGCCTTGTAGAATGGCTGAAATTAATGGTTTACCTGTGTTTAATAATACAGCATCGAAGATCCACTATTGGCAGTAATTTTTAGCACCTACACTAGACAGATCGCTGATTTAAAATGAAAATACATTTTTAGAGCGTATTTCCTATTTCCACTTAATTTGCAGACACGTTCAGATCATTGCAAAGACGCGCAGAATTAGCTCAAAAATAAAAAAATATACTAAAGATAATTAAATTATCAGCACCCAGAGCCCAAAGATTTCAACAGAGAAGATAAATAATATACTTTAACTGATGCCTTGGCTCATTTAAAATAGAAAACAAAGTTAACGAAGCCATGGGTGGATTGTACAGCATTCCGGGGAAAAAGATTACACATTTTTTGTTGACGGATACATTTGACGAGCGTAACTCGGATGAAACCTCGATGTGTCCGAGTTCCAATATACTAATAAACAATCACTACAGCAGAAAGGTTTCCCCGGTTACAAGCTCTCCAATGTCATTTCTTACCAACCTCAATCAATGCCCATATTTATGCCCGTTTTCGCAGTCAACATACACCAAGAAGTATATGGATTTTTCTAATATCGAACATTTTCGGCCGTCACCGACCGATGTTGCCGCTCGAGCGCCTCTGTCGACAAGGATTCCTCCTGTTCATGCTTGTTCAAAGCCATCTAGCTGTGCTTTACGGCCTAGTCTAAAACGGTCCGCATCGACAATCAGTTGCAGGGAATCGACGCCATTGATAAAAAAAAATTGCACATCACCAAAACAAACTTCTATTGGGTCGCCAGCAGGATTTCGAACGCAATCGACGCGAAAGAGGTCTGCTTCGAGCACCAGATGCGAGGAGGAGTCGAGGACGCCAATCAAGAAGTGCCGCATGCTGTGTAAATGTCCCCTATGCCTGTTAAGCATGGAGGAGTTACAAGAACAAAACGTGATGTTCTCCCACCTTCTTCCCACCAAAGGCTTCTTCTCACCCACTCTCAGTCGCTGTGCAGGCACCATGATCACTTCAATGGCGTCTATCGAGTGCCCAGTATGTTGGACACCAGTTAGGTGATTTCGCCGCGTGCAGCCTTTCGCCTAAGATAGTACAACCTTAAATTAAGACTGAGTTCTACAAATGTTAACACACGATAAGCAGAGGTACTTGTCGTAGAGAAGACGCAAATACGAACACGAACCACGGATCTGCAAGGTGAAAATTAGCAAGTCAGACATGACATACGCTACCTTTACACCTGATCCATTAGCAGACGAACAAGAAAATCTGTATTTTGCTCAGGCAACGACAAGCCAATCAGTCGGTCTTTCATGTCGAAGTCTCTCCAATATGACCTAAATTTGTACATTACTTAACCAAATAAATGATGAATTACTAGTTTTTGGATCGCTATTGCAGCGTTAACGCGTTCAAACGTTCCCGCATTCAATAAAATCGTGTGATTAGAGGTACATGTGATTCTGTTGCGAGCATGCGACAACGACCTTTTGAGCGAACTTCTTATAGGACTGACGTTTCAGTCTCGTATAAACGGTGTACCCATGTGGAATAATTACCAACCTGTAAGTATGAATTCGCCATAACCCGTTGGGTGCTCAAGGCTTCGAGAGGATGCGCCAGACAGAATAGACAGAACGTCTTAAGCCAATCGGACGTTTTCACTACGATGACGGAACAAGTCATAGAACAACAAAATTGTCATAGAACAGGGTTAGATATAAGAACTCGCAGGGTATGTTATATGCTGTGAACTTACAGACTAACAAATAAGTTACGCAGTGTATTATGCTATTATGAAAATGTAGTTATATGGGTGCGAGGCGCACTGTTCTACGAGCTTCAACGATTAGCAATGCAGAAAAAGCTCAACAATAATGTTGTCATAGATACTTTGAAGACCATTGTGAAGATATATGTAAAAGTTAGAAGAGTCACATAAACATACGCTAATGTTAGCCAACGGCAAAAGTTGACACGAGAAACCTGCCGATCATAGCCGACTGATCGACGACCAACAAACTTAAACCTGAATAACGACTAAGAGCCTGGCGGGTCTCCATTGAACCCATTAACTTCAATTACTCATTTCCCTCATTCATTTTCAGGCTATCGATGTTTGTAACAGATAGCCGAGAATTTCAGCTTGACCACAGGCAGCCTCTTCCATGAAGTTGTCTAGTTTGCCTTTATTCCTGAAATTATCTTCTAAACAGAGACTACCTACTCGTTGGCAGAGTAGGCCGATGGGAAAAAAACTACAGCGTAGAGAAATCAACGAAGAACAGTTCGTCAGGATGGCCAATAATATATTGATGAATGGAGCGG
The DNA here is from genome assembly GCF_002443255.2 of Varroa destructor. NCBI lineage: Eukaryota > Metazoa > Arthropoda > Arachnida > Mesostigmata > Varroidae > Varroa > Varroa destructor. The sequence goes on from NW_019211456.1 coordinate 17,516,093, forward strand.
TGCGTTTTTTTATTGGTTGGCTTGTTTATGTTCGATGCGACCATTGTTTTCCACATGAAGGCATTCATCCAATTGAACCGAGAGGTTCCCGCACAGCAGCCGCCTGGGTACACAGTTAATATAGTCGTGAGTTAATTATGTAAAAAATAAATCTGCCATTTTCGCCGTTGTGAATGTATCTCAACGGTAATATTCAACGTCAAACTCAAAGCTCCCATTATAGTTACTGTGCTCATAAATGGCACCAGAAGCCCTGCTAGTAACGCGTGAAAGTAAGAAAGCTATCAATCTCGTTTTTTACTATATAGAATAGAAGACAAACCTACGACAAAGCTTTTACTTACCACGAAAAATTATACGCACATTTAGAAATTGCACATAAAATTCGACCGTGTACTGTATATAGTTGTGCTCATAATCATCCAATCTATTACCATAGTAAAGTTGGGACGTGGACTTCATAAAAATCACACTTCTCTCCGCACGATGGAAAAAATATCTACTTTTTTTTTTTTTTTTTTTATTCGAGTTCACTCTTTTGTACACAGTGAACGACTTGTACATGGGTTGATGTACATTCCAGTTAACTCAGACTTGATCATAAATCAGAACTAACAAACGGCAAACACGGCGAGACTGCGAAGTTGGTCATGGTCAAGCGTTCCAATTTCTCGTACTTTTGCAATTCCAGCTTTTAACTTGTCATGCAATATCCACTCTTTCTGTATTTATTCAATAACGAAACCGCTTATATATTTCTGCGCCGTTGTTACATTTATTTCTGTCGGAGAATGAATTTTCATTGTTGCAAAACCACTCAAGAGCTTCGTTTCATTCAGTGTCCTTTGAGGAACTGCGAACGGTCGCCACTATCTTCTCTTCTACGTGCACGCAACTTCAGATGGTGGCCCTGTTGCTCGTGAAGGCCCTTCCTACTGCGACTGGGATTACGTACGACTCCAACTACTTTCTCCAACGAACAAAATAACGCTGGAACAGCTCCCGGGTTCCTGAGAGAAAATGAACGTAGTCGTTTGCGTCGGCTTTGCTGATGCCCCTGTTTGCCTCTCAACACGGCTTGCTACCCCAGCAGGTGCCGTAGCTCCCACATTCGCAATGGATTGGCATAAAAGAAACACGACAGAAGCACACGTACACTTTTGCACACACGCAAAGATAGACGGGAAGACAAACAACCGCGAAAGTACTTATCCTGTAAAGAAACGCAATAGACCCAATAGACAGGAGGACCCGACGGACGAACAGGGCGCCGAATAGAAAGGACGGCGTGATTTTTCGATTCAGAGGCGAGAGCAAAAGGGGTAACATATTCACATTCTAGAAGGTATCGCTCTGGAAATAATGCATTATTTATCGAAAGTCATATGATGGAATCTTTTGGTTTGTCTCAATAAAGCGTGGTGCAAACAAACATGTAGGTCTAATGATCGCTGCGAGAATCATCATTTGTGTCGCTGTCCTAATCGCTTTTGGGTGCTTTAGTATGTGTAATACCTTGTATTCACAACAGGCTGTCTATGACCTAGGGTTGGTTCAGGCCGCGCTAGCAGCATGTCCCTAGATAGATACGACTAAACGAAGAAACAACATACATACCTATCGTACGAAAATGTATATTTCTCTTCTACCCAACCGGATGCTCGACATGATCGTAGCTATTTAAATTTGGCCTCATTCTCTTTTCGGCCAGTATGCTTTTGAAATACATTTCCCCGGCCTATCTTTGGAACCGATTCGGAATATATATTAGCTACATATTTCACATGTGGTGGTTCGACTATTGACCGCGATAACATACTTATACTTTGCATTATTCAGCTAAAATTATAGCCAGTGGCCCGAGCCTTCGTTATAAAGGTATCTGACGCCATTTTGATTTGACTCCGAATGTTCCGATACCTGGAACACCGTAAAGTCATATACAGTTGTAATCATGCCATGGTATCCAATGGGCATCATACTATTTCGTAATCATTTCCTGCTTCGCTCGAGAATGCCCTCGGTCGCCTTTTCCTCACAATAGTATTTGACAAACTTTAGGGAACATATATATATATATATATATATATAGAAAGAATAGAAATACAATAAGTGTTTAGCTTGCTCTATCTTTCGATGGACGGAAACGGTGAGATAACAGTCCCATAACGCGGTATTTCTCCTTCCGGCTAAGCCGTCTTGGCTCATCGAACCTGAGCATCTCACCTCTTTCACCATCTGCCATGTCGCTAGATGCCACTAGTACCACACCACACAACACTCTCCCATAACGATTCAATATCAACAGTCATTTTGCGTTCAGGTGGTACATGTACGATGCGAAACGGTTGAGGTTACCTGCAGTCCAGCGCTAGACGAGAACACCAGGAGATTAACGACGATACAGACGCGTGGCATATAGATGATTACTTTCGTTTGGTTTCTAGGTTGGTTGTAGATTAGACTGAAGGTGAGCACACTCAATGCGCAACTATTACTGTATATATTTCTTTTTTAAAATTAATAGAAGTTTGTGTGAAACGAGATGTTCCTAACCTAGATAATCGACTCGATAAAATACTAGACAAATTCTTACATTGGGTCACTGTATTCGCGAAATTTTTTTCAACGCTCATATAAAATAAAGCAGAGATCTTTTGTTAACCTATTTAGTGTATATGAGCAAAATTGTAAAGAGTCATCTCCTGTTTTGGATTTTAGATGAGATTTTTTTCGATATTTTTTTACTTCACACGATAGTTAATAAAACATCAAACGTTGGAAGGAAACAAAATTATCTTTGACTTAATACACATCTAAAGATCCCCACTTATTCGCGAACAGACAAGCGCAAAGGTCCTTTAAAATCTAGGATCCTAATCCCAGACCTGATTTCTCGAGAACGGTATAGAAGATATTATATATATATATATATATAGAAGAGCAACAGTTTTTCGGAAAACCTATTGCATGTATCAGTGGTCAAACAACGAATGGTAAAAACATTCCGACAACAGGCTAAATATTCTGACTGTTGATCAGTGATCAGAGCTATTACCTGAAATGCAGACCATAGCAGTAACCGTATGGTGACTACTACCAGCATGCGTTCGTCTGATCATAACCGTCTAACGGTTGACTCGTTACCGGTACAGGCCACTTCGCAGAATCTGATATTGCCGACCCCTGCCAAGTCTCTTTTTCTCTTATCTACTGTAATCCTCTCTGCGTTTCGCTAAGTAGAAAGGCGATAGGTTCGCTGCCTTAGCAATGGCTGAGAATCGCAACCCCCTATCATATGTCATTAATCTAACGTGTCGTGTGTTCTGAACGTACTAGTCGAAGGCAACGACGCAGCTAAAACTGACCACTGCAGGACTCAAACACGAACCTGTACCGGCAGCGGAACTATTTCCAGCTTCAAAGAAGCATCGTTACGCGTTCGTTTCATCAGATTTTTTTTTTCCTAATTATTCCTTATACGTTTATTTGAACATCTGCGTCATGTATACAGATTAGATATAGTGAAACTACGAATATCAGATGTACGTCCGCGGAGTTTCGAAAGTAGGCAGATTAGAGATTAGGTACGAACCTACGAAGGGGCATCTACGAAAAGCAAGGGTCAGACAATCTTTTGCGTGGTACCGTGCACGTTGATATTCTGGAATGTATGTTTCCCTGACCAGGCTTCAACCTCATAGCGACTGCGGACTCGTAGCCACAGAAGCTACCATATTATAACGAAATTGGTGTGGTGCTTATGATTTTTCTCTCATCTATATCTTAGCTACGGTGTCCCTTTCATGACAGAACAAAAAAACCTGCTGAAGAGGCTACATCTTGGTCAACAAACACTGCGCAAACTATCTTCCAAAAGAAGATGAATTGAAATTTATTTTTGGCTCCGTGCATTTGACTAACAATATCATACAAATCTATATGGTTCTATCTATTAACTAGTGGATTCTAGGACTATCATTTTAAAATGGTTCCTCTCGGCGCAACCGTTTAGAGTAGAATTTATCTTTACTTTGCTGTCAAGCGTGAGCTGGCCGCACTTTCATAGTCTGCTGATTAGATAGATGCACATCTGCTGATCTGGATAGTTTTTTTTTTTCGAGGGTAGCATTACGTATAGTTTGGTAGCAGTTGAAGAGCCCTATCGTACAATGAAAGTGACGGCCATTTTGAAAGAACAATCTTTTTTTCGTTTACCGCGGTGAGTAGCCGGGCAAGCAGTACATTGTAACAAATCTAAACTCGGCTGGTTGGATTGGAATTTACCGGGTCCATTTCGATTTGTCGGCCGGGCAGGAAGACTGTTAGTAACTCTCTGCGCGAACAGGACTTTATCGGATCTAATATCAGAGATTAGGTTTCTATTTTTAAGTCAACTTCAGATAAGCAGGCAAAAATAACTACAGACGGGACAAGTTTATAGAGTTAGAAGTGCTGGTGATGGCCAGATCGAAGAGAAGGCCTCATTTAAACACTTTGCGCGCTCTTGAAGAAGGAGATGCTTACGCTACGAATTCACGTCGACTGGCTTCTGGTAGAAAACAGAAAATGCTCGCCCAAATTTTACCAATTCATCTACGACGCAATGGTCTGCCTGAATCATTGACTCGTCATACTAGTCTTTACACAGGCAAATATCCACCCCCATGTCAGGTTCTGTGTATATCTAGGAACTGCTAACCTAGGAAAACCTGTTAGTTAGTCTGTTCTAGAACACAGCCGCAAACAACATGTACCGATACGTAAGAACGTTAATCAATACGGCTTCACTGAATAAATACCAGTATATATATATATATATATATATATATATATATATATGATTACCGCTCACCCACCGCACACCCAACGGCTCGTAACGAGTTTGATGTCCAAAAGTGGGAAGATTGCTTTTGACTGCATTACCAAACAGATAAGCCAGTGTCGGGGAACCGGTAATGGAACGAAGATATCTTAGCAGCGTACGCGCGTCTAATGCTTCCTTTCAACTCGAATTTCGACCATAGATCTGCAACAGTCTTGCGCTACTTTTCAATACAATGCAACCATCTAATCCAAAGTTCTCCAGTCAAACCGTTGATGGCGATGCTGTTCGTACGAGGTAGTCTCATAGAGACTTTACAGAACGCTTTGAGAGAAGTGACGCCGCTGGTCTTTCATCGACGGCGGCGCACTATCAGCAACAATAACAACGTCCTTCGTTAAGAATTCTCCTGTTCGCAATCTTTTCCTTTCACTTTGGCAACTGCTGCAGCCGGCGACGCTGAGGAAATAAATGAGATGCAAATCTTGGGCGGGGCAAGGGGGGGGGAGGTGAACGTGTGAAGTGTTTGCGCTAGCTGCTTTTGCTTGTCATTCAATATACTCGGCCCCTTCTCTGGTGTCTCGGTTCATTCGTTCGACCACTCGTTGCCTACTTGCAGAAATAGTCGTCATCAGCGAGTGCCGTTAGTAGAAACTTTTCGAGCCGTTTCCACTGCGTACATGGACGGCATTACTTCAATACACAGAAGCTTTACAATGGAAAGCCGACGAACTTTGTTAATTCGCCATTTTATAATGAACACTGGATTTTGGAACAATCTACGCTTCTTCACTACATTTGGCCTTGTTCAGGCTCATAGCAAACAGCGGCTCACTTGAGCCTTACTTAAGTTTCACTGATAGTATGGATGGGTCCTAGGAATCTATAGGAATATGCTCGAGTAGACGTTCGTAATAAAATGTCTGAAGTTCAGCTCACTCTACAGTTTCCAGAATATCTTCAATGTGGAGATCTTCGAAAAATGGCCATGGTCTTACCGACTCGCAGTACCCAGCTCAGTTCACGAAACACTGAACTCGACCGTTTAAATATTTGCTTAATGTTTGTTTAAACATCTGTCTCTAACAGACTCGTTCGTTTTTGCTAGGCCTATGCGAATTCACTAGAATTCCTAGATGCTTGTTTCGATGCCTTTGTCAGCGCTTTCAATAGCTAAAGGTTAAATGAATTTAAAGTCGTGAACTTTCTGCCCATTTACCTAAACAAATCGCGACGCAAATTTATGAAATTATTATGTAGATATGTAACGCTAGGGCGTTTACAAAAACGAGTTCGGTCACTTTTGGCACATGCCATTTTAAATTCCATAGACAGCGGGCTTGTAGCTCCCCATTACGTAATAGACATATAATAACATGGAACGGATACTAGTTACCTTAGAGCTGTTTTGCTGCCTGCTTCGATTAAGTTAAGGTAGATATTTAACAGTACAAAAACGAGTTGTGTCGGTTAGGTGGCACCGTAATCCACGAAGGGCTTTGCGTACAACTACAGAAAATTTTCGAAGGCAAAGTAGGCGCAAGAGTAGCGTGTGCAGGAGAAACGGGACAAGAAAAGCGACTTCATAATCCTTTTCAATGTTCTACAACAGAGTCAAAAGCTCCGTCGCTCTTGAGTCTAACTGAGCCTTATCATTGGCTGTGGCAGGTGTTCGTAGTTATGTCGATGCATAATTACGCAGACTTTCGGTCAGCACCGGAAAACTGCTACAACAAGCAGTTCTGGCGCTCTCGTTATCATACCCGTCAATGTAAAGATCTGTTAAAAGCGAATTTCGAAATGGGTAGCTTTCAAAACCTTTATTTACTAGAAAAACGTATGCTTACGGCGGCGAAACCTACAAATACTATTCTCCCGCTAAGCTTTAGGTTCATCGGATGAATGTTAATCAATAAATAAACTACAACCATCCCTTCGAACCCTAATTATAAATCCCACAAACTCTTATGAGTTTAGATTATATAGAAGAGCTTACTCAACGGAAATTGTAATTGTCAATGTGATAATTTATCTACATTAGCTAGGCTGTACTTTGTAAAGCAACAACGTTTGTAGATTCTACAAATGTATTACACTCATATATATATATATATATATATATATATAAGAGTGTAATGCATTTGTATATATATATATATTGTATATTTATATATATATATATATATAGAGAGAGAGAGAGAGAGAGGAAGCCCAATCAGTGTAAGAAGCTAAATAATACGGATTTTTTAAATCTACAAAAGTCTGATCTATTACAAGCATCATCTATGAATATCCTCTAATGTAATCAACTTACACAGAGGCATGGCTCAAGACTCGTTCTGACAATTACGTTATTTTCGAATATCCTGTCCTAATTCTGTTAAAACTCTGAAGTCAGCCAGATGGTATGAGGTTTCTCTATGAATCGACGGATCTGTCAATTTTTCCATTGTAGCCCCGGTGGCAAAAATAGCCATTGGACATACCGCACCTCCCCTTTAGCCTGTCTAAAATTTCCAGCCCATGCAATAGCGTCTGAATAACCACCGTCGAAGACGATGTCCCCCTCGATTTTGTAGCAACTGAGTCGACACGTGAAAAGCGGAATACCAAATTTTGGACCAGATCCTATCAGCCATTGGCGATCAATGCATCGTCCCAGTCGGCTTGTCAGTAACCAAGCAAACTAGTATGGATTGCAGCTTTTCCTCTATGGGTGTGGATTTTCTTGCCCATAAAACCTCCGACTTCAATGAGTCTTGCTAGGAGAGTGCAACCATCATCTTGAAAAGCGGAAAATAACCTGTTTTTCAACTTTATCTCTTCCTTCTGCGGTACTGGGCGCTTGTGCCTATATACAAGCAAAAGGAATTTAATTCGAGCATACAAATAGGTCAGATATTTCCAGGTAAAAGTTCAGATGTACAGACCAAATTTTCTGCCAGCCAAAAGACTATTTGATGAATTCAAAAATGCGCCAGTTGCGGCTTTCTGTACATTACTTAGAGTAATGCCTAGGGCTTAGGACACTTTGATAGCTGAATTTACTGTAGTGGGTGCTTCAATATCCGTCTTTATAGTAATTACTGAGCCATCATGATAAGCACAATAACTTACCCATGGCACCAATGATCACAGTCAAGCGCTAGTTCAGTCCCCACAACGTTGTCGGTATCTTGCAATGTTCGAGGTCACTCAGAGAGAGAGGGTACTTGAAAGCTATTATTTTCAAGCTCTCTGTAAATCATTCCTGTAGGGTTCTTCCTTACGAAACCGATGCAGATTGGTTTCCTTTTCAGCGGTGCTTTTCCCTTTTGATCGCCACGACTCACAACGGAAATCCTGCCCTTCTAATTTTCTATGTCCTATTGAGCAATGAACGGAGTTTATCTCGTCAAGTAGGTCATTCAGAAAGAGGGTACTCGTGATCTTCTCGCGCACTGAGGAAAAAAGAGGGACGCCGTTGTCGGTAGCCGCTAGTGTGAGCAGCCCGATTTCGATGGAGATTGCGTTCTGCTTTGGCTAAAATTGTATCATTTGCAATTGTCTCCCATTCCGTCTTCTCAAGCGGTGCCCCGAGACTACACGGCGAACCACAGCAGCCAAAGGTCGCTCAATAGAAAGTGAAGGGTGCTTGTTGATAATCTGGATGGGGCTTCAATTGGGAAGCCCAGCATTCGCTGCTGGAAATCAACTGGCAAGAGAAAGATTATAGTGAAGATTGCTCTGGACAGCCAAAGATACCTTTGATGGAAAATACCCGCTGTAGTAGTAGTAGTAGACAACAATGGCACGGGCGCAGCGGACTTCTTAGTGGCACTCCCGCGTAACCGCTTTAGACAAGATAGGTGAGTAGGGGGAACAAGGACCGACTGGAGTTCCCATCGCTCCTTTTTTTCTACGACTTTTTGTGCTCCTCTGATGAGTCTGCCAAAATGTCAGCATCTATCTAATTAAGCATTGGAAGCCTCTCTGCAAGTATTCCGTTATGTCAATGCCATAGTACATTACATGTATAGTCTTCCTAATAGTGTATGTACAGAGTAAGCAATCTTCCAGGAACTTCACTATGAGCGATCAAATATGAAAAAAGCTTAATAGGCGTTAAAGAGAAAACTCGCTTTCGATAATCCGTCAGTTGCAAGTTGCTCGTCTCATGTTCGTTCAAATTATACGAGTAAAATATAATGATTCGATGCTTCCAAACGTGGAATATAATTTCTGTTATAACAGTTCAGACGTGATCTCAGTAGCAGTTTAACGTGCTACCTTTTCACACGCCACCGAACGAAGGCGAAATATTAATGGCGCACATGAAGCGACCGTGGCCAGCCAGCCAGCCAGCCAGCCACACGCACCTTGCGATTCGTACACTATAAAACACTATGTTGTACGAAATACAATGGAACAAAGCTTGCCGGTGGTTGCCGTACAGTGGTGAGCTCACCGGTGTGCTTATAACAATAAAGCAATAGCAGACAAACGAACAATATCGGATTATCAAGAGGTAGGAACTACGACGGAAAATAAGAGGTGCGGGTAAGCGACACACGTGTGGCGGTAATACAAGGAAGAACCAGGAAGAGAAAAACGAAGAGACCGAGAACGAGAGACGTGGGACAAAAAAAAGCGAAAGCCATAAGAAGACGAATAATAATCGAAATATGCACTGGAACTATATGCAAACAAGGGCAAAGGGAACAGGAGGGGTATCGTGAGGTGCGCCTTTGTCATTGGCCCTAGCCTTTTGCCAGGCCAGACCTGGGACCAGCATCGAAAGTTAGCTGCCGAACCCGATTACCAAGCCGTCCTAAGAATCGCTACGCCCGGGGCGATTCCAGCAAGCTACTTGATTCATCTCTTGGTTCGTAACTGGCTGACTGCCTTTTGCCCGCCCGCCTGGCGACGTCCTGGCCGCGTTATTGTCAGCTCCTATGTCACCATGGTTGTCAAGGATTGTTAAAAGCCGCCCGTCATCATTTAACAGACGTTGGCGTCCGTCAGGTACCCACCAGAAGCTTCAAGTAACTGTCGGGCAGCGGTGCAGCTGGTCTGGCTGGTGTGGGGCGCTTCTCCTTAGGGGCCCGCCAATGAAGCGGTGGATGTGAGGGTGCGGCTATGGCTCACCAGCTTGGTGACGGGCTAGACCGTGTTTGCTCCGCAGTCTGCTGCCAAAACTTTCTAGCTTGGCAGTCTTACTCCGTAGCGAGTGTGTGCGCTCAGTGGCTAAGAGGGAACAATCGAGGGTCGAGAAAAGAGCCTTTTAGGCCTTACTGCTGATATCAGATATTCACTAGGCCCACTTGTTATGCTGTATCCGCACAGCAAGAGATAGTGCAGCTTGTGGGTACCGAGTTGTGCTGTACTCCACGTTGGTATTCGTGGGTGACTGACCGCGGGTTACCGCGATACATAAACTGAACACCTCCCACCACTATCTTTCACCGCCTCCTTTCTTTAGTGCCCTGATACGCCAGCCAGAACATGGTAATTAGCGGACCGCCCAAGGCAAAACAATGGTCGAGTTAAGCAGTATGAGCCTCACTGCTAAGAAGAAGACTTAGGCCGAACACAGAAAGAATCGGGGTACACAGGCTGCATGATGTTTGGGGATGAGAAGTTAGGTAAAGAGGTCCTGTTCCTGCTGGCAGTGAGCTCCCTGTGCACTGCCGAAAGCACAAAGCAGGACTTCACCTAACCAAAGAGCCGACGCTGAAGAATTAGGATGACCCCATGATGATGGTATGACAACGGGGTGTATGTCAGCTTGTAAGTATTTAAGGATAACATGTGTGACAAGCAATGGCTAAGGACGTCACTATGTTGTGTAGTGGATGAGAGTTGGGGTTGGTGAGTAAGCGACGAAGGAGAACAGGCGCACACGAAACAAAAAGAAAAAGTGCAAAAGAAAAGCCTGTGACTCCGTGACGCTCTGGCCCATGACAAGGAGATATGACACGGATGCATTAAAATCACGCGCCGCTTCATGCGACGAAAAGCAGAGAACAGCCGGAGGCGCTTAGAAGGAAGTTAGCTAGATGGTTAACGGAGTGCCCGGGGTGCGGGAGGGCCGCGAGACGTCAAAGACTTCCTAATTCAAATCGAGGGCTTTCCTACTTACGATATCTGCAAAGATAGCTTATATCCCTGGCGGAACTTTGCTTGGCAGGTGATGATCTCACACGGAATGTCGCCTTCTACGAAAGGAACCGATAGTAGCGGAGGGCCGTGAAAGCTAATCGAAGGCTCGATGTGACCACACGTAAAACACCAACTATAGCGTTAATTATAAGTAGATTAATTATTACCCTATGCATGTACAGAGTACTTCTTTACGGTCATAGCAGATTAACTAAATAGTAACTGTCTTCGACTGCCATAACTTGTCCTGAACATGCACTACAACCTTTAATCTAAATGCTCATACGTATTTTTTAACGGCTGAAGCAGATCCACTCGTAGCGAGCGATACTATTCACGGCACATTAGAGGACAATTCTGAACATAAAATATGAGATTTAGATAAAGATCGAGTTTGGAACCTTGCACCTTTCCGGTTGCTGCCCTTTTTGTTTTCGAGTTTTTAGGTCCGGAATCGCCGTTAGGCATTCCATCAGATGGGTGGCTCCCAGCACGAAACGAACGGTCCGTCTACGCCCGGGTTCGAACGAGGACCGCAACCTGTTCTAGGATTAGCAGGCAAAAACGTTACCACCCCAAGCTATCACGGCGGCTATCGTTTGCTATTCTTTGCTTCTGCAATAATAACTTTTAGCTTACCCGACAGTGTGCCTGAAGTCTAATTAAAATGATAAGTAGCAATATCGCGCAAAAGAACATACGGGCGCTTCGTATTTGCTTGCTTCTATGCACAGAAGCCATGTTTTGATAGGACGTGGTAATCATATATTAACTTGAAACTAACTATATAGCGAGTAAGGCAAACCATGCGCAGCAGGAAAGAAATCTGGACAAATTAGGATTTACCAAACGATCTAGTAGTCATAAGATAGGCTAGTCAGGTGATTCAAGATGGCACAAAACACAGTCATACCGATAAAACCGAAAAAGATTTTGACCGCCTATATATAGCGCCTAACGGAAAATATTTGGCAGATTACATAAGGAAAGCCCACATTGAGACGAGTCGTTACTACATTCACATTATTCAATATTCACATATATCCGAACTATTATAATGATAGAAGAGCTACTATATATATATGCATATTAGTCCTTCTACCATTATGTTGCAAAATACTGGTTAACGTCGTAACACGTAGAATTATAAAATCTGTAAATTACTTGCGTGCGCAATACGGTAAATCCGTAGAGTTACTTGATCGAAGATGTCAAATTTTACGCCGCTGGTTAAAAACAGAAACACCTGCCAATATCTCACTTGGATTTTTTTTATATAGACGAATATGTGCGGTGGCCGGAAGCGCTGACTGGTGGGACTGGCGTCTGTTACGGCCCTGGTTGGTTAGAATAGGGGCTGATCGTCGTCAAGGAGTGGTCAACTCAAGTCCAATGGCACCTGATCGTGAAAATTGGATATCGGATTCAGCTATACTCGTGGAAGACCGTAGCTCGCTTCAAGCAGTCAATTCTGTAGTAGCCGCACAGAATACTCGATGCTGTCATTTCCTGCCGGCCTACTTCACAATCCGTCAATGTCGCTAGCCCTATATTCGGTGCCGGAAAAATTAATCTTGAGAAAAATTTTCTGGAGTATCGCTTTGAACCTTCTCTACATAAGTCCAATACATAAGCATTATTGGTTGCTCGAAAATTCTTAGAGCGGAATATAACAAAAAGTTCCCATAGGAGCAGGTGGCATTGAGTCTTCAAGCTTGCTCAATATAGCTCGACCGTTATTGATACAAGGTTTAAGGGTTTCAAGAGTGCCTAGGCCCTATAAGATAAAATTGCTCCAGTTACTAATATATCGTGAATAATAATCAAGATAACTTCCGCGCAACACTGAATTAACCAGCGCGTCGACGATCATTCGTGGCAGTGTAGTTTTATACTATAATATTCATCTTCAGTACTTACCGTCATTCTCAGCATTTAATAAGCTTGCCGTAATTGTGCCGCAGCAACAAGTTTATCAATTAAACTTCGAAAAATGTGACGTGGTCTCGATTGAATACCCAGCTTAGAGACAACTTGTCTCATTCTAAAAACGTAGCCATCTGAAACAACACTTCGGGATAGCGCCGAACGTAAAGCTCGGAACATGTACCTATTTAGTCTAACGTTTGAGCGAAATTAAGACGATTGGATAGCTTTCTGAGCACTTCATTAGACACGTAACGCTTGACGTTTAACGAAATATTATTCAGAATGTGCTGCATTTTATCATAGAAATCAGAATTCCAGGCATTATCGTCTCACTTAACAGGCGATTTTCCCAAAAATTAACCGCTTTTTGGGAAATATTATGCCCACGAATCAGACCTTGACCCAGCTGCTTGTGCATATCGGGCAACGTATTCAACTACTGATTGAATATTACATACGAAAAGTTCGCCCGTAGCTCTCAGCTCTTCTGATTCACATTAGGTAAACGTCCAGTCACTGTTTCTCCATTTTACACAATCTTTGTATAAGTTTTATGTCTGCGCCACCGAGTCTTATATGGAACAAACAACGACGCTGTTGTTACTATTTGCAATAGAAGTGCTTATTTTACATTCTAGTCTATGATATGATTGGTTCCCTAATAATTTCAAGAGCAGGAGATAATGTAAATGAATAGAATAGTAAGAGAAAAAAGCGGCATTTCCTGTTAGCAGAATTATGTGAAGTTTGGCATCGGCAGGAAATGAGCAAGCAAGGCCATCATTGCATCATCAATACTAATTTTATAATGGTAAAGCAGTTGTTTTACGTTCCCGATACCTGTTCGACATTTCGCGTACTGCGTCACCTTAGTCCTTATTACCGATAATGCATTCCGTAGGTCTGTTTATCCTATACGTGGTATCTGTATCCTATACGCATGCAATGCATGGATCCAGTAGCATTTGTTCTTACGTATCAAATAGCGATTTTCCCAACACGCATACACGATTCTATTCATCAATAGCTAGATTGTTAGTGGGTCTGCGCGTACGAAGTGATAAAAATGCCAGAAACCTATGACGCAATGAGATATCGGCATCAATAGTCGCCCTTAAGCAATGGTCATTTGGCGGAAACAATCAATGTATGGTCGTCAGCTGTGATTGTATATGATAACTCCGGAATACTACGTCAGAATACTAAGTGTACGAAGCCAATGTTACCCTCGATTCATATCGTTCTCGAGTTTCCTGACCTTATCGAATGTCAAACTGCTCGAATAACGACGTTTTACTTATCAATAGGCCGTATCAACGAGTCGAACATTATTCGACACTCTTCCAGGTCGTGTGCGTGTCTATGATTTCTAATTATTTTCCCTAATCGGCCAGCTGCCAATTGACCAGTAGGGAGTGGCTGACTTGAACAGTGTGGGGGGGGGGCATTTGTCTTCCGCCAAACGAAGGTCGCACATTTTGCCCACCTCCTGAATATGCGGTCTTTGCGGACAGGGCTGTTCGTCGGCCCCCTTGTATTCTCCGTTTGTGTTGGACTCGCTCTGACGGATTCGGCTGCCGATCACAGTGAAGAGACTACCCCAATCCCTTCGATCACCGGCGGACAACAACTTTGGACAATATGTGTGGCACTCGTATGTCTTTATGTGTTTGCCTCCATTATCTACATGGTCGTCGATATTATAATGAAGGTTTGCATTCTGCTGTATTTCTCCTAAATGTTTTGCGTTCTATTAAGAACGTAAACAAGGCATAGTGTGATGTATTTTATTTCTAAACGGACGTGTCTCACACTACGGTGCTGAAAGCCGGGCTTTTTTATAACTGTATATTTGACATCGCGTTTAGCAATATGAATACAAACACAGCTCAGATTCACCGTTACTTACATATCGAGAACGTTCATTCTGAAGGCAAACCTTCTCAACAGCTGACATTGTGTGTCCGTAATTGCGCAGTGGGTAACGCGTTTGCCTGCTAAACTTACGGACACGTGGTGGCCTAGGTTTGAATTTGGGCTTGGTCTGGTGCTGCGAACTAGCCATCTGAAATGATGCCTATCGGCTTAAGTACCGGACGTAAAATACGCAAGAACTTGTATTGTCTGGATCAGGTAATGTAGCAGGACTCAATCCACACGTACAGAGAAGTCATATGTACGATTGGTTTAGAATTTTGGCTTGTCTAGTGCTTTAACAAAATAGTTGGCATTAACTACCGTTGATTGATAGAGAACGTCTGTTGTAATTTAAGGTATGTCTTCTCAGAACGCTTACTACCTGCAAGAAGAAAGCTGTCGGTGTCTGAGGCCGGTTTACAAAGCTGAAGATAGATTAAAACGAAAATCAACTATTCGAATCTTCATAAAAATAAGATGTAACGAATGCAGCTGAAGAAGCCACCGTTGACACTTTTTGAACGGTGCAAAAAAGAACGCGCCAAACGCCTTAAGGCGTAGGCTACGAGATGAGGAATAGTTTGTTTCGGCAATTTTTTAATATATAATTAAAGACTGGCCCCTACAATTTCGAGTATGTGATGTTAATGTACTCGAAGCTTGCAAATGCGTAGCCTTAGGTATTGTACTCGAAGCATAGGTCTATTTTGGCACTAACTAACTCAGAGCTAGACTAAATGTGAATAGATCGTCACTCTCTTAAACGAGAACTCTTAAGAAGCATTCTAGTGTTTTGTGGTGGATGGAGGACCGCACTGACAACTGGTCGTCTATGGAAGGATTCGTACGAACTGTTCGGCAAAGAGTTCACTGTAGTTCGGATCGAGACTAACGCCGGAACATTGATGCGAAAATAGTGGGGTTTTTATTGGCTGCCAGTATTTGAGAGTTATTTGGCCTCAAGCATCTCCGAATCTGCCCACTGTAGTTTCTTTTAATATTCGAGTATTTATGCTTAACTTTCATTCCATTTATAACGATAAAGAGCTGTAACGTTACGTATGATCCGTGAAAGCTGATACCGACCTACGTACGACCAAGGTATCTAGAAGCAAGGAAATGATAATACACAGAAAGATGTCAGACGCAGGACCCGCACATCTTAAGTTTATGGCAATTGAGCTAATCAACTCTGGAGGCGACACACGTTGCTTGGGGCAACAAGAAGACGAGTGTTCGAACTCATGTTTTGCCCCTGGTGCTTCGTGATTCTTGGGGCGCGAAAGCAATGACTTGTAGTAGCTATGATTGTGGTTGTAAAGACGAGAGTTGTTTTTCGGAGAGATATAAGAATAACAAACCAAACGAGCGATTGCATGTGTACAGCGAAGGAAGACACTAAGGCACGAGGCCTACAAGGCAGAATTAGCAACTATAGGGTATGGCTGAACGAATTGCCTGGGCGTTGCCATGGTGTAGAAGCCGATTTTTCATTCTAATAGCGAAAACACAGGCATCTGCTGGTCAATACGCTTGTCAATATTGAAAATATCCGGTTAGAGTAGGTATATTATCCATACATCTTTCTACAGACGTAATAACGTATAGGCCTACGGGATAGAAGTGATTTTACTACGGCTCCCCAGGCTCAACGATGAAGATGAGTGAAGAACATGAAATTTCGCAGTGTAGAGTTCAGTATTTCTCACAGAACTTCGAGATTCTGCATGATGCGGAAGCGCTGATTTCTCGAACTGGATAGCACGTAGCAGATGTTATAGGTAAACAAAGCAAACTCCTGCGTGTTTCAGCGTTACCCGTTCAAATAGGACACACTGTAATCTGCGGTGATTCCGGGAGTACAATTATTTTATTAATTACATTTATGTAGCTATCTAAACTAATTGATACCTTATTTTATACATCGAAATTAAAGAAATTACAATACGGGCTAAGTGAAAAAAAAAAAAAAAAAAAAAAAGTAAATGGTATGTTAGCCCATAAGTTGGTTTTTTTTAACTTCACGTACACGATCGGCAAGCCCCTGTGCGGCTACGTAACGAAAACTAATACACACGAAATTTCGCCAGGAGTAACAGTATATTTGAAAACAATGAGTGCAACGATATAGAGCTTTTGCAGATCGCCGTTTTTGAATTTACGCGACCGTTGCTATATAGAACAAGAAGTACTATTAAAGTCCTGAAAGCAAAAACGTTCTAGTTCGCTCAAGCCAAAGGTGGCCTGGCCCATGTTCTCACACTATCTTGAAATTATACGATTCCTACGCATTGGTTATGTCATGCAAGAAAGAAGCCAGTGGAGGGTCCAGGTAAGCGAAATTCGAGAGCTATTTAACAAAGGCACTACATTTGACTTAATGGTAATTTTTCTCTTCTATAGAATAGTTGCTGGCACACTGCATCGCTTAATAGCTTCGCTTCAAACGACAGACTTAGACCGCATACAGTAACGTGCTAGATATCGGCTGTATTTTGTAGTGTTAACATGCTATTTGTTAAGAGGTTATATTTCTCACGTAGGGCTCACACGGACGTAGAGAGTTGGATAAAACCCGATTCTATACAGGATTTGGGAGCAATGAGGTAGGTCACACACACACACTCCGTGGTGTTTTCCCTATTAACTATAGTGCAGAGTACATAATGATTGATAACACAAAACTCACTGTTACCAATCGATTCGAACCGGGAGCAATCGCTGCACAGTGTCGGAAGACCTAATAGTTTTGGTAAAAATTCAACCAAAATTAAATATGTTCTTTAGATAGTGATCTTTGATTGATCAACGGAATCCGAAGGATCAGTTGGTCGTGACAGGCTGATTTCCAGCTGATTCTTCGAAGTCAATCATACGGCGACTACGTAGCAGACTCTGGCTAGACATTTTTGGCGACGGCTACTAGCGCATTAAGGTAAGTTAGTCTCTGGCAGGTTGCTTCATCTTCTCGACAACTACGCGTTTAGCCTTGAGCAAGCATCAAGTAACTCTCTGGGTCAATGAGGATGGGGTCAACAAGTTGATATAAAAGCGAGAACTTAAGTGTGATCAACTCTTCCTGACTAATACTTGCGCTCAGGTAGCTTAAGTAAGCCTTATAAAGCAGCGTCAATTTTACTACCGCGATGGCATTCCGAATAACTAGTGGTTCACGTAAAGCAATTGCCTTTAAGCTAACAACGTTTGACAATCCGTTTGTTGTGCATGCGTGTTGTAAATGTATAGCTTATTATACGCATATTGTTGAAGAGATAGATTGCCAGCAAAGACCCAGTAACTTCGGATATAGATACAGTAGGATCCTCTGTGTCCCGGCAACCTAACCGAAATAGGCAAGTGGACTGACTGACTGACTGACTGGCTTCTAAATCTGAGCGGTCTATTGTGCGGTCAGCTCGTGGAGTGTGACATAATTATCTATACATAAAAAACGTAATTTTTTTGACTTTGTTCTTTCAAGCACGTTGTCTCTTTCAGCATCGACCATCGATCGCTGGTGAATGTGCGCTTTCGGGCAATATAAATGATCGCACCAGCTTCTTCGTAACAGGACTCAAACGCTTACCTACACGAAATACTCAACACCCTAATCGAAAAGTCTCAGCCACGATCATTGACGACGACGGTATCTGTACCACGAAACAGTGGCAGTATCGTACATTAGTATTGGGTATAATTGTGACATGAGCTACGTGAGCTTTTTGGCACAACCATTACCACAGTAGTAAACCATTCGATTGACAGGTCGCGCCGGACAACTCGCCGCTGAGATGTCGCCGGTCAGAAGGATGAGGGTAACACGGTGTCAAAAATGAAAAGTGGAACAGCACTCAAAAATACGTACAGCTTGTTTGTTGGACGCTGAAAGACGGACGGACTTCGAAAGCATTGGCGGCATTTTTCCAACTACTCCTGGACAAAACAACTGGGGAGAAGAAATGGCAGAAGGCGCGACGAGGAAAACCTCTAAGTCTCGCATACGTAGGAATGGCATGTACGTCATACATCTTAATGCTAAGAAAAAATGTCGTAGAGAAGAGCTTATTAAATAGGCACAATCTGGGAATTTTCGTCCCGTTGAACATTTGAAACTAACGACTTCTTATGTTTATTTCGCCGACCAAGCATCGAGGAATGCCAAGATGTTATTAGTTCTTGCAAAGTATGATAAGCAGTACCTGTGTCTTTGATTCAACCTTCTCATCCATCAAACGAAGCCGAGCATACTGCCCTCGTGTCACATCTGACGTTACTCACTCTTCATTAATGCTACTTGCTTGATACATAGCAATCAATATTATTCTATTATCTATCTTCATTGAAGTTTGCAGTCGACAATAGATGAACGTGTTAGTTTAGCAACGAATGAACAGCAAACGTCACAAACCAATCTGTTATTTGAAATAGTGACTGCCTGTAAATGTGAGATGCGTATTTTTGACGTCTGTACGGGAAGCGAGGAAACTTCTTGATTTATAGAGGTTATCTCATTCTGAATTTGCTTGAACGCTGAACGGCAAAGAAGAACGGCAGTTCGCGTCTCCTGAATAATTTATCAATGGTAATTTTGCTCACACTCTCTCGAAAGTACCGACTGTGACAGCCAATTGATCAAAACGTTAAATTGTTAATAGTGTGTTGTACCCTGTGGTTTGTTATTCACGGCTAAGGATGAGAATATTGTCGTATGCCCAAACAAGCCTACGCCCGATTCTTTTTGAATTTGCTCACCTTTTTTTCTTGCTTTTCGAATTCGAATACTTGTCACACGTCTTTTTTCTCGTCAGTAGTATATATATATACATTTTTCGAAATACTAGTGTCTGTAGTAATGCGCTGTTTAGAGGGGAATAGAATCGAACCCAAAAAGTAATGCGCTCTCCAAAGCCAAAAGCCGATGGGAAGTATTAATGCTCCAGAGCAACCTAGTCGCTAATCATTTGGTAGCTCTGAACAAGCTGCTGCTGCTGCTGCTGCAAAATATATAGAAATTGTATTTCCCATATGGTGCATCTCTTATTACAAGCAACCAATACGAACGTCCATTTTCTTTGTTTTAGCTACGTTAGATGTGCAAATTTATTATTATTATTATTATTATTGTTATTACCATATCGAGGCCCTAAATATATTTTCTCTATCGTGCTTTTTTGGCGGTTACTCATTCGCTTCTACCTTTTCCCCTAGTCGGTCGATATATCACTGGCTCTATTTTAATTTTGGTGGGCCTTTGATACCTAAAGGTTCACCCCTGCCAAAAGGAACCCATCTGAAATTCAAATACAAGACCCACAACGAAGTGCTCGCGTGGGTTCAACTTTGGGTGTCTATGGTTGCTAAGGAAATTACAGCACACAATTATTAATACGGGTCGCGAAATGTTCATCTCGACTGTGCAATCCTCACAAGAGTCA
The DNA here is from genome assembly GCF_002443255.2 of Varroa destructor. Classification (NCBI taxonomy): domain Eukaryota; kingdom Metazoa; phylum Arthropoda; class Arachnida; order Mesostigmata; family Varroidae; genus Varroa; species Varroa destructor. The sequence continues at coordinate 17,536,340 of NW_019211456.1, forward strand.
CCAGTCTGGTTAAGCGTGGATAGAAATACGCAGACTTCGTCCCACATCCGACCGTGGTACTCTGGTATCTACGAGAATAAAGAACCCGCGGCTTCATCCGTAGTACACAAAGGCAATTAATCATTTATTAATTAGTTTACTTTGAGTGAGCTTTCGTCGATTTCTCCCCTCCCAGGATTACCCCAGTAGCTTACAGTTCGTATCTATCTGCGATGCGGTCGGTCACACTACAGCAGCAGCGCTCGTCAGAGATGTACAACCTGTACATGCTGTACTGGCGTAGGAAAGATCGCTATGGGCCGTGTAGCTATTCGTGTTCTGGAAAAGAAGCTCTATTTCATTTTTTTTTTTCTCAATTAACTCAGCCGCGTCTGCCATATGCCGTTGCCTTAACTGGTATTGGTACTGCGTGCAGCAGCGGTCTAGGCTATCTTTCGCTACAAGAAAATGGAGTGTTGCCCGAATATATCATTCGTGCATCGCTACTACAAAAATATATTATTTATTATTATAGAAAAATATATATATAATTTCGTCTTATCAATATAACTGAGAAGTTTGTATTGAATATTATATCTGGCTATGCCGAGCAACAATACGACATCGTCGCCAACTTATGATAACCACTTAGACACCATCGAGTCTACTAATTGCGGATGACATTACTGTAACAGACACAGGCCATATCGGTGACGCATAATGCCTTGGTAGCGAACGATTTCCAATTTTCCAATAGTAAAGGTCTATTGAAGAAATCCAAAGGCAGGACTAGTGGTCGAAGTCGGACTATTTTCTGCCGGGAAAACGCTTCAGGCGTTAGATCACTACGCCGAAGTTCATTTACGTCATCACTACGCCGAGGTTCTATCGGACTACTCATTAAGCAGTCTATGCCGCGCTGCGTAGAAGCGTCTATTTGACTTTAACAGGTCACATTGGTGTTCGCTAGGAGCCCAAGATTAGGAATGAATTACTCATCTAATCATTGTTGCCTAAAAGCTAATCAACATAATGGGAAAATTGTCTATTTCAATTCGCTTCATTTCCTTTCAAATAGGTCTCTTTGAAGTGAGCACTTCAAGGCCGTATAATATCTCAGGTAATCTAGATAGACTTCACTGACCTAATTCTTAGCTCGTATGTACTTCATACTCAGGACAAAGAATTATGTGCGTTTCTCGACCTCGGTAAAGACTCGGTTGATATACTGGCAGGCCGAAGTGCATTTTTCAAGGCCGAATTGTTTGGGTTGGACTGCCTTTTACGTGGTTTTAGCCAACGATATATGGCTTAATAGACCTCGGCTTACAAACCCGCCTCACTAGTGCAAACCGCACAACGATCTTGAGTTGTCATTTTCACGCCGTAAGGTACAGTTGCTTTACCTTTGGGCAGAAGTAGTTGTACGTTTTTTGGAATTAATTCCAATGTCCCTTCACACGACAACGCTGGGGGCTATCTATACTCACTGGAAAGTGTCAATCACTAGTTTTTCTAAGGAAAGGACACGGTCGAGCGTGTAAGCAAATCCAGGTATTGACCTTTGCTTCCAACAAACATGATCTTACAAGCATAGTGTGTTATAAAATTCAGCACAGCGAAATCTTGGTTCTGCAGTGTAGCGTGGTTTAGTGTCGAACTTAAGGATACAACAGAATTTAAGACAGACACAATGTCCTGTCAGAGGTAAACAAGATCCAGGTATCCGAAAATATTACTGCCCAATTTATTCGAAGATAAACAGCAGATTTTATCGACATTATTACATAGTAATGGCTTGCGTAGCTGAAAAAGCAACATCAAAATTTCGCCACTTCGTGAAAGCTGAGTCGTGATTTTATACAGCGGAAGAACGTGAGCTACGTTGAAAGCTGTTATACACGATTACCCCGGTGCAGTTTTCTCTTTATAGTTCGATTCACACTTAAACGCGATGGAACTTCATTTACGGATGATAGAAGATATCTATCCCGCACGATACCTTTCGTAAGATTCTGCTAAGTATATATTATTGAATAAGTGAAAAATAATCACTTTATTCTAGACTTCAATATGACTACCTTGAACAAAGCGCTATAATATGGTCTTCAAATACCCATTCGTGTTCGCTGAAGTCGAGTCTGAGCAGAAATCCACTGGAATTTGCGTTCCTTCCGATTGGCCTCCTTTCATACTATATCGGGTACTAAGAGAACTCCTGCATGCCGCGTCCTCGACTGTATTGGAGTTGTTAGGATTGGTCTTCGGCTTTGCTTTTACAAAGATTCATCTCGAATGTATCATTGGTTCACGTACAAAATTAAACCTTCCGTCTCATATCAGCAATGATTGAGCTACAGTGCTCTCGTTGCAAGAAGGGATACGGCCATGCAACAATAGAGTACACGATTACGCACAGCTAGCAAAAGTCGTCCTTATAAACCTTAATGTATACGGTTGTGCAAGCTCAATTTAAGTGCAAATCTCCCGAGCCGAACTAAATAAACGTAAGAGAAAGTTTCTAGCGGGCGACATCGATGGCGTGGTGTGCAATGAAGAAACGTTATTCGACCACAAAGAGTGTACACGTTGTTTTCATTTGTTTATCAAATGAAACACCGTTCGTGTGTATTCACCTAGTCCCACTATCTATAGTATAGGCAAAGCCACCCTGTGAACTATAGTGGTTCGTTTTGGTAAAGTAGGATGTTTAAAATGGTAAAGCAATAAAGGATCCAATGCTTTCTCTGACACAATCAAGATTCTGTTAAACTGTACAGCGTGAAGCATTCAGACTCGGATACGTTTTGCCGAGTTGTTTGTTATTCAATTCTGTACGCCAGAAGAAAGCCAGTTCTTTCTGGAACAAATTTACTGTGGCGGAAAACGGTACATCGCTCTCAAGGCTTGAGCGAAGGTCAGATATTATTTGATCCCTCCACAAGGGTTCCTAGTAAAACTAAAAGCTTCCTTTTGTGGCCCCAAGTCTGCGTTACTTTCAGATTTCGTGCGGCTTTTCAAAAATCAGAGAGAGGCTTTGATGAGGCGGAAATCCTCAATAGGACTTAACGTAATGGACTTGAAAGTCAATCAAAATGGTTCAAAGAACCGAACCTTTTTGTTACACCACGGGCCTTAGATATAGAAATTTATAGCCGTTTTGGCTAGAGGAATATTAAATGGCAATAAGGTGATTCAGATAGGCTTTTTGCACGCTCTAAGCGCTTTGGGCAATTCCGAGTCTTTGCATCCTCGGGTTGTGCGTAGTGTATTTAAACGATATTCTAACGAATTTCCACCTACCAGTATCGCTTGAAGCATAATAACTTCTATAAAATAAAGCTGTAACTTGAAGAAATACTTTGAAAGTGATTGTTTACTAATTTAGATTTCGTGAAGCTGTGATCGCGCCGAGTGGTGCTTATACTGAATAGGCATGACTGTTTGAAATGATATTTTATTTCATGCAAGCCATTTCGAGCTTCGATACAATTGGACTTCGGCGTTATGTACATATATTATTATTATTATTTTTTTTTTAGTTTTAATATAAAAATACAATGAGGTGTAGTTTTCTAAATACGATATAATTAAAAAAGACCTAACCGGCATATTGTAATCGCCATGTTCGCCATCTTCGAAGCAATCTATTAGAAATTGCAAGCTTTAGTTCGCGTCTGTTTGTAAACTGCTCATCTAGAAGAGCATCAGCAACGTTGGAAAAAAAAGCTTTATCCAAGAATGAGGTATATAATAAAAAATTTCCTTTACACTCGGAAGTAGGTAACGAATCAGATCCTTCTCCCAATTGCCTTCCCTTTTGCCAGTCGGTGCCCCTTCGCTGTTGTGAACACAAAACCTGTCATATATTAAGCTACACCAAAAGCTCGGCAGCCGGTGTTTCATAGCGAATGGCCTATGAACGTAAAGGTTTTATTGGGATGATTTCTGGTTCTGTCTGGGGTCGTTTTTGAACAAAAAAAAAAAAGAGCTGGAAGTCGACTGTACCCCTGCCACAGGAGTCGATAACAGCAACCACCTACAATTATTTACGTACAGCCATCAGTGAGCACTTAGCGATTTGCCTGGTATCACTACACATCACGTATCGTTTCAATATTCTGATCTTGGTCAACACCGTCTGCCTTTCGTTCCCTGAGCTGAAGTGTCAATATTTGACTGGTATTACCTAGCCCAGAGACCGCCCTTGCATGCTTCTTATAGCATGCCATATAGGCTGGCTGATAAATAGTAGCTGATGACAGGGTGAGCTGCGCAGATCGAAGGCGAAGTTTGAAACTCATAAATACCCTCATTCCCGCCCCGAGTTGGGCAGCAGTGACGGTAATGAAGTTCACAGGCCGTTCGTTCTATTGGTGATGGCCTCACGCGATCTTCGACTTTTTGACGGTAGCGGAGATGACGACGATCGGCTGTGAAGTTACCGAAGTCGCCATCGTAGTCAAACCCAGCGCGAAAACCCTCGCGCGAGTGTGTGAAACGTATTGGTAGCCGCTAAAATGGCGACCGTTGTGCTGTCGATACGTTTAGGCAGACGAGACGCTCGTCGGTGCGGACAGGGGCGCCGAAAGAAAAAGGGTACTAGAGAGAAACTTTTACAGGCGTAAACGACTATCTATCTGTCTACTAAGACCTGAGAGAGAGGTATCTATACCGACTATCGACCTCGGGCTCGCCTGTCATTGAAGTTCGTGCCGACAGCGACGACAATTCTTCGTCGACAACTCTTAGTTGAACTGTCGGATTGGATAGAAGTCAGTGAGTCGCCTGAGTCTCGATGCCATGAAGAGTCAAATCGTGTGCTTAGGGGAGACTGTAACGGTAATGCGCCGTCGAGTTGGTGAGGTTTTTGGGTTAGAAGTCGGGTACAGATGTGAGGCTTGATGAATATCGCTGTTAGGCCTGATTTAGGTACAAATAAATAGGTACATTTTCAGGTAATTTTTTTGTGAAGTTTTTTGGACAAACGTAACGTCACACAATATATTAGTACAAATCTACGACTACAATTCATGCATCAAAGTAATATGTTTGTAGCGACTTTTCTCTGTCGTTGTTTAGTGCATCTGGTAATAGGGTGACACCTGACAGCAGGACTAGTGGATACGCCTCCAGTACGGCTGTTGACCAGACAGTTTGGATTCAATTGGGGCTTTATGATATTGAATTGTCGTTTGAAGTTGCTTTATGTGATTTATTATATTTCATTCGAAAGACTAACTTGACAAGAAATTTGTAGTTGTAAACTCACCTCAGTATAAGTTAACTAAATTAGTCGTAGCTACTCATGCTCACTAACTAGCTGTGACGCTTGAAAGAAATAATTCCGTTCAAAAAATGCGGATATATAATTCAACAGCTGTAAAAAAATATATAATGATTCAATAAAAGGAGATTTCATGATTCTATAGTTATGTCAAACGTAAATGAATACTTCATGATCTCGCCGGGCGCTTGATATTGAATCAAATGTGCCCGCATCACGAGCTACCTAACGATGTGCAACGCGTGTGAGATCCCTGAAATTTTAGAAGACAATGTATTTTGAGTGTGGTTCGTTCTCTATCCGTAGCCTCGTTGCTATGGTAATCCAGTTTGTGCGACTTAATCCGACAGGACGGACATTGCCAGAAGCATGCCATGAGCTAATGCTTGTCATATCGTGGCTCAGAAGTATGCCAGATGCTACTCACCAATCATCCATAGAGTACCGTTTCCTCGGTAAAGCAATATCTCATTTTGTTGAAGGTTCTTCGCTTAAGCTTGATGCGTCATGTGTCCATGACACTATCAGGGAACGGGATATTACGGCCCAGCCAATCATAGGCACGTCGTCCATGTTATTATTGTGTAATATCTCTTACTCTGTCTAAATAAGCGCATCCGTTTACCTATACGAAGCCTGCACATTGAAATGAGCTGTATTGAAATTGACAAAAAAAAAAAAGAGCTGAATCATTTGTGGATGAGAACAAATGGCAAGGTAATTGCTTTTGTTTTTATTATCAATTCGCAAAATATGGCGAAACTTTTGTAGGACTGAGCCAAGGGCAGACAGAGACAGAAGACGAGATGAACAAGCCAAAGGCAAGACCTCAAGTCAGATTCGCAGGTTTTTGTGAGTACGCATTAACTCTACTCATCCAGTTTTTTCATCTGAAGCGCCACCTATTCATGTCGTGCTTACTAACCTCCAGAAACACAAATGACTACTTTACTGGCGGGGACAGTCCCTTCACACCTCGTATCAGTGAATTTTCAGCTCTTCGTAACCGGAAATAATCTAGACTCTCCCTGTAGATTATGCATGTTGTCTAAAAAACATGAATGAAAAAACAAGGAGCAACGCTGTCATTATTAACATCTGCCAAATGGCCATTCGACATATTCACGCCTCCCGTGTCAAGCGTCTGATTTTAAACATCTGTGTTTGCTTATTGTTCAATAGGCACCTTTCTGCCTATTGTATATCCATCTTCACTGTAATTGGCTGTCTGCCATTAATTCATATTTTTTTTTTATGTGCTAAATCTACACCCACACACACTTTGTCTTCGCATTTGTGTGGACGGATTCGATAAAATCAAGCATTTTTGAAGCGTACCAACTCGAGAAACGCGTGGCTCGGGGCGCCTTGAAATAGCGTTTAAGGCGTTCCCTTCATGAAGCCATGATGAGGTCAATAGAGCGAGAGACGGAACCCATTATTCCGGTCACCGACTACCGCAAATGTCATCGCCTAGTTTCTCACGATGAACACAGATGTTGTATGACCTATGTTAGCTTTTTTTGGTTCCTCCTTAAAAACTTATAGCTTGAACTCGAGTACCGTTCTCGTCGATTACCTCATTAGTCCACATATAGATGCGTCTTCGTTTTATACAGAAACGGTCTTCTGGTCTCAAATAACTTCAGCTCAACTGAATGTATTTCTCATTAGTACAACATATATGCATTTAAGCTTTTACTTAACTGCAACGTTAGCAAAATGAATTTTGTTGTTTCCTTGTTTGCATAGTTGTTGTTTTGCATATACTTGTTTACAGTTCTTTTTGACGGTACGAATACCTGCCATTCGTTTGCCCACCGTCCCAGAATTGCCGTAGACTGTTAAGTTTCGGGCTGTCCACGAAGCAAAGTCTACAGTTACAAAAAAAAAAACGAAAAGACTGTTTCTACGGCACGCATAGCGGGGACATCATTGGTTTTTTTCTCGACGGAACTGTAAACTTTGTTCGCTACCAGAAGATGATAACAAGTTTTTTCTACTGTAAATTGTTTAAAACAATTTGCAAGACCCATGGTTTCACGCAGGATGGTTGACCACTCTCAACGAGTAGTGTATGATGTCTGTAATAAAGATAGATTTATTGGGTTATTTTTTTGTTGGCCTTGTTTTGAAGTTGCTTCCCGTCAGTTGGCCACTGTTTACCTGATACAAATCACGTTTTCCTTGTTTTACTATTATGCTAGTAATAGGTTCTACTGCTTCTATTAGCGTTGTGGGATTATTCCTCGGGCCTTCTAAAGTTTACACTAAATTACAGTCATATAGTTCTACATACTGCATCGAATATCATATTGTATTATGGTTGTCCTGTGATACTATCGGGGCCGACAAAATAGTCCTTGTTGTGCGTTAACAGTTGGCAGTGTTTCTAATGAATTTCAAAGAACAACGTTGACTCAAACAAAACTCTTGCTACATAATGAGAGCGCACTTACCGTTATTGCCTTCAGCGGCGAACGGAAATTTACCCTGCGCTTTGTAGGCACGATGCGAAGCCGTTTCATGGTGGCCATATTCGACGCGCATTTAGATGGGTACAGCAACAAAATTATACCCAATACCTTGAGATTTCCTTGGTCGACCTCAGTGACAGACTGAATGGCTAATACCAAAAGAGAACTGTGACCGGATCATTGAGTTTCAAGTTGACTAATTCAACTTCAACTTTGCTAGTATTGATAGAGAGAAATCATATTATAATGGCGCATCGACTGATATATAAGTCTAAGCGTATAAGCACTGCGATATAAGAAAAACTATATTTTCATTGACGAACACCAAGGTTGATTGATGACGTTTACTAGTGAGGCATTTTTGAATAAAAGCAAGTATTACAATATATTTTTGAATTAGCAGCCCAAGAAGTTCCCGTCTAAATCTCTATACGTTTGGGCCATGTGAACTTGACTGCGTGCGTATTTTATCATCAGATTTTTCAGTTAGGGAAACTCGATCAATTGTGGTAAGTATAGAAAAGCCAGATCCCTCAAAAAGCAACCGCGACCTTGACTACAAACAGACAAAGCTTCTCTCAAGGGACACGATTGGTGGAGGCAAAAGCTATGGAACCCTCTTCTCGGACGCCAAAACATCATGTGATCAGACGCGGCATCCCTTTACATAAGGCTACGACCCTAGGAAAATAATCACCAGTTAAAGCTTGCTTACTGATAGACTGAGGCGATTATCCTTTACCTACGAATGCTTTCTCTGTCTTTGTCTACTGGGTACAGCTGATGGCGCTGGCTTAATTGTCGTACTCATTCCTTGTCCTTCATGCTTAAGATTCCATTATGCATCCGCACTACCGAATCCTTTTATCCATATGTATATATATTCAAGTGTATATATATATATACACTTGAAACAAGACAAGATCGTTTGATTTTTTCAACTAGCCGTAATCGTTTTCTTTAATAACTAAGTTGTTTATTTGGTTGGCTTTGGCCGCCCAAACCAATCAATCCGTCATTTCGTATATAAAGCCAATTCTATACAATTAAAGTTAAACGAAATACTCCATGTTCCACTATGCTTTCATACCATAAACTCAAATATAAATTTGAAGATTATGGCGAACGCCAAGTTTACGCGGATATACGTTAAACATTTATATATGTCAAGTAGTGCTAACAGGATTAAAGGTTTACAGCGGTTATCCTTGTAGAACAAGAAGACAATTTCTACGATCTGTTGGAGCTCTTAGCATTTCCTCTGGCATTATTTTTCTCCGACAGTCACAACACGCACACCCACTCACCCTGAAGGGCAAATGTCTATCTGTTGTACATAGGCCTTTAAAACGAAAGCTTTTATCTCTTCTCATCTTTGGTAAAAAGCGAAGTCAGCCAACGCTCGAATAGTTATAGTCAACGAAGTCATCAGTCTTGCGCTACGAAAATGTCACCAAGTCATTGTCCGTTATCTCACTTTTAATTTTTTCATTTCATCGTTCGCTATCGTTTTATGGTTCACAGCTGGCGCAAGTCAGCTCGTCTAAGCTGGGACGTGGGCTTTGCTGAACAGGTAAACAACAGCCAAACGACTCATCCATTTGTCAGCTTGATATGATTCTGTTTGCAACTCTTCGAAACAAATATATTCACACTCGTTGGCTCACGTTAATTTTGGTTTAAAGTAAAAAGGACTGATTGGTTACTATGCGGTAGGAAAGATAACGTCACTCGAGTATAGGTCGTTTTTTTTTGTTAGGACGCCATAAAACCTTTTTATCTGGTTTCTATTGATCGTTTATTTTTTGGGCTACGCATGTCAGACTATAGGTCATAGCGATCACCTGCAAAACGTTGTGCACCACGATAGAAGAGCGTTTCATGTCTTCTAATACTTGCAATAGTTGCTTCTGACCACACTCCCTCATAAGTCTAGAATGAAAATAGATCATTCTGATTTTGTAAAGGACACAATATGAGTACCAACACGAACCCTTTGTAGGTGACCATCACCTCAATCACACAAAAGAACATCGCAGAAACTATCGGCTTTCTCAGGAGGCCATATAAAGAGAGCCGTCATAGAACCTGCTTAAAAGTGCGGTTAAAACCCCAATTGGTCCAGAAGCTGCGTATCGATCGATTGATGGCTCGTCATAAGATCAAATGAGTCGGCGAGTGCCACGAACCTCAAATCGTTTTTCGTCTAGCCTTTGAATAAGTGTGCCTCTTTTCAACCCCAAAACCGATTATGTGCTTGCATCCCGCTTATCGTGGGCGCGTTTTGCTGTCGAGACCTTTGCTGAAACGAACTCCGCATGTCATCTTATCTTTTTATAGCTTTAACGACAGCATCGGAGTAGTTTCAAGCGTATGGAAGGAGATACTGGACGTGAATAGCGCAAACACGCTAGCGGATACGAAGTTCGCGGGACGATAACTGGGCTTAAAAACAAAAAAATCTACAGTGTAGAAAAGAGAGCTGGACCAAAAAATCGAAGGATCCTTCTGGCCTCTATATTTTACCTTCAAAAAGAAAACATAAAATTACAGGAGTAGAAGCTAATCGATGCGTTTTGCCTCGAGTGGCATCGGAAACTTCGATATGGAAATGGCTTCGATAGGGGGCAAAATAAAAGGTCGCACACTTTCGGTTAGTCCAAATAGACGTGTCTATTTTATTCATATGTCATATTAAATTGTGACTCCGGAGGTGTAGTAGGAAGCGCAATATAGAAATTGCATTCTCGAACTCGAGTTTGTTTTTTCAAGCTATACCGCACGTGCACGTACCTCTTCAAGTGTGATCCCTGTAGAAATTCGAAATTTCGACAAAGGCTTGGATCTAACACGTGGCTACAGGTTTTCTCTAGAATGAAGCAGCGTAAATTGTCTTTGCGTCAGCTGTATCCAAAATCCCATCGCCGCTTGTGTAGATTTCGTTATACCGAGTTTCAGACAAGACTGCGCTCTATTCTAATTAATAAAATGTTGATCATATTTTGAGAGCAGTCAAGCTATATGAAAGGAAAATCCCGAAGCAGATAGGTTTTTTCTGATTCTTGTGTAATATTGACAGTCTAGTCGTATTGGGCCTATTGGTGGAACGTTCGTTTCTTGAAGATCACTCAATCAACAAAATTACTGGAAGCACGCATGGGTAAGTTAAAGAGCGGTATGACCCTATCAACAGTATATTGGGTCTTTGAAGAAATGTTTAGGAGATGATCGAAGCGCACTATGTGCTGTAATCTAGGTTAACTAATTTCCACATAATCTGCTTCCGAATGATTATGTCCGAGAGTGATTATGTACCATGAGCTATGTCGAAAGAGACTTCATATCACCATTATACGGACAACTAGGAACGGCAAATGACAATACCAGCTTATACCAAGATAGATTCATATTAATGTAATGCCAAACGATCGCAGTTAGAACGTAGAAACAAGAACAAGCACGTAGATTTGTGGCAGACTTTTTAGTTTTTGGAACACAGACGAGGCCACTACTTGTGCTTACCACTTTACTTCAGCGAATATTCAGGTAACGACTACTTCCGTTTAAGTTAGTAGCGGCAGCATGTTGAGGTGAAGGGAACCGATGACAGGACATCTGCCGAAAATGATGCTAGTAAGAGTCGAAGTCATCGTGGGGCAGGAGGCGAGATCGTTGCAGATGTCGGCGGGACAAGTGCCGTTGAAGCAACTGCCCTCCGATTCTCGACATTTGAAACGGTGTCCCCATTGCCACGTAGCAGTAGAGTTGCTGCACCAGGGAAAGGGGGAAACTACGTTTGTCCTGGATTTTGGCTAGTAGCAGCAGTACCAGTTTTGCCACCATCAGTAGGCAAAGAATCCGAATGGAATTGTTTCGTCTTCTTTTGCCGTTACAGCAACGCAGGAGCAGCCGTTAAAGCTCTCACACAGGGCGCGGTCGATGAACAGTCTGATGACAAAGGCAGCAAACTAAAACGAAAACATGGGACAAAATGGGTGTCAAGACGTGTCTCTGGGTCTGTGTGTGCATGTCTGAAGGTGAGAAGATGTGAGTCGACATGAACCAATATGAGCCAACCGGACCAACGTACTACTTGTCTGCGTACGAGTTCAAAGTGTGAGCAAATGACTGTGCTTACCTTGTAGTCAAGCATTGTGCCGGTGCTGCTGGTTATTGAAGCTGGCCGGCGTAGCTGAAAGGCTAAAAAAATGAATGACTTAGCAGTAATAACGCTAGCGGCCATAGCTGCAGCAAGAGGATAGTCAGAAGCTGAAGTGTCATTGTTGAATGGATAGCCAAATAGAGCGCAGCTATTACACACTTGTAGCGACCCTAGTAACGACAGCAAGAGGCTGGATGAATGGCGTCGAAACCCAAAGTCTTCGTTTGCCCCGTTACTTCGTCACCACTGTATGGTCGTGTTGGGTACCGCTGCTTTTGCCTGGAAGGCTGGTGCTTTTCTGGTACACTCTGTCTAATATCATTACTATGGTGGACTTACTATATCAGCTGTGACGTAGGTTACGGTGGGTGAAAGCAATAAGCACAATGAGAAACACAACAGCAGGAGCAGCAGCATTATTTGGAGTGTTATTATTACTATTACAAATAGAATTTTATATTTTTAAATGAGCACATTTATGCTCCAGTAGGTTGGCTCAGTACATTAGCGAGTATAACTTCTACCCGTATATAATGCAAACCGGGTTAACTTACCCGTACTTACCTAACTGGGTTAGGAAGAATAGAAGTCGGCTATTTTAATTGGCCGATACGTTTTCTAGTCACCGCCGTGTTTAATTTGTCGTTTGGTGCAGGAGCGTTGTTGCCTGTTCCAAGCAAGGACCTATAAGGATCTACAATGACCCATTGTAAAAAGTATATGAACGTAAAACGTTTAACTACTTTTCACGTAATCAAAATTTTTCTAAGATGTTTGTAAATAATTGTTTTCCTTAAGCTTGATTTTTTTAGGAAATTTATTCGTGGCTAAATTTGTACTAAGCACGTCGGTCGTTAGGCGTTATCGTGTATGTCTAGATTCGCATGGGCCTAAAGAACTCGATAAGGACACAGTCACTTATTGGATGGTTACTGCGCTGAGCTAAGAATATAAAATATAACGCTTTATTAACATTTTGGGAAAAAGATTTCCATTTTTTTAAATAATTGTTTGGTGGTGCTACATCGGTATCTATGTTGAATACCGCCTCTTTCAGGCTTTAAATTACGAGCACATAGACGATTGAAAAAAGTTCGCTCAGGCGTCCAGAGAAGTCGCATAGTGCAGTAGGCAAAAACAGGCCTACCTACACACTTTGTCACATGGTTAAGCCCGGAAATTAAACTATATAGGTAGGTCTCCTGAAAATGGGAACATATACGGAAGACCAATGGGACGGCACGGAAGATCAATTTACAATTTTTCTCATGTTTACCCCACTTTTATTCGTTCTCCGGAACCACAAGATGTATAAGTAAAAAAAAATGTACATATCAGAACTCGATCATAGGTTTGCACCAGGTCATGCGTTCCCTTTAAACTAGCCGTACACAATCTTCGGCTGGCTTTGTTCTACGGAGACTTTGTGAAGAAATAATTGTTTTTTTTAATTATAATTGTGTTTTTTAAGGAGTTTGCTTAATTTAGCTTTGTTGAACTTCCTATGTGGTAAGCTATGATTCGCTCACTGATTGACTTCCCATTTCCTATTTATTATAGATTTTATTTTAGCACATACGAGCTGTTTCAGTACTCCTTTGCAGTTAATTTACCTTTGATTAGTGCAAAATCCATTTTTCGTTGCTTGCTGGCTCTGGACTAGGCTTTTCGTTTAATAAACCACCTATAGAGGTGTTCCCATTTTTTCGATTTTTAGGAAACGGTCCTCTGTTAGAAATGCCGCTCTGTGTTTTGCCACTCGCCTCCGTCTCCAATCGAATGTTCTTATAGCAGTTTCTCTGAATCAGTGTATTGTTAATTTGTCCTCTTGTTGCCTGTATTAAAAAAATGTACGACACACGAACCGAAACTAAGCGCTGTAGTGGTCCTGGTCATCTACAATTGTCGCCTTTGACCTGTTTATGAAAGCGCGCTTTTGCAGTTGTGGGAGCATCTCTATGCAAAGTAAAACGCCAGAATCTTCGTATCAGTTCATTGAATAACACTAAGAGGCGCGGATCATTTCGGTGTACGCCTACCGATATCGGTCAATTGATGTGCATAACTATTGCTAAAGCAGTTGTGCTCAGAGCCCAAAACGCAAAATACGTTATCAGTAGACAAGTTACTCTTTTTTGTATACGTACCATATAGAAATTTTACTAGTTCTAAGGTGGGCTGTGCTGTTTTCGTAATGCCTATGCCACTTTTTTCACTGGTTTAGGATGAACCGATAGACAGGGCGATAATAGACTTGTTTTCAGGCTGGGATTCGGTACCATATGCGTACCGTATGAAAACTCGAAAGCGTATACTTAACAGGATATGCATAAGCCAAGGATAGGTTGACAAACGCTTGGTGCTATGTATGTTATACCTAGATAAAATATTCGTTGCAATAGCACTGCGCCAGAGGACATGCTAGAAGCACCACCATCAAAAGCGCAAGGCAGTCAATATCACATCGTGTTTCGCCCCATGGAAACGAGTTAAAATTCATGGACCGTTAATAAACCGTTCAGTAAAATCCATTGTGTAAAATAAATTCGTGCTTAATGGTAAACAGAAGATTTCCGCAGATTGCCATCAACGATAATTCCTATGACCAGAAAGTTTCGCAAATATCGATTGAGACAATGTATGCATTGTACTCAGTTTCCCAGTAGAAAAATGCTACATCCTCAAGAGATCGCCGCAATATGACGAGCCCTTGGTTTTTCAAATTTTGTGAAAACGAAGTCTTTGAAGAAATCGCTTCATCCGGCTGTTTACGGCTATCGAACAGATTCGTTTCGCAAGTCCCGTCCATGGGATATTACCATAATTAGGACCCAATATATTCCTCTTGTAGAACAGCGGCACGAGTGTTAAGCGGAGCAACGTACGGAACTTTTATATCCGATTTGGGCCTAATGATTTGCAATATGTATCTAGTGTCTGTAATGTGAAGTTGAGGGGCAACTTTCCGGTTAAGAACGAAGCATTCCTCTGAAACATACTTTTTCACAGAGTTATTTCATACCAGTCCTTCTTCATTGCTGGGTGCTTTTAAGTGCATTCGTATCAAGCTTAATGAATCTACCTCTTCGAAAAATGTGCCGCGGAAAATTTCGGGGCAGCGTGACGCGGGCAAACACACAAACCAGAGAAATGAATAACTAAGTTCTTAGTGTCGCGTCATGCAGTTTGCGATATTACGTAGCGCCGTTCGGGCAATAGGAGGATCAATACAGCATAAAATGGAAGGCAGCAGCAGCAGCGACAATTCTAGCTGGCATTTTGGTTAAAGTTTTATTCATTGCAGACAGGTTATCGCTGAAGTGCGCCAACGAAAAGTAAAAACTGATGATGTCTCCATTTACGCGATTGGTCGCGATACATCGTGCGCTGGCTGTTACTCCCTGGAACGTTGGGAATGGTATTCGCTTCTTCAGATGGACAGCAACCGGCAAGGAAGTCACTGATGAGGAAGTGGTAAAGCTAATCACGAGTCGGGAGTTCATGGGTAAGATGAGCAGAATTCTACCCGGCTCCGAAAAGATTCGTGTGACGTCGGCGGGCCTCGAGGCGGATTTTGAAAATAAATACCCTAACACCATGTATGAAGCTTTGAAATATGCGTCCGAACGGAACACGGCCAATCGAAATATTTGCGGCTGGGTCAATCAGAGGACAAACGCAATCGAGTTTTTGACCTATGACCAATTCTTTGATGAGGCAAAACAGATTAGCATGGCTTTGCGCGAGCTAGGAATACAACCGAAGGATTTTGTTGCGGTTAACTTTGTCAATTCGAAAGACTATCTCGAGATGATGTATGGCGTAACCTCGATGAGCATGATACTTCAGCCCATATATCCGAACCTGGATGCCAGTGCTATCCGAAAAATTCTGAAACAATCTCAGTCGAAAATATATGTCGTCGATACCGAAGCCAAGGCACGCGTAGTTGTCGAACGTGCCCATCAGATGCCCGTAAAGATACTAGTCGTTGCGGGTTACGAGCCCAGCAAAGACCTACGAAATGATGCGCGATCTGTAAGCGTTCAGCTTCTTAGTCTGAGTGACTTTATGAAACTCGGGGAAAATAAAAGATATTTGTTTGCGTTACCCAAATCTGCAGATACCTTTTCCTTGTTCTATACGTCAGGCACTACCGGTGATCCTAAAGGCGCGATTGTCACCCATGGCCGATTGCTTCAAATGTACCACACGGTCAGTAGATTGCTAAAGGTTAGCCCACGTTACCCCGGTGACTACACATTTTGCTTCTTACCCACAGGCCACATATACGAGACGTTGTTTGGATTATTGTGCTTGGCAGACGGAGGAACCGCCATGTTCTGGAGTGGCAGTATTAAACATTTGATAAGTGATCTTAGACGTATCAAGCCGCACCACATTCCCATGGTGCCACGTATCATGAATCGAATCTACGACGAAGTCTATAGTGAGCTCACGAAGAATTTTTTCAAACGTATAGTGTTTATGTATTGTTACCAAAGAAAGAAGCGACTCATATCGAGTAATAAATATAGTCCGATTTGCCACGATACGATCTACGACAGACTTGCATTTCGGAGGGTCCGTGAAATTCTAGGTGGAAGAATATCAACGATCGTAAGCGCTTCAGCCCCTCTTAATCCAAAAGTGTTGGAGTTTTTCAAGGTGACAGTGGGGTGTGCTGTCATAGAAGTGTTCGGTAGTACAGAAGCGATGGTCGTAACCGCGACGAGTCCATACGATTCAACCGGAGGACACACTGGAGGGCCAGTGCCTTCGGTTAAGATCAAACTTGTCGATGTGCCCGAACTAGACTATTATGCCAAGGATGACGTTGGTGAAATATATGTGAAGTCACCATTTGGATTTGAAGGCTACTATAATGACGAGGCTGCAACCAAAGAAACGATACGTAACGGATGGATCGCGACGGGTGACGTGGGTAAATGGAACGCTGAGGGGAAGTTACAAATATTCGACCGCCGAAACGATATATTTAAACTGGCGCAAGGGGAATATATCATTCCAGAGAAAATTGAGAGCATTTACGGTCGTGTCCAAATTTTCGAGGACGTCTTCATCGACGGACGCTCTGACCAGAACTTCTGCGTTGCTGTTGCTGTTCCAAACCAGGCCCTGTTCATGAAGTGGGCCAAAGCAAAGAATTTTACACACGAGTTTGAACCTGTATTTATGGAACTATGCCATGATATTCAAGTACGAAAGGCCTGTCTTGAGGAGCTACGTCGGGCCGGAATGGCGCAAGGCCTCAATGAGCTACAACAGATTCAAAATATCTATCTTGAAGCAATTCCCTTTTCTGTTGCCAGCGGTATACTTACATCAACATACAAAGTGAAGCGAAACTTTGCACGAAAGAAGTATGCGCAAACAATAGACGAATTGTACCGGGAAGGCTCGCTGATCAATGGTAAACCTTGACGGTTTACCTCGGTACGATTGTTTCAGTTAAGCTGATACGTGCAAGATGGCGTACCAACATGGCGTGTATGCGACCCAGGTGATATAGGAATGGTCGCAATATCTGACAGCACTAGTAAATCTTGCTTCTGAATCATTCCCTTTGCAAAAACAGAGCTACCGAGAACGAGTGAAATATTAGCTAGCATCGAGTTCACCTATACTAATATATAAAGCAACCCATATCTGGGTTATTATTCATCAGTGAGAAGTTTTTAGGGGCTGATCTTTATTCATCCAGTTTACCACTAATGACTAAGTGAATGAAAATACCACTGAACCGGCACTCAACAATTGAGTGCCGGTTACATCTCTGATTTAGTCTCAGAAGTGAACGACGGAGTAGATCAGCTCGTTAGATATAAACGCGATTTTGCCGCGCAGTTTGGCTTGACTCTAAGTGCAATAAACATTCGCGGCCAGAATAACATACAACCGGTTCGCTTTCGAAGGAGACAGCGCCATCACCGACCCCTCGACGGACGGAAAGGGACGCTTCACAGACACTGTATTGTTTATTCTAAGGAACTTGTCAACAAGAATATAGAAAAAATATCGCTTTATCGACCCCTACTATTTGAGTTACTAGAAACGTTAATGCAAAAAGATAGCGTAGCAGATGTATATGATGCATAGCAGATGTATACTATATATGAGCTATCTATCCAATGCTAAGCACCCCGAGTTGATGGAGAGCAAATATACCATCGCTTCTTGCAGATGCTCCACGTACAGATAATCATACCATTTATCTATTAGTATCTAAACATCGTTTACCTGAATTTATTCTTCATTCAGTCAGCTGTTTTGGTGATTAGTTCGAAATAGGGTGCAGTTACATGGACTGCCCTTGCACGCGCGGACCAAAACGCTATATTTGTTCGATTATTTCACCCTTTGGTGACTAACGCAAGCACGTCTCCCTAAATGTACGTGTTTGTACGTACGGACCAGTTGTGGTGGGTTACGCGACAACGCTTTTAGGGCTTAATCATTTGCTAGATTTTTTTTGCCTTGACAGCTAATCAGTGATGCTGCAATGATCGGCATGTGAGTATAAAATCTCTACATAAACGAAAGAGTTTATAGCCATTTATTATTCAGCACTACCAGTGTCAGTTAGTATGTTAGGTCTGGAGCTTGAAACACTCGACGTATCGGCGCTATTACTCTTTAGACTGAAATGTCTCGCGGTCTTCGCGATGATACCACAAAGACGAAAAGACACAAAATTTTACATTGTAATTTATCAGAAAAAGCTGCTGTACAAATAGACCCAACCCATTAGCCACTTCATGTCACTGTTGCTAACCAAAAACATGTGGCAGTCACACAAATAATGTCTTTCTTGTTAATTTACTATTTTACAATAAGATATAACTCGTACATCGTCTTTGATATCCCCAAGTATTTCGACCGAAATCAGTCTGATTCGGTAACGTGGCATCGCCGCAGAGCAAAATCCGAACTCGCAAGAGATCCTGATAGACGCTGATAAATTTGCACAAGCGATTGTTAAGATGTAAAATATACTTACTACAGTCTAAGTTGTGGACCTTGTCCACGATAACTTATTCGTTTAGCAGCCGTCAAATTACGTTAGGAGGAATACATTTGATTTTGTTTGTGATTATTTATATTTACGATATATATAGTAGTCAAAAGGACGACTCTTTTCCGCTTGCTAGGAAATCCTGCCAAGTAATCGATAATTAGCGTCTACGTTGACCTCGTCGATACTACTGTCAGTAACGTTCCTATTCTTTACGGATAACTAAATGGTCCTGGCAGTCTAATAGTCTGAAAACGATCTATACTGTAGACTATATAAGATATGCGCTCTAATCACCGGTGAAGATATGACCCCGTTCTCCATTACTAATATTCGATTTAGCTTACGCTGAATGGCGAGATTTGCATATTGATAACGCCGTATCATGACGCCCATTGGATAGCGAAACCGTATTGTGAGTCCTATTGGTTAAATCCTACTGCTAAATGTCCTGAAACGATCCTTCATTTTATTTATCAACCATTCCTATCACTACAATTACATAAACAGTGTTATCTCGAACGGGTCGGATCGGAATTGCCACAAAGAAATAGAGAATATTTTAGCCTGAGTAAGATCGTTGAAGCAGATGAATCTATGGATCTAAAGGAGATGGAGGTATCTATCTTAGGGTAACGGTCGTATTGTCTTACTTCTAGTAGGAGGAGATTTTAACTCTAACAAAAACGCCACCCGCGGGTTCTGCCCTGTGCCTTTTTGCTATTACTCTTAGTTCTACCCGTATTGAGATAGAAGGCTAATCGTACCTGCAATAAAGATTTTGGTGACGAATTGTCTTAACCTAATCGTCCTTTTTCTTACCAATGAACAAAGCTTCCATGTAGGACACAGTTTTCGTGAAAGTATACATGCCTACATTTGATATCGGCGCGGACGGTACTGATGCCCGTCGTGATCTTTTTAGACGGCGGCGCGCCACCGTTCCCAAAGACGAAATAAGAAAGTAGTTGATGGCCTCGTTTTGCGCCCAATTAAATTAGCATTATGATCTACGAAAAAAAGCGAACTTTCCGCGTAGATTTCTCAGGCAGTAACTCAAGCAGCCTGAAAAATCTTCAGATTCGCGCTGGATTCAAGCAAAAAGGTAGAGTAGCGAGACAGACCGCTAGTGCAATTGATAGTAATCAATACAACCGGAACTTGCACAAAACAGTTTACTTTTAAAGGCAGAGAAGTTAATTAACTGGTGCTAGGTGCCTGGTTTATTGTTGCTATAGTTAGCCAACAGCAACGGGTTTGCCAAAGGCGCGGCCGTACACGTTTCCGTGGGTCTCGCCTCGTAAAAAAGATCTCGCGTGAAAAAAAGTAACAAAGATAGTACCGACCCGCAGATTCTCGCGCTTTTACGAGAGGTCACCCACATAGGTGTATCAGTTTCTAGTCATAAAAACTGTCAAAAATAGAAATATTCCATTTATTCACGCCATATCCGATACGTGAAGTGGCCAACTAGTATACTGAGTTGACCATCTTGAGATAGCGATTGACGACGAACTTTGGTATTGCTAACTACGGCTAGCATTGACACTTTGATACGGCCAAAATGTCCAGAGCTACCAGAGCAATATATGTTTTTACGTGTACATGAGTATGTTTTGTGGTCGACGGGTTTTTACGCTTAAAGTCACCTACACTCGCAGCAACTGTTCAACAATTTCAGACTTTCCAGCGTGGGAAAAAGTTTCTTCGGCGATTATTAGGTGTATTTACACCTTCTAATGAATACCCTCATGGAGAAAGCTAAGGCGCCCTGTGCAGTAAACAAGAATTTGCCTGGACACTCGTTGGGTTCACGAGATTTATGAGACAACTTATGCTAAATTGCGTTCATTACGGTAGATAGTGTCCTAGGTTCCGCACATTGTCATCTGACTACGTCAAACCCGACCTATATGACCCGAATAGTCGGTAAATGCGAAATTGTTCGAAATTGAGTGGAGATGCTAAATCTTCGGCAGGTGGCGGGCATGTTCAATGATTGTTTAAACCTTAGGTTGTGTATGCATAGAATGAAATCGTAAAAAATAAAACTGGTCTTGGAGAATCCCAGAGTTTGACACAGGGTAACTACCAAAACATTCAATACTACGGCATTAGAACGAAGACGAACACTGTTCTGCTGCCTTAAACGCGAATCACACTATGGGCATCCTTGGACATTCTCAAGTCACCTGGGTCCGTTAATTCCTGCCCTGAAAACTAGCTAAACAACATCTACAGTAACGCAGAATGAAACCCTACAAAAAGATGTGCCATTGCCGTCATCAGCGGCTTTGAAGATGTCTATATATATATATATAGATTAGTGGGCCTCCCACGAATTTCGCTTGGAAACGGACAAAACCTTTGTTAGTCTCAGTAGAAAGTGGTCCGCTCGATTTCTAACAACCAGACCTGTCTCGCAAGCCTCCTGTTTGCTGCCCGTATTGCTGGTGCCAATCTAGTTGCTCTTCACGTATCTAATTCGGATCCATGATAAAAACATATCGCTTGCTTCTCGTCAGTTCTGGCTTATTCGGGCAGTCGTTGCCTTTGTTTACCCTTGTTCGTTATACTTGTACATTGGTAAATGTCTCCAAGCAATTTTGATCGCTCTTCAAGCGTTACAGCTGCCATTAACTCAAGTGGCTCAGAAAGCACTTTCAATTAGGAAATAACATCGAGTGCAGTTTGCCGTGACGACGCTGACGATATCAGCCACTCGACCGCTCTGTCCTTAACACTACCGACTACACGTTTACGTGCCTAGAGGCTCCAAAGACAATATGGCATGTCGTAGTGATAACACTCATAAATCATAATCTGTAAAGGATCCCACCCTCAATCCCATCTCGTTCCATTATTTGATATTAAGTACTTATTAAGTAAATGAAGTCGCTGTTCGTTTATCACCATTGTTAGCGGACATGTACCCTACTCTTTTCAAACGCCACCTCGTTCCGATGTTCTACGAATTCTTTTATTTATGCATGGTAATATCCTTTAGCATGGCATTACTTTGACCAATACAGTAGAGCAATTTTCTTCGAAATTTTGCGATAAGGATTACATCGCCACAAAGTGAGCGCCACCTTTCATAAAGAGATCCCACCGTGTACGCCATTTGCAAGCGCTTAATCTCAATATCTATTCCCTTTACGTTCCTATAAAAGTACGGATACCAGCCTTTGTTTTTCGACGGAGCCCCGTAACTGGGTCCTAGCTCTTCTCGTGAATATGAGACGGATCTGTTTTTCTACAAACGGCGCTTCTCAGCAGAAATAACACGACGAGTAACAGATCACTGGACGACCTGCCTGAATGCCCCAGCCTTACAAGCCTCTCTTCGGCTTCTGGGCTTATTTATGAGTCGAGATGGGTACACGCTATGCCACCCGGCCGTCGAAATTGATCTCAAGCCCATGATTATATCACCAGGCGAACTGGATAAGAACAGAATGTCCACGAAAGCGTTGGACTTCTCATGTCTGAACGCGGTATTGAAATGCCTAAACGACGGCTATGGCGAACACATCGATGCTATATGTAAGGTGAAGATCGAGCAATTACTTTTCGCATTTTCAATTTCCTCAAACTCGAACATACAAATCGCGCAAACTGCCAAAGGCACAAAAATTCCGCACAACTGAGTGAAGCCCAAACTTGATCCCATCAGTCTATTGGACAGAATAAGCCATACCCCGAAAATGTAATCAAATAAATTATCCAGCAGCAGGACCTAATTGAAAAATGGAAATTATCAAGTAAGTAAATAAATCGCGATAGGAGTGCATTTGCAGCAGGATGCTTCGATAGTTAGACAACCCCGTAGAATGGCAAGGATACGGAAGCAATATTTAAGAGATTATTATAGGCTGTGTAAACATTTTTCGAGACACTCTATGTATATATATATATATTATAAGTGAAAGTCGGCGGAATGCAACAAAGTCTTAAAGTAAAAATATTATTCACTGCCTGTACCTATGTACAGTGCACTGAGATTCTCTTTTTTAGCTAGACGAGAGAGCAATGGAAAACGTTACGAAGTGCAACATAAATCACTTTTTTTCAGTTTCTGATGCTGATTTTTCTAGTAAAAAAAAAAAAAACAAAAAAAAAAAAAAAAAGATATAGACAAACTTGGTCGATAGTTGTGCTACCCTATGAATGAGCATACAGAAGAAAAAGCTTCCCTAAATACAATCTAAATTTTGAATATCTTCATTTAGCCTGCTACTTATTAGCCAGTCGACACAGTCGAAAAGCTTCATACAACAGCTGAGAAGACGAAAAATACAACGAAAAACTATCTTCTGGAATCTAATTAATAGTTGGACGCTTGTGGATTCCTTCTCATAATGTACAGCGAGTTTTGCAAGTAAGACATTTTTGAACCGCCCACGTCTGGAAGCACTATTTTAACTGTTACCGTTCCCGTGGCTTCTTATGAGGAATAAAATCGAAGCGCGGACTCTAATTATGACTATCGTTCACAGACGTGTGTAATCGCTATTAAGCCAGTGAACAAAAAGACGCAGCTCGACGAAAGAAGATAGTGACCAACTTTCAGATTCAGCGACCATTCGTCACCCGATGGTCACCCGACAGCTCTTCGTAGTAAAGTAGCATAGCCCGCGTCTGCTCGCGTCGGACGTTTTAAGCGTCGACACCGACGATCAGACTGTTACTATTGTACGAATGACTTTAGCGGTAACAATTCCGTGCAGCAGAAATAAGTCTAGCAATAAGATAGAGTCGCCATGTAAATGCATTGCGTGTACTCTAGAAAAGTTGAACAGGTGAACTTCATTGAATTTTACTTGAAATAAGAAAGAAAGCAGTCATCTCTTTCGCCAGTATCGATAGTAGGTGGCCGCTACTTCTTAACAGAAGTTTCAGCTGCAGCTGTATTTTCGACGTAACGATTGAAAATACGCGCTGGATCATTGTACCTATCTGAAGCATTGAACGTAGCTTGAAATGAGAAATGCCTCCATAGCACAAACGTAAGATTGTGAACGTTGTTCCAATGGCTGTCCTTTGAATCTTTTCAGCGTGACAGTTAACTGCCGAACAAAACAATGATGACTGAGTTAAGAATGACAGCTATGGCTCTTGCTACTTGGGGCAGGGGAAACGTTTTTACGTTGTAACACCTAAGATAGATGAGATAATAGACACGAAATAATGTCAAACCTTGTGTCTCTGGCGGCCGACACGGTGGGGACCAGTAGACTTCTGCATTTAAAAATGAAAAATTATTTCTGCAATTACCCTGCATTTAGCAGTGGGTCAATAAAGATCTGTCTTTAGTTATATCGAACAGAACTGGTTTCCAGAAATAGACTTAAAAGCAACGAGGCCCATTTTTCTGTCATGACGCTAAAATATTTCGAAGCCACGCTCCATACTTGGAACTAAACAGCTTGGAAAAAAGCAACTCTAAAAGCTTCTTCACAATTTTCAAATTAAGGACGAATATTTTCCAAGATAGTCATATATCTTGCCAACGTCGGCAGGCGTAAGTATTCTAACAAATAACTGTGTCCCAGTATAATAATTAAGACGTTGGTCTTTAGGGTGACGTTTAGCGGTATGAAGATAGCGAAAATTCGGCTGTTATCCTCTAATTTGCCGCTCTGTTTCTTATACTACCCGAAGATTACCCATTTTGGAATGAACGTTTCGCCTAACGCTAAGAGCTTCGTCTTCTAAACTGCTCAGTGAATATGGTTATTCAAGCTACACCAGTGCGTCTGCTGTGTTCATAAAGAAATGAAACACGTTGTTTCGTTCGGACCCTTTATAAAAACGTTATCCACAGCCAAACGGAATTACAAAAATGGTGATGATAGGTCATTATAATTTCGGCGCCAGAAAGACGGTGAAGAACCCCGAGCGAGGTCCTCTTCATTGGAGTACACTGTTTCATGCTACCGCAGACCAGCCAACGTCAACGAAGCTCAGAAAAGTTGACCAGCTAAGTGACCTTGTTTATATTCAATTATCAAAAAATTGCAAGTGTCCTCTGTCTGAAATTAACATCTCGACACAGCAGCCATTTGTTTTTGATGAAAATCTAAGCTATTTAACCTTAAAATTTAAATGTGAACACTTAATAGAAACGATATCTACCATTACCAATAAGTTCAATAGCCTATAATATTAGTCTCTGCGCTTTGGATGCTTCTTGCCACCCATCGCTGGACGAAATGTTTATTTACAGTTAATCCGTTTTACACTCTACACATTTTTTTGTACATTTTACATCGGCTTTGCGTTTGCTTGAAGACACTTTTCATATTCCGAGTGTGTCGTTCGTCTGCTGTTATATGTTCTACGTTATCCAGCCCTTTGTGCTGGAAAGGTCCTTCTATACAACATAATAAACATACATATAGGCAACTTTTCTTTTATAGATACTCAAACTATAAAAATCTCCGTCAATGAAAACCCGCACTTGTTCTAGAATTGGGTTTTACTTCGGTGGTCATGTCAGAAAGCTGTATATAGTTGAACTTGCTTCAAGCTGCCTGCACCACGGTGTTATGTCTCTAGGGCTACTATGGTGAGTCACATTGGATCATTTTATAGTATCATACGCATCGATATCATACAGTAGAACTTTTACACGTGGAAAATAAATGGTGGAATTACTCGATTATAGAATTAAAGCTCTGTAAAGAGAGGGGACATACCAACTATTAACATGAACAAGACTGGACTGAGACTTCGGCTATTACCAGTCAATCCGTGTTCATACAGTTGCCAGCTTTTAAGTAACTGATGTCGGCCTCTATTAATGGATCCGTTTCGATATCGATTATCACAGATATTACACAACTCTTAGTAAGTACATCTATTCTATCTGTCGTACCTTTCAAACATCTATAGTATAATATTGGATTTACTTTATTTATTTTATGTACTGTACATATGCTCACTTATATTAGACAAGAAAGCTGCTCATTTAAAATAGCCCCCGGCTTTGGCAAATTAGGGAGAAACTGATCAGCTTCGTCACAGCCGTTTGGTTTCACTTGGTCCTAATAAATGGCAAGATACTTATGTGTACGCCTATGTATAGATACGCCTTTCCCCCCTCTGAGTACTGCTCGTTAATTGTGGAAAAATTTTATCAGCGATATTTGACAATGTTCTGTGTTGTTCTGCGACGACTTGACCCTAGCAGCGGACTTGATTAGACGGTCCGTGTAAATGACTTTCTTATAATTTCATCGGTCTACTGTGGATCGATGATCTATAGGCGCGTTCACAAACAAGCGTCTCTTTGTGTAGCTATTGAAGGCATCTTTGCTAATGTTCGCTATCAAATAGGCATGCCTACCGATGCTATATCGGGGCATAATGGATTCCGCTCGCGCGCTTTGGGTAGCGCGTAACGAAGCTTGTTCCAGAAGTCTTTTTCGCCCCATTGCAGGAATGTGCTGTGCTTGATCCAGGTCCGAATGTTAAAGTCCAGCTCACTATGGCACATTCGACCCACGAATATTATGATGATTTTTTGGGGATTGTTGTGCAGAGCGTCACAATGTGCTAGCTTGAATTCGTAACCGCACCAGTCGTTCTTGAGGAAGCTTTCCGATATTACAATTATCGTTTTTCGAGAACTTTCAACTGCCTCGCGGATGGCCTCACTTAAATACTGTCCTGTCATTGGCAGGTCACGGTGATGTAAACACAGGCGGTAAATGGGTTTGCCTAATTCCAGTCGGGAGGCAAGTTTTTCAGCCACAAAATCTTCATCTGATTTGCTGTACGACACGAACACGTCAAATAGTTTTTCCTCTTCGATTGATGGATGACAGAACATACGAATTCCGCATCGACTGCGTAACCCTACCCCTGATTGATTGCGGCACGTCAAAACAGTTACGAGCACGGCTGCTAGCAGTAGAGGAACAATGATGAGGATATAGGTCGATAACAGCGAGTCGCCAAAAGGGAGAAACCGAACTTGCCTTGCCAACGATGTTGCTTTGGATAGGCTGTGACAATCAGTTACGTTGAGCTCCCATAGCCGAAGCGCTATCGTCTCATTATACACACAGGACATATCAGCTATGTCACTCACAGTGTCACCTCTCTCACGAATATAAATGGCAAGTGGGTTCGTAAAATCACAACTACACGTCCAGGGATTTAGGGCTAGGCGGAGATCGATAAGGTGCTCAGTGCGTCGGAGGGACCAGATCGGTAGCATGACTAAGTAATTTCGGTCAAGATGGAGGATCTCAAGGCTCCTCAGCTGTGCGAATGTGACGTTGTTCACGTACTTCAGCTGATTATTGGATAGATAAAGCTCACGTAGATTTGAGAGATTCGTGAATTCCTGACCACGTAATGCCGCTATTTGGTTATCTTCTAGATGTAGCACCCGCAGTTTATGTAGGCTAGCAAACGTTCTCGGCTCAATTACAACAATATTAGATTGATTAGCTAAAATCACTTGAATATTGTCCCGATGAATAAATGCGAGCGGCGTCAATGTATCGATGCTATTTCCGTCGAAGTGAAGCTCAGTCGCGGCGAACGGTAGTTGTTTAGGAACGGCGGAGTGTTTGCCCGAACCGCAGTCGACAATATTGGTAGTCCACGACAGGTCGTGGTAACAGGTACAATTCTGCGGACAAATTATTTCACAGGCGCAACTTTCAAATTCGCAGCAATGGCACGAAGGCACACAGCGACGTTTGTACGTACACAGAAATTCTGACGGTTTTAAACTGACTAGAGGTTGAACGTAAGCGCTTTTCCCGAAACCCGCTTTACACTTAACGTTTTCTATGTCGATAATTCGCGGAAACTGACGTATCTCCTT
This sequence comes from Varroa destructor, assembly GCF_002443255.2. Classification (NCBI taxonomy): domain Eukaryota; kingdom Metazoa; phylum Arthropoda; class Arachnida; order Mesostigmata; family Varroidae; genus Varroa; species Varroa destructor. The sequence continues at coordinate 17,564,126 of NW_019211456.1, forward strand.
AGCTGAAAACCTTGAAGGAACTTGCAGCTTTTGAATCCAGTCCATATGGCAATCGCAGAGATACGGGTTGTTGGAAATAGCGAACTCCGGCAAAGGCCGGTGCGTAGGAACCTCACTTACTTGCAGCATAGCCATCTCGACGCCTGGAAGAAGATTGTTCGTCAGATCTACTCGAGTCAGGTTATGCTTTCCTAAAAACGCGAATGATTGAATTCGTGTGATGCTGTTGTTGTTTAGGAATAGAACTTCAATGTCGTTAGGTATAGAAGATGTATCGATATCGGTAAGTCGATTGGATGAAGCATCGAGTGTGCGTAGCTTTACGTTCTGTACGAGCTCAAAATAGTTTCCAAGTGCTTCTATCTGATTGTCGTGGATATCCAGCCATTGAAGTCCAGTTGGAATTAATGCGTAATCAAACCAGCGCAGTCGGTTTGCGGATATATTGAGCATAATCATATCATGTAGGCTGTTAAATAGGCCGTTTGTATCCTCAATCTCGTTGGAATCGAGACGAAGAAAATGAAGTCCAGAAATGGCGTTAAACGTATCCTGTTCAATATTTCGAATACGATTCCGTGCTAGGTTAAGGTTACGCACCGTCGCTATATTATAAAAACTACGTCGATTGATGCTCCTAATTCTGTTGGCCATTAGGTTGAGCGCGTGGAGATGGCCTAAACCTTGATACGGTGCATCTGTTACATCTACGATTTCATTTTCCGACAGATCAAGCGAATGCAGTCGTTTAAGTGATGAGACAGCTCTAGGAACCTCTTCTAGGTTGTTGCCGGACAAGTTGAGTTCCTGGATAATGGAGTTATTCTTAAAGGCGTAATCGTCTATTTCTTTGAGGCGATTATTTTCCAGATGTAACACAGCGATGGCTGTGAGTCCCATAAATAAATCAGCGCTAACCGTTTTAAGACGATTGAAGCCTAACATTAGGGCGTGTAGATTTTCAAGTTTGCTAAATGTGCTATCTTCGATGAAGTCTATCAGATTATTCTGCAGGAGCAAAGTTTGAATATTGATGACGGAGCGAAACGCGTTAGAATGGATCCGTGTAAGACGGTTATAGTTAAGATCCAGATGAGTCAGGCTCGAAGGAGCCTCTGATTCAAGCCATTCCAATGATGAGAGCTGATTATGAGCAAGGTCAAGCACTGTGATTTCCCTAAGTCTAGCTAACAATCCGGGCGGGAGTGCACTGAGCGAATTGTTGCGCAAATATAACTTCGATATACGTGGCGTCGACTGAAATAGAGAGCTTGGTAACGCCACCAATTGGTTGTGTGCCAAATCGAGATACTTTATATAAACTAAGCCGAAAAAAGCGCTAAACTCAACCCTAATAATTTGATTATAGCTTAAATATAATTCCCTGAGATTGGTCAGAGCAACAAAGCTGTGCTCTGATAAAATTCGAAGGTTATTGTGCGTCATGTCCAAAACTTCAACGCCGAGACTACATTGGCCTTTCGAGTGAGAAAATCCGGTACTAGCTACGCTAATGAACCTGTTCCTCGTGAGATTCAGAAATCGCAGTTGGTCCATGCCACACAATAATTCTTCAGGTAACTCCTCGATACTGTTTTCACTAAGATCTATGCATTCGATTTTTTCGAGGGGTTTAAGGCTCGCAGGCGACAGGCGCAGTGACCAATTATCCGCCGGTGAATTAAATGTCTTTATCGTAAGGTTCTTTAAATTCGAGAGACCGACGAACGCTTCTGAAGGTAACGACTCCAACTTGCACCTTTCGATATTAAGAACTTGTAAATGGCGCAGATGTTTAAATGAACTGTTCACCATCTCGCCTTTGAGCAAATCGTCATCGCACTTAACGGTAAGTTTTACCATTAGGCGAGGCATGATCAGTGAAAAATTTGTCGGATTTGATCCGCCCTGCAACGTACACACGTTGCAGGTCATTGAAATATCTTTTGTTTCAGGCATTACCTTCCAAGAACAGTCTTCAGGGCTGATATAAGCCGTGTTCGCAGACGCAACAATTATAGCCCAGAACTGGCAGTATAACATCGCCAGCCTGATGCTCCGAACGCTTGTAGAACTCATGTCGCAACACAGATTACTTCACGCACAGACAATGAAACGAAATCCGTATCTGAAAACGAACGTAGTTTTTCAGACGATATTCATCCGGTGATCTTAATGTTCATGTTACATCCTGTCGCGTCGAAGGCTTTATTTTGCTCTGTCGAATCATGTCATACTTCTCTTTTAAGGAGTTAAAATTTCGAACAAATCACCTTGAGAGATCATCATTTTCTCATAGTTTCAACAACTTGATACGACTGTCTGAGTTTTTTCCGGTAACTTTTCGCCTCTCCTGTGAGAGTAACGTTACTGAAACAGAAACTGAACGACAAAGCAACGCTCAAAATCCCCCCAGCCCTCTCCCTTCGGATGGCGCCCAAAATAGGGAAAGAGCTCACACCACCCACCGTCCGTCAGGGAGAGGGTGATAAGCTACCCGCTGTTTGAGAGGTGAAAGGATAGAACGATTCGACACTGGGAAGTTTTAACCACTCTTTGCTATAAGTAGCTTTCTTTTTTTAGTTAGCTGAAGCTGGCAGTTTAAATAAGGAAAAAAATCTATTTAGTCATCAATGCAAGGAGACTAATTGATCAGATCGTAAATGTTTTAATGTAATAAAATGAAATATGGATATCCTTTGTACCTTACACAAACGACCCAGAAGTCTCTTTTTCATCGCACATTGGCTTCAGCCGCGAAGTATCCACCGGACCCCTCAAGGGAGAGAGAAACAGATAGGTAGATAAATAGACAGATGAAAAAGTGAGAGAGAGCGAGCGAGCGAGAGAGAGAGTGTCGTGTGATGCGGGTTGGATGCGAAGAGAGCAAAATGTTTATTCTTTTATTTATTTAGCTCGTGTATGACGCTCGTTTTGTTGTAGGTTACAACTGTTTTTTCTTCATCTAGTTTTTTGCCTAGCTTCGACGAATCAAAGCCGCCTACAGACTGTTCTTGTAGCAGAAACCGCGAAATGCGTACGGATCTTCTGTAGAAATCGACGATTATCGCTTCGCGATAACGTTGCATCAGATCGGGAGATATTAGGAGGACTTCGCCATCGATTATCGATGAAAGCCCTAGTGTTATCGCTGCAGGATTAATAGATGCGTCTACGCTTGTGAATTTTTGTTATTTCATCTTCTATTGAGGTAGTTCTATCCTTTGTTCTTTCTGTTCCACCGAAAAGCAGCTCTGTATCCATGGAATCGTCACCGCCTTACCGGCCTGACGCATTTCCGCGGCCTTCATCATGATGCCAATCATAAGCTTGTAGAAACGTTGGTTTCGCTATTCTGCCTGTCGACAGGACGGCGATCCTGTGGTTCGTCATCGTCAGGATTCGAACAAACGATTGCAAATAAGTACTTTTACAATGCAGATTCAAGAGAGTTAGTATAGCTGACCGGTGTGGCCGCGCCATTTTCGGAACCGTATTTAATTATAGCGCTATGAAAGGGGCGTGCACCACGTCCGATACAGTTGTCGCTATATAACATCTCGTCGAATTGATAAAACTTTTGCAGGTATTCACGAAAAACATCTACAACAATGTGTCCGCATTCATCTAAAATGGGTTTGTTCCAGTGGGGCAAACATGGTCTGAAAAGCTATTGTACCAGGAATAACAAACATTTTTTGATAGGCGAACGCTTGAAAATAGCTACGTATCCCAGGACAAATGGCATGATCGAGATAAAGGATCTACATAACAACAAATATACCTACCGTAGATCATGTCAGTCCCCTTAGAGTGTACTCACAATATCCCAATCAGTACCAACAGTTTACCAACTAAACCCCCATATTACGCGAGTCTAGTAAAGCATAAAAACCAAATCTGGCCTTCACTGAGTATAAACACGTCTCGTCTCAATTTTGCCAAACTATGCTATTGACTGCGTAGCACCTAACACAGGCTGTATCTCGCAGCTTCACCAAACTCTCGGCGACCTCGACAGCAACTTTTGTTCTCGTTACTGTTTTTAGTGGTGACCTCCGAGCACTTATAGAACGAGCTGCATTCTGAACGCTAATCCTTCGCCATCGTCGCAATTAAAACTCCAATTGTTTTCTACATGCGTATTTTTTTTTTGCTAGAGGCCTTCGCTTCTAGCAGAAACGCGATACTAGTGATCGTAAGTGATTTGGATGTCCCAGAATTGATTTGTGTCAAATCATGACATCAAGAATGAAGGTCGAAGCTTTTTACTTTGCCAATGACGAAGAAGCGAAAGACGAGTACTTGCTTGACCCTTAGAAACGAAATATCAAAGTAACGATGGTGAACCTGCAAACCCTTTGAACTGGCCTGCTTCTCCTGACGTCACGGTAAATTTAAAAACCAGACAATGATGCATAGTTAAACATGAATGTCTGTACGCGTTACTTCTGTCTATGAACTCTTCGGTGATACATTACAACGACGTCATCGCCATGGGCCAAAGTGCTCACCGAGCCGATAAAAGTGTTCACAAAGCATCAATCATTGCTGATTGGTTAACTCTCTGGGTGTAATTTAGAGCGACAATAATAACGATCACAGATCTGTCACTTGAATCGCAGGCCGCAAAATCTCATCGATGACCATTTAGATGCCACTCTACGTTCCGCAGTACAAGAGACCATTTAGCAGGTGAGGTCCAGCGATATCGAAAACCTCTATCGACAACGTAAACGTAGATTACCCTGTAAGTCGACGTCCATGCGTGCTCGAATAGAGGTATTTTAAACCTTAAACGTATTTCTAGCCAAAAGTGTTTCGAAATATCTGTAAAATATGGTCAAACAGATTAGTTGGTAAGGCTGAAAATTTCCTGGCCGCTGCGAGCCTTATTAAATAACTATTTTTTTTTATTGTTCCAGTGAATCATATCATACTAAAGCAGTGTCGTCTTAGCAGAGGCAATCGTATGTTTCAAACAATGCCCTAGATAAGTTTTCTGGATATAGTTTAGTTTGCAGTTATCGAATATTTGTTGTAGTTAATTTTTAGTTCTGTAAATATTGATTGCCCAATTGACCACGAGGACCGGATGGAAAATTGCTCAAGGAGCGTCCTTTGTCCTTGTCAGCTCTGATATTCGAAGAGGAGGGAGAGCGTACATGTAGTAAGGTGTGAGATCAGATTAGTCAAAAGCTGACTTTTCGAAACGAATGAGGCATGCGCGAGCTATTAGTACTCACATATAATAGAGAACAAATGTTTTGATCATTTCTCCGGTTAATCAATTGTTATCGACGAATCTGGCGTTTAGACATCTTTGGATAAAGACTCACAATTGCTAATCTAGCTTTTCAATCAATTGGTGCTATTCACAATCTCATCACACACGGTCTCTCCATGTAAAAGGTCGAACTAATGAGAGATGCTATTTGGTGTAATCACTGGCAGGCCGTCACCTTGTTAAAGACGACGCCAGTCATCATAACGAAACACTGCTATTTTTAAAGCGACATAAGGCAAAAGGGCTTGCTATATTTTATAAATCGGATACGTGTGATTTCCCTGACGGGATGCACCAATCGTATGCGCAGTGAGAAATCTAGAGATCGCTTTGAAGTCAATTGAATAATTAAAATAATAATAATTGAGATAATTAAAGATAGGAAGTGTCTTACAATTCATTAACTCATTTCTCAACAGGTAACGTCTAATAACTGTTGAATCAGTGAAAAATCCGTGAATATACAAGATAGGTGAGTGCCTTCATAGAAAAGATGTCCCGATAGAGACGTTTAAAGCGACAGTCTTGCAGTACATAATTTTATCTAGTTTGATTCTCCTTGACTATGACATCGTGTATCACGAATGCAAACTTAAGAGTAAACAACCGTCAGGATAAGCTGTATTTCAGCTCACGCACGAGTGCGCTTTATAACTTTATAACAGAATCAGGAAGTAACTAGATACAACAGATGTTTTCGTCGACGCCCCTTCTCCCTTTTAGAGAACATGCACATAGAACCTATAGAGTAGCAAGGAACTAATTACTTCTAGAAAAAGCTCACAAAAAGCCACTGCCAAGAACCAGTCGCTAGAACGTTTCGAATAACGTCAAAAAGCCACCCCCTAAACATTTTTCCGCTAATCACAGGTCTTCGACTTTCTTGTGAGGCAAATTCGATGTTTCGATTCTCGTCGATCCCGTTTTTCGTCCGTTCGATTTTCGTCCCTTTCGACTCTAAAACATCAAAACATTCTACCGCGTTTCATACAAACGCTCGCCTTTTCACCCATCCACAAACCACAAAACAAGCCAGAATGTTCAACTAGACAAGATGCAGCTATGCTTCACGTTTCTTTCTTAAAATGATCGGGCCAACTTAGTAGAGGGGCTCTGTGTGCGATCTGATAACAGGTTATCGGGGCGCGGGGTATCGGTTCCCTGCTATACTTCCGGGAATGCGGCGTTCCTCTGCAACGTGACCTCGCCTAAAGATTAGTGGAAAGGAAACGCTATAACAAAAAATAACGCATTAGAAAAGTGTGTTTTTTTACAATGAGCAGTACATTGCATACGACGCCATCGTAGCTATGAGAAGGCATGGAGCACCGAGCATTGCATCGTCGTTCCCATATCATAGTTGACCACTGAATTTTTCGAAGCTCGCATGCTCTCTTTTCTTGCTTTGTTAAGCAGATCCTATATAGTCGGCTTTGTTAATTCACTGGAACAATCGATGGGGCCATACCAGGGTGGCCGCAAGTGGGAGAGTGGGGCTTTACATGAATAGAGACGAAACGTACTTGCACATCTCACAGCCTCCAAGATCAACATGTCGAATGTGGTTATTACATAACAGGAAATCACCTCATGCGAACGCAATATACGAAGACGACGGCCGTAAGACAGAGCATCTTCCACTATTGTTTGACCGGACACCACACTCTGGCGGTATATGTATCCATATCCACTCATGGTCACATTACAGGAGAAGCTGGCCTGACGAGAGGTTTCCACGAACCGATACAAAATATATGAGTGCTTTCCCTATGTTCCCTTCCTTCCAAATGAAAACCTGACGTTATGGATCATTACGGCAGATTCGCACGAGTCACCTACTATATCAGCGGCATGGCTCGGTATAGTTCGGTATATAGATCTTTTGGGGGAACTGGGACAAAGACTGTAGTAATCGAGGTTCAGGAACCTAGACATTTTGCAATGTCGACCCCACCTATTAATGTTCGAGTCATCAAAACGGTGAAAACGCTGGCGCAGGAGGGATTTTTTGTTATTACAGCCAGCGCTAAGCTGTGTCAACCTTTCGATATGTGCACTAAACCTAGAAGTGCATGTATTTTTCCTATCGAACCCATCAGTCTATCTAAAGAGTTAATTTCTCACCCAATGATTCGTTCAGTGCACCATTCGCTTCAAGCAGGAAATCCACTTTGCCAGATACAGCTGCCGTTGTCATAGTACTTCATAATGAACGCTCAGTTTCACGTACAACGACAGCAATGCCGGCGGATGTTCAAACTAAGAGACCCTTAACGTAGTCGTTCGCTGATCATCAAACGGGGGTCTGAGGATCACGCCCAACCCAATCCAGATATGTTTTAAGCCACTTCATTTATACTGTTAAACATTTAATGAATGCGAAAAAAATGTAGCTAAATTATCTACGAAACATATCCTCTCAATTTCTATATCACTCGATCAAGTTTTACTGTAGAACTAGGGACATCAATATGATTGCTTTACGTAACAACATTTAGGTTGTATAGATCATGACGGCTCGACAATAATGATCTAAGTTTGCTAAAGCCTATTTGGGATTTTTTGTCTAATTACATATGTCCTTAGTATAGTTCAGCGACTAAGGAGGCCTATCAAGTATTTCTTTGGTTTGAAGCATAGGGGGAACGGGCTATGTGATGCGGAACTATTTCAAGTGTTTTATCAGGGCTATTATTCGATTGAAAGTTTACGAAGAAGTTCTTGAATGAGATAGTTTAAGAGGATTCAGTTTTGCCGAACATGGTTATCGAAATGATTCCTTTTAGAGGAAAGGATCCCTGAACAGTCATTAGGGTTTTCGTTGGTCGAAGAAAGTTTCTGGGTCCTACAACAGACGGCTTATTTTGCACATCTGCATCTGTAAGTTTAGCCCAGTTTATGTTCTAAACCGAATTCTCCATCGATGCGTCAAGTAAATGGCTTCTTATTTAATCAATCGAAAGAAAAAAACACGTTCTTGATCACCGCGTTTGTCAGGAAAAGGAGATCACTAATGGCTAATCGTAAAGCAGCCGAATGTTGCGATGTCTAAAAGAATCACAATTCAGGGCAACGCTTTCCTCCCCCATAGCTATAAACTGCTCAGAAACATGAGCAGATACTCGTCGACGAAGAAAAGCGAAACTGATTCTTGAAATAAGGTTTCTGTCTCTCCCTACCGGTTTTAAATAGTTCGCGCGCATCTCTAGATGCTCATTACTGCGGTCAAGTACGCTGTACTGCGGAGGCACAAAGCAAGCCGACGAGGCCGGCACTTATGATCGGGCTCCCCTCATTAAAGGACAGGGATGCTCATTAATCTTCAAATAGAGAGATACAACAAACATGCGCTGTGTTTCTGCTTTTCACGCACTACATATGAATGGTTAGTAGTAGAGTAAAATAACTGCGAAAGCCAGTTTACTTGCGCAGAACTCTTCAGGAGTTCAGAAATGTCAGAATTAGAGGAGAAAAAAGCCGGCTCAGTTCAGCTTACGCCGTGATACTTACGCAGCCCGAATCGAGAACAATAGGATCGAAACTACTCTATCGCTGTTTTCTTGTCAAATGTAATGCTTGTCTACCTATCTGAACATCTTTTTCAGCAGCATGTGAGCGCCGAGATCGCTATCTGCATGTAAAGTAATTCCTTGTTAGATAGACATGTTTTATAGTAAACGGTAGCTTACGAGACGTCTCAAAATATCCACTAGAGTAGTGATAATCTTAATGATTGATAGCCTCCGGCAGTCTGTAGGAAGGAGTACGGTCATCCTATGATCAAACAAATATCTAAAACGAAAACATCCCCTGTTTGACAGAAAGTCGCTCCTGAGAATTTTGAGCCGCGTTACCCTTCGCGGCCAGCTAGGTAGCATTGAAAATAGCACTAACATCAGTAGACTACAAACTACAAACATAAACGCATGCGTTCAATAACAAAATATCAAGGTCCACAGCTTGTGTACAATTCATTATTATATTATGCAATTCAGTTCCTTTATTCTCCCTCAAGCTTCAGTTTCTTTTTTTATTTACTGCCCAGCGACCGTTTGCGTTTCTCCAGCCCCAATATCATTAATTTCTAAAGATGTGTCGTGTAATGAAGTGGTCCTTGTCTTACCTTGTTCGGATTACCTATTCATGCAACATGGCGTAACTCCGGTTGTAATTAAAAACTTACATTGTACTATGACGTCGTAATGAGTAACGTATTTTTCTGCTAATTTCAGGGACACGTTATGGTCAAGGTTCGAAGGCGGGCATAGATAGACTTTGTTTCGCCAGCTAGCCGTCCGTCTGATGGAATGGCGTAAAACTCGAAGCATGGAGAGGCGATATGGACATCTTACCGCGATTTAGCAGCGAATGGATGAAAAATTTTACTTAACCCTACAATATCAGAAATAATGTTACGACATATGGGCAATGAAATAGTTTGAGCGAACAATTTTTATGTTCTATATAATTGAGTTTCATATTCAGGAGTATATAAATTTGTCCGAATATTAGAACGTAATTGTTTCGTTCCAGATAACTTCAGTGCTTTGATAGGACCGATTGGTTCAACTTATGATACTATTAGTTGCTTTGTGGTAAAACGTTTTAATTCGGCCTGCCAGACTGGACATACTCACTTTGAACAATCTGTGTTGTAAGCTTTCATAAAATCTACCATAGGACAAAGATAAAAGTGAAAAGTACAACTATAGTCTCATCACAATTAAAAACATGCGTTTCTTAAGAGGACATGGGTCGGATACGAAGCTAGCGTTTATTGGCCTTCTGACGTGGATTTTACGGCATCGATCTGTACCCCCATGAATGAAAATATTTTCGGAAGTTTGTTGACCAAAAAAGCGAGTATCAGTATAAAAAAATTATCGATTATGTGTTAAAAAGGAACCCTTAAAAAAATGCTTGCTATATAGTTCAAGTGTAATTAGAAGTCTACCGGAAGGTCACGACGTTATCGCTGGACGCTTGTAATACTCAGGTGCTTCTTCTCACATCCCTATATAGAGTTCTCGTAGACATCGCTACCTCGTTTCTACATATAGTATGGTGATTGGCGTTGTTGAATAACTGTGCCTTCTTTCATAAAGTTTAACATTAATGGATACATAAAAGGAAACCAGTTTTTAGTCTCGCACAGGATTTGGCCAAGAGCGAGTGTTTAGGTAAATTGCCGACCGCACATGGTTGCAGTCGATAATGCTTTCTGCTGCGATTATGTTTATCGATAAAGGCTGATTATGTCAAATTAAAGCACCGATGGTGATTGTCGCTTCGTTTGTTAGACCAATTTCTAATATTCTAGGGTGATTTTCCTAGTTTATAGATACGCAGTGTAAAATGTGCCAGTGCTAACTACCAAAACGGATCCTGTTTCCCTGACCATTGTCAACCTGCTACAATGATTTCCGCTCACTCTTGAGCTAGCAAAGGCATATTTAGAGACTTGCTCATTATCGTCGTCCAATTTATTATAAGCGTCATTACCAGCGTCATATAATTCGTTAGAAGAAGAACGCGCCTTACCTCGTACGTAGCTGACCACCGGCCACATAGTTACAGTCGCTGCTTTTAGCTTTCCTAATTAGCAAACGCGTTTAGTGAAGGTAACGTTTTAATAAACGCTTTTTTTGTTGAGCTTCTTTTGGCTTGCCACTCGAACTTGGCTATCCCGGAATCAGCGTAGTCGACTAAATCTACATGGGTCCTTTTGTTTACGCCCGTTAAAGCGATTTGGTTCCCAATTTTTTTCTTTTCGAAGACGGGCTCGTGACAACAGCGACATAACTGGCAATCCTTCCGCTAGAATCATTGCTCAAAGTACACATAATGAAAAAAGAATGTTTTTTACGAATCTTATTTGAAGAGCTAATGAAATGACGCCGTTCATCTACGCTGCTCTGTCCTTCACTATCCGTATGCGCCCCGTCGATCCGTTCGGCCCATTTCAAGCTTTGTTACTGTATTAATTGAACGCCGCTTCGCCCACACCTATGTGCACTGATAATCTACATATATATATATATATATATATATATATATATATATATATATATATGTGTTTGTTTTCAAGCAAGTGTTTGTGGTTCAGCTTGTTAAAAATATAGCTATGTGCCGTTATATTAGCGGGTCAGATAGATCTAATTTTACCGAACATTACGTCTAAGCAAGCGTTCGAATAAAGCCACTATTGTCCGATGCCGCCGCCGCCCCTCTTGCTTGAATAGCATGAACCACTCCATCTAGCTTTGCTGATTCATACTTCACGGGTATCGTAAAACATAGTCTATCTCACCAGCCGCCAATGTATGCCCTAATCCAAGTGTAGCAGCCCGAAACAGCTATGGGCAATGCCAGCATTATTTCATTATTGCTACGATCCGAAGACACAACGATCCACCGCAACTGCTCGAATTGCCCCAACGAATTTGTTATTTAGTGCAAGATTAATCCATCGCATGTGTCCAGTGAATTTTTCATAATCAGTTAATTTTTCGTATAAAATGACTAGTTAGCTTTTTGTCTTTTGCGATTCTTTTTGACGGCCAAATTGCTATAAGCTGATTCGTGTACGCCGCCTGGAATAATCTCAAATTCCTGCCGACTAAATCAGATAAAAGCCTACTCTTTTTCTGTGTATCGTCGTGAAGGGGTACGCAACGGTTATCTATACGCAAAATTCATACTTAAGCCGGTTATAATGGCAGCACGGGTGAACGGTCCTCGTTATTCAGTCTATCGAACCGCTGACGCCAGATCGTAACGCCATAATGGCTTTTAGCAACGTCGACGGCCACAGTCGATCGTGCAGTAGATTTACGCGCGTCATTCAAACTACTACTGCAAGGTCGCTCATTGATACTTCTGCTACAAAGACGAACAAATTAATAACGAAACAAAGATGCCGTAAGGTATACTAGATAGCCGTCATCGCATCATAAAATTCAGCGAATGCGTCAACTGAAGAGTAACATGCAGTGGGGCATGCAGCAAGAATACCAAGCGACAACGGGATCTAGTGCGCGCTCTTCGCCCAAATAGCCTTCCAGATGTCGGCAAAATTGACAGGACACTTCTGACTCGACGGAAAAACTGAAAGGCCATCAGTAAAGCGTGCCTTAGAAGAACTGTCATATCGCCTTTTCCACTGGAAGCACGTCTTGTATTATATTGACTTATAAAATTCAGCGTCATAAATCAAGTTCTCGCAGATACCGCTGACGGCGGTAGCAGACGGCCTCAGCGTGAACTTTGGTTTGGCAAAACTGCTTTATTGTCATGCCTTCTCTAAACGGAGCGGATACAAAACAATCTGTGTCTCATACAGGTAACTGCCATCAAGTACTTATCATTAATTCCGCGATGTTTCACTCTGCGCTAAACTATCTGCGAATCACCTCGAGTATGGTCGGATCTGTTTTGGAAAGCTTTAGGTTAACATAACAATGGTAACTCAAGCCTTCTACTAAGCCGGAATTAAGAAAAACGTTCCCAGATAAGTGAATGTAACCTTACAATAAATTTAATTATATGCATTGCCTCTGCTGTACGAATCATATAATATTACTCAGTCGTACCAAAAGGTGATTGGATTGTTTTTGTACATAAAATCATTAAGATCCTTCGTCGCCATTAAAAAAGAGTCGCTACAAATGCGCTTACTCCAAAAACTTAAACGGCAATGCAGCTTCAAGGGATTTGCCGTCCTTGTAAAGGTTAGATTGGCGTGCACGTTTTGCTAGAATTATATGTCTATGACGAAATAATGGTTCTCTATGCTCGTTTTTAGCTTTCTCGACTGCCCTTGTCTTTAAGCGCTGCTCCAAGGCCACTGAGTGACTAGATAAAGTATGCGGTACAGGCATAGTGCAGGAGTAGTGATTGTTTTCATAATTACGTCACAGAAGCGGTCAGACCAAGAGACGAATATGTCGGACGGTAAAAGCCACTTAGGCACAAGCAAAAACATCGTAATTGCTGAACACAGATACTGGCTTACTAATCTTTGTTTGGTATGGTCGCAAGCACTACCTAGCAGTCTTGTCCGTTATCTGTAAATTTGGAAGCGAAAATGGCAATGATAGAACCCCATGATAACTTGCAAACAATTTAATCTTGTTAGTAAGAAGTTTACGCTAAAGATAAACTTCCCCGATTCATGCGCATGGGTGTCTTGAGAGTGGCATTGTATAGCAACTGTGCATTATGGTAGTACAGACGAAACGCTCTATCCTATTTCCCTCTGGAGAGGTCGTGGGGGGGGAGCTAAATATGCCAGAATGCTCGAATTGTCTTTGAATTTTTTATCGTTCCGTTCAACGTCGAAAAGTATGTGCACGAATGAATGGATCCAGTGGCTTTTTGTACCGTGAGACTTTTTTATTGCTAAAATGAATAATAGTAATATAAAGTCTGTTGTTTTGTTGCACAAGCAGTAATTGGACTGTTAGCACGGGTATTGGATATGGTAAATAGTGCAGAATAAATTTACGGAGGCACGATGCGTATGCAGTCGCGCAGGCGTAGTAGGTTGCTGCTACTCGTGAACCAATGTGCTTCTAGTCCGAAAATAAAGTCACCTTCTTCTCAGCGAAGGCTGATTACTGCTCATATGATGTACTTATCACTGCCGCATAGCCATAACATGTGGTGAAGGAGTAGATTTGGTCCATGCATCAAAGGTTAACTTACTTTTTTTTTTGTACTTTTATATTGACGCTTCATTCCGTCAGTTGACTGTGTTTTACTGCAATACGGCCATAGTTTTTCCTATTTCCCTACCCACTCTGATTAGTTCCTTCTACGTTTATCCTGCTCGTCTGTTGTTAAAAGCCCAAGCGTATCTGATTCGAGCGGTGCTCACAGAAACATTTGATAAAAGGTGCGTCTGTTTAGTCAAATACAGGCTGCTAAGATTAACTGTGGACACTGTCGACTAGCTATTCTTCGTTGTATGCAATCGTCTAGTTGGGCCGGTCATCTAGAAAAATCGAGTTTGAAGTATGTCTACACAAACATGTTGACTGAACCTTACGTACGATAGTAGATCGTGTCTGGTCTACACGCACATACTGATTGCAGTAAACATCAATGCCGTTAATGTTACGCCTGTAGAATCCAAATGTTGTACCTGTTTGACGTCACGTTTTCTTTAGCTTATAAACTGGAATGAACGAAGCGAGCAGAAACGTTAGCAGTGGGCACCTTCTGCTCCGTTAAGGCGGACTCGTGAAGAGTAGCGAAAAAGAATCATCGGACGATCTACCCGAAATGCAAACCCACTCATGTAAATATCGCTTATATTAGAGTGAAGGAACTCGTTGTCTTTCAGTTTAAATAATATATATCTTTATATATATATCAGATATCTATATATATATGTATATATATTAGATATATATATATATATATATCTATATAGATCCAAATCTTAGCAACTAAATTTCCCTTTTGATCACCTTCTTTGAAACTAAACATTGCTATTTTATACCCGCTTTTTTACAGACCGCGATCGCCTTATCCACATTACTACCTAGGCCTACTTTAAACATTGATTACACCGAGTCGAGTAACGCATTGACTAGTGATTTATTTACATAAAAACTGTAATTTGTTTATAATATTTATTATTTGTTTTAGTTCAAGTTGTTGCATTAGTCTCGTTTCGAATCATCCGAACGTATTTCCACTCTACAGTTTCTAGCTACAATGTCCTAGCGACGCACGATAGGTCATTATTCAATTTATGGCTTGAGGTCTCAGTCGCCCGTAGAAAAGGACCCTACAGAACGAGATCGAGGCCTTTCATCTTCTTTTGCACGTTTTTCCAATAAAAAGCTACTATCTTAATTCACTGAGTGTATCTCATTCGATACGTTTCCGGCTTGTTTGCTGATCAATTGTTATCATAACAGGGTGTCAGAAATTAACAAGGGCCTTGAGGCATTCACGATCGTGGGACGGCCACGCCAGCCTGTCTGTACAGCGGGAGCACACGAGGAAATAAAAAGAAAAAAACTATGATAATAGCCTGTGCTGTTTTTTTTTTATCAATAGGGTAAAGTGTGAATGGTGTGCCCGTTTGGTATCAGGCAGGCCGATATTTGCTCTGTGTGCTTTTTATATTATTGTTTGTTTATCCTTTTCATATTT
Organism: Varroa destructor; assembly: GCF_002443255.2. NCBI lineage: Eukaryota > Metazoa > Arthropoda > Arachnida > Mesostigmata > Varroidae > Varroa > Varroa destructor. Next base: position 17,579,580 of record NW_019211456.1, read on the forward strand.
GCAACTCCACTTTGCGCGAATCACAGCTCACCTTACGTACGCTGCATACAAGAGATTTTTTTCGAGGAATTTATTTGCTCGGAGAGATATCAAATCATAGACATAGCAGTGTTAGGTAGCGAAAAAATGTATGTTTAGCGAGGAAGGTTTTGCATTCATAAAAAATAAATTTATTCAAACGAGCCTGTACACACACATCTCTCACTTGACATGATAACAGATACCAGACTACGATATATACGTATATATATATATATATGTATATATATATACGTTTAGTAATCTAAGGCCATAGTTGGCTGTCATTTAGATGTTGGCGTTGACTATTTGTTGCTGCTGTTTTCGTAAGCAAAGAAACAAGCCGGACACAAAAGGCTTGAGATGGGCGGTGGAAGGCTCTGGTCAGTGCAATCGGTGGGGTCGGAACAAACAATATCGAGCTACATATTTTTAGGATTTTATCGGTTGCTATTGCTACAAATGACGACAATGGTTAATTGAAAGAGCCGGCGAAGCTGCTCACATGAACGCTAACTCGTTGGGTTAGCGCCTGGTGGAGGTCCGCGGTAGTTAATCCAGCGAGAATGCAATGACTATGATTCATAACAATGAATGAACATTGGTGAATAGGTACATGCAAATCCCGCCGCCTTGTCTGTTTCTCTCCTTGTTCTAGAGGATGCGGATATCTAAGTAACGATGCACTTTGTCAGAGAATTTAGGTGGGCGTGAGGTGGGGGTAACGATGCGGGGCGGGTGAGGACGCAAATTTCGTTGGTTTACGGACTTCTAATCCACGTAAGGAGTAAACAAGCGAGCAAACAGCTGTTGTCCATGGAGTAGCGCATGTCATGAACGGGTGTTAGCGAAAATCTGCTTGAGTTAATGATATGGCAGAATACACGCGGGCTGGTTACAATGCCTACCGTCATGATATGCTATAATAACGATAACTGTTGTTGATGTTAGCTAGATATGGTCTGATTTGCTAGTATACAGCCTTATAATAGATCTTATTGACAACCTCATCGTACACTACACTGCAAACGGTCACCTGCGAAGACGTGATGTTCCACCAGGTCGGAACTCGGGTCGAAATTAGCTGGCATGACCTTGCCCATGTTTAATGGATAGCTCAATCATTTTTGACTGCGATAATTTTGAGCACATATCTCATTATCTCGCCACTGCTATGAGTAACTCTGACTGTGACATTATAGCTGATCTTTTCTCGTGTATTATCCGTACACCTATTTCCTGCACCTACTCGTTACTTCAAACGTATTGAAACGTAATTACTTCATGTATTAGCCCTATGATGTCGACCTAGAAATTCTCAGACGTTGAATGCCAGCCCATTAAGACAGGGAGGGGTTAGCTAGTAGTAGGAGTAGTTTGTATCGTATCAGAAAAATCGACCATCAAGCTTAAAAAAACTTCGCATAAAAAACGATTACAGTATTACTGTCGATGGCAACAGAACTAATCAGCTGACTCAAACCTTCTCGACTCCTTACCAATCGAGGAAGGGAATCCCAAGGTCCTAAAACCGATATCCGGTACAACAAAGCATTTTCTGTTTCCTCAGTTACAGAACAGAGCAAGTGACGTCAGTGGGAAATAGAGAAGATCATTGCGGAATCAATATACTACTATTTGTGTTTCGTGCAGAAGAGCGAAGCAGGACATTATCAAAATCTGCCGGATACTCTATACTTGAGTTCCCGTAGCGCGTGTCGGAGATAACACCCTTGCGTTATCCGTAAAGACTGGAAAACATTGCGTTTCCATTGAATCGGACCGACGCCCCACATGGATCCTGTAAACTGTACGTAGAAGATAATATTCTGACGAGGTGGAAGGACGATTAGAATAGAAAGAAATACATTTTGCCTCGGCAGTCAACCTTATAGTACGAAACTATGGTACGAACTGCCAGTATGGGTCAAGCCGAAGCAAACAAACGTCTATTATCTTCACGTCTACAACGATTTTTTCAGTTCTGCTTAAAGGTCTCTGGCAGCACTTAAGCCCAATCAAGGCTTGTCGAGGTGGGACTGTGAGGATGCTGTTAGAAACTTAAAAAAAAAAAGCAATTTTAATTGAATGTTGTTTTTTCGTGTCTTCGTGTAAATCATTTTCTTTCATAACTGCTGCATACACCTTCGTTTTTTTTTCATTCTTATGTTATCTTATCTGTTATGCTAACGATTATTATTGTTATTGTAATATCGACCAAATATCTATTTCAACAACGAGAGTACACTTATCGCACTTCGGACTGGCGATATCGGTAGCTGGTAGGTTTCTATAAGCTACGTTGGTCAGTGTCATATCATTGGGCATTTACTACGCTCTCTCTTTTTTAGCCCATGTCTTCTTTTCTCCGAATCGGTTCCTTTCTATTCTTCAATACTACATATAGCTGGCCATCTATATATTTTTTTTAATTTCGATATTATGATTGAGTTGTTATATAAGTTTATTTTGCTGCACCCCTAGCATGTATCTCTCCTTTCCTTCGCATATTCTTTTGTGAGGAGTTTTTATATTTGTCCTCTATTTTTACTTAGTGTCGCGTCTCCTTATGTCCTAATTTTGACAATACATGTTTATCTGCTCTGTACATATTATGTCTTCTATTCGAATGCCACGCTCTAGATGCGACCAACCCTTTTCGTCCAATCGATCCCGAGCTTCGAAGGCTTTGTTTTTCTCCCCTATGTTCGTCACACGATGCGTCAGCCGTACCACAGCCGTTTGTGGTTAGTCAGCTTCATTGCATCGATCTGAGTTCACTTTCTATTTTCTTAGGTATGATTCGCTGCGTTCTTCGAACATGGTCCGTCGACAGCACCTGTCGTCGTGCCGACACTGCTTTTGTGTGGTAAACGGCAAAGCAAAAACCTCAGTTTCCGCTTCCTGCGTCAAAGAAGGTCATTGCCTTTGAATAGGACGAATACTAGCTCTACTTTCGTGCTTTGAATGGCGAGTGAGAACTAATCGAAACGCCTTCTGTTCATAGGTATATCTATTATATTTGAAAGGGGTTAGCTATGAGAGGAGACGACCTGTGAAATTATTCTGGACAGACACATCGAGTTCTTCCTTTGTATCTCCAATGTTAAGTGGTTAACACCTTTCATCTATGTTGTAGAACTGAAGTCACCTCCTTTATAAAGCTACTATTTAAATAAAGCACCCTACCAACGGTCAGGTTGTCTGAAACTCTGTTTCAACGCGTGCGGCGTGTGGAGATGATTACTACAGATTAAATAGTACAACTGCAAGGTACTGGTATCTGATGTCAGCTTGATGCACTCTATTGTGTGTTTCCTTGTCATTTGTTTTATGTGATTCAGAAACTTGGAGTGAATATTCCCGCTTAACGATGCCGTGGCCCGTCCAGATATTGCTACTTAAAAAGTATGACTTTATCAGACTAGCCACCGCAGGAACATGTAGTTGCATTAAACGCAATCGACTGGTCTAAGCAGAGTTCACCTCTTCATTCCATTGATCACACCGTTCAATCTGTCACATTCATCCCGAATGACTCCGAACGAAAAAATATGCCTATTCCATACTCTTATTTTTGTTGTTTCTCAGACAGGCTCCTTCAGGCTGCCATAGAACCTTTTATTTGCCCAATGTATCCGTTTGTTATTGGCGACGATAGCTGCTCACTATGGTCGTTAGTCGCTCGTCGTCTTTCTGTTCGGTCGTTCTGAGAGGTCGAAAGCTTTTTCCCAGTTAATCACGATTACGAACTTTGGATGTGCTTATTTGTCAACACAGTTGGCTAGCGTAGGAGGCAAATGTGCAAGGCCCTGCGAACGTGCAACGCCAACTGATGAAGGCAATAGTTTAGCCCGATCTTTATCATATTATCGAATAATGTTAACTCAATGATAAATACAGATGATTCATGAATTCAGCTAGAACAAATGATGAAGGGTTTTGCAGAACTGTGCTTGAACGTTTCTTCGCCAGTGAACGATGATAGGTGAACGGCTCTTTGGATGAACGATATATTATCTAAAGCCGAAATTAAAGCTTGAGTTTATTAAGTGTCGTGTTCGATCGTGAGCTGCTGTGGATTGCGGACCGAACAAACTAATGGTACATTGACGTCGTCATCCGATCGTTGTTCTCGTTCGCTCTGCAATCATCCATCTCGACGTTACGGTTTACTGAAAGCACCGATCAAATTGAGGTAGAACAATAAGTTATAAACATTCAATTAATGAGGATGAGAAATGGAATTGATGATTGAGCAAACATAACTAGCTAGTTCGTTTTGTTAGGTTAAAATATATCGCTACTCGGCGAGCGGCGGTAGACATGCATAGATGCGTTGCACTGGAGCATCATTGAACACCTTTTGCTGATTATTACCGTCTTCGGTTGAATGGGCGCTTGCCGCTCGCGATGGTCTGCGTGGATGGTCGCGCCCATTTAAGGCTCCATGGGCAGTATTTCCTCCCCTCGTAGCTCCCACGGAGGTGGGACCGTGACCCTGAAGACCTAGGTCAGGTCCCGTAGCTGTATGCCACGACTGCGACATCACAGCGTTGGTATCTACCTGTGAGCAGGTTCCGCAATAAAAGAAGAAAAGTGTATTTACCCTTATCGCCGTTATTAATATAGAGACACAGTTATGGATCATGTTTGAACGCTGATCAATAGAGATGCACACGATAGGCACAGCCAGGAACGGTCGTAGCTGTTGAACAGAACCACCATCTATATGGCCACTACACAAACATTGTAAATGTATTTAGAGTCTTCTTCCTCTGTTGCAGTGAAACGACCTTGAATTGTTTTGTAAATCGAAATAGTAGTATTGCCAGTTACTATATTCGGTGAAGTTTCGCAACTTACGCAAAAGGTCATTTCCCAAGTAACTTTTTCTCTAGTTCTAAGTAGGTGCTCGAATGTGGTGCGGATAAATTAGCCGATAATTAAAAAAAATGCTCTAAGTAATCTGTACGCCAAATTTAGTGTTCTAACTATAGCTACACAAAAGACGTTTGCGTTTACTATCGATGTTTCGTAGCTGAGGACGTGTTTGCTTGTTTGTACCTTTGTCCTCATCTGGTAATTAACGGAACCCCGATGTCGGCTTGAGGCGCTGCGTACCTCGCGTGACGGTCGGCCCGAACTAGCATCGACAACTGAAATTTTCATTATTCTGAGATATATTTATATTCTCGAAACTGATCTTTGTTTTCGCTCGAAGTAGTCGTTCTTATATTATGACAAACCTTTCTACTTTAAACGATGGCAAAGTGCATCCAGGGAAGTCATAAGATCTCTCTCTCTTACTATTACCCTCTTACTATTCCGACAAATAGAAAAACTTACTGTTACTTTGAAACTGGTGACTTGGAATTATAATGGTCAGGTTATAAAAACTTTAACCTGTTATTTATCTCTAGATTATATTTAGGGTTTTTTTTTTTCTCAATCGAATTTAGATAGGAGTTTCCGCACAGAAGGACCGAAGTCCATCTACGTATCCAGACCTATATTCTCAATCGTTCTGATGCCTTCAGCAGTCTAATAGTCTACCATAGAAGAATCACAACGACTGCATTTAAAAAAAATGCCTAACAAGACAGCGATTGTGAGCAATCGATAGTACGAAAAAGTTTAGATCCACTTCGATGCAAGCTGCCATCGAAACGAAAACTAAATAATCTAGCATTTATTTAGCTTATAAGACAATCTTCTGCGTGGCTTTTTAATAAGCCGGTTCTTCACATGATATACATACCTACAAAACTTTGTCTATATCTATCTATCTATCTAATATCCTAAATTGAAGAGACAAAGTTACTCACTAAATGATGTGGACATGGCGCGATCTGCCGCGGAGGCACAGTTCGACTGTTGTCCACTGTTTGCATCCTTGTTCTCTTTTAGCCGATAGAGAAGCACGTCGCGGTCTCTGCCCAAAGTGCTGATCATTCGGTCTTTATGTTCCGCTAATTCCTTCAATTTGGCATTCTCCTGTGCCAATTGATCCTGCACAGCTAACTTCTGGCCGATCATTGCCTACAAAGCAAAATGAAGAAGATACTCTGTCACGCAGCCGTGTCCCGCTAAGAAAGCTTCGAAGAATATGATCAGTACGAAGGGTTCGACTTGTATGTCTTGAAGCAGCATGATTTAAATAGCCCGAAATGAGATATCAAGTCATGCTAGGGGATCTCGAGTTTATTTCCACCAGTTACAAGAAATATGCTGGGCTGTTGCCTATATCGCTGTGTGTAGTATCAACTTCTAACCGAGATAGTGAATCTCAAATAAGAAACTCTATAGCAAACTAACCGAAAGATCCTCAATGCGAGCCTTGTACTTTTCGATGGCGTCATCACTGCGAGCCAGCTTATCCTTAAGCTGACCGTGCTCGATTTCAAAGATTCGAAGTCGGTCGATCTCTTCTCGGCGTATTTCCAGAACAGCATTCAGTGAGTCAACCTCTTTCATTAACGATTCATTACGTTCACGCAACCACTGAAATATTACAAGTTTGAATTTTTAGATAAGTACACACGGTTTAGATTCATAGTTACAGTACACACTATAATCAGATAAGGTACACCGGTTTAATTAAAAACGTAATGCTCTTAGATGACCATATGAGCTTCTTCTAAACAGAGTATAACCTACTGCGATTTTTGAATCCGTTGATTGTAAGACGCTCCTTTGGAACTCCTCAGCCTCACGTTTTACCCGGGCGTATTCCTCACTACGTTCCTGTATTCACAAGCATAGTACAATGGCTCGCGTGACTCAAGCAAGTTCATTAGCGGTTTATATCGTACTTACTATGCACAACGAAGAAACTACCTGATGATTCACGGGGACTCTCTAATACGGAACGATCCGTGCGGCACAAATCGTTAATTTTTAAGTTATATTCATTTCGTTTATGACCTTCAGGTCAATGTGTAACTTATAAATTTTGCTTAAATTAGCTGCACGGTTAGGGGCAACTATCTATTTTTCTACTCACAACGCAATTTTAGATTAAATATCGTTAATTCGTATAACTTGATTGAAGTAACAGAAGAATACCTTGAGTGCGTTTTCCAGATCAGCTTCTCGCTGATGATGCAACTGAGTCCGATTCCGCAGTTCTCTTTCATAAGTTGACCGGTTGTCAGCTAATTCCCGTGCGTGACCGTCCTAGAGAGCAAAAGCAAAGAAGCTAGAACGACTTTTTTCAAGGAGTACATGAAAATTATGCACAAAAACCCAATAAATTAATTCTATATACAGAATTACCATTTTTCACTTTGAAGAATACACTTATATCATGGATTTTACCGTACCGAACGTCACAGAACACTTGCGTCATTGCAACAGCCAAGTTATCGATAGATAGCTAACTATTAGATGATCGAAATTTAAATAATCATAATCAATCGAAATGTTATCTTCGTACCTTTTCTATTATAATGGTAAAAATTCTATTCAAAATAATGTTAGTCTAGTCAGAGAAAGCTTTCAATGAACGATTACTTACGAGTATTTTGGCCATTTCCTCGCTTCGCGAAGCAACTTCGTCTGCAGACATTTTCGCAAACTGTTCCTTCATTCGATCAATACGGGCCTGTTGCTCAGCCGATATCCTCTGCATTCGTGTTACGTATTCCTCTTCCATCTGTTGATTTTTTAGCGAGTGCTCTTCGCGAGTTTGTTCTAACTCCCGTCGGATGGCGGCAACCTACCGAAACACCATAGGAAATGTTAGGATATTAAATCCCTAGTGTTGCAGTTGCATTTACGCCATTAATAAAACATGTTTTGCAGGAGAATATGAAAAATGTATACGTAATTCACACTTAACGTTATCACGTACAGTTCACTTAAGAGGTGCTGGATTTTCATGCATAGCGTTTCCTAATACGGACATGAGAAACACTCGTATTTGTGGGTTAGAACAGACTGGCTTATTGTTAGAGAAGATTACCATTGTTTGCCTACCTCTTCCTGGGCGTCCTGCTTGAGTCTCTCGATTTCCTGGTTGGCAACCTTGAGCGCTTCTTCTGACAGCGTTAGATCTTCGCCCAGCTGATGAGCATATGTATCCATTCTGAAAGTCATAATGAAAAGACTCGTATACTGTGCCATCCTTGGCTACAGGCTATCTTGAACCCCAACCGCTATATTATACAATAGTTGCTTGGCCAGTGCGAGAGGCCAATGACATTAACCCAGCATCGAAAAACCGCCAGCAAAGACAGTAAGCTCATAATAATGAGTGCCAAGCTAAGTACATATTTCTAAATGTGTACTGACGTAGTGCATCGCCTTTTTCTAATAATTATATATGAGCTTAAGACCTCAATTATTAATTATATTGTTTTTATTATCAGTTATTATCAACTTGTTGTCTGAATCGTGGGCCGTTAGTTCATGTTAAACATTAGCGTGATTGAAGGCTACCTTTCGAGTTTGAGGTCCCAACGCTGGAAGGCGATTGCTAAAGCACTGAGTGCGTAAGCTGTGCCCCGCAGCTCGAGTCGAACGCGGTTAAGCTCTTTTGTTCGGGCCTCACACAGAGCACCCAACCGCCGAATCTCTGCATCGAACTCCTCCTGGGTGAAAATTATTCAATATATACCATATTTTGTATAATATCAAGATATTATACTAATATGATACTGAAGTTTTTCTATATTATAACTCAAGCACGCTATAATTGATCAGGTGGCGCCACAAAGAATATATATAAATTCATTGGATGAATGATATTTCTGTTTAATTCCACTTTTTTCGGATTCTCAATATGATAGGACAATAACCTATCTAAGCAGAACGGAATCAATAGCTTACCCTTGCAGGACTATTCAGAGAGTCTTTTCCAAGACGGGACCTGGTTCCCGCTTTCCCTACAGGTGTCCGGATATCTCCTAAAGATGTATTTTCAAATTATAAATTTGCATTTGTTTACATAACGTTTGTAGTTGACTGTCTTGAGGATTCTTTGTTGACTAAACGAACGTTTTTAAATTACGCATTCAGTGTGAGGACATCACAACAAGTACTTGCTCAGTATACCAATTACCACTTGGCTACACACCATCTTAAACAAAGAGATGTTGAAGGAATTATCTAAGTATGCATTGTTCGTCCTCTCTATAAGGTTTCGTTATGGAAGCTTGTCGAAACTTTTCAAATCAGTCCATTTAACTCTATGACTAAAAATCATTTCACCAGGAAAGAGCTGATCCTGTTAGTGATAACTATTTCATCATCCGTACTAGTTTAAGTTCAAAACTAATAGTTAGATGTCCGGTAGTTCTGTGTACATGCAAAAGCGGGCCCACTACAGTCTTTAACCCAAATACAGATCGTACATAAAGCGTATGCAATGACCTATATTCATAAAGTTGACTAGGATTCAAATTGAAGCTTTTGTCGACAATCCTGAGGTTAAGCACCCCAAGTGCCACGCGCTTGACAGAGCCGGATTTAGCCAAAATTGCGTTTAAACAGATTGGTAAAACTAAACTAAAAAGACTACTAGATAATATTATAGGATTCAGGTGGATTTTTATGGTAGATAAGCGTAGTAACTAGAAACAACACCAGGTGCAAGTTAATCCCGTTAATGACTGATTTTTACGATGTGACCCTCTTTTACCCTAAGCAGATTAGGCGGTCCTTAAAAGCAACAGATTAAGCAGGGTATAATTAGTCAGTCCGCGAAGCAGATCTACCTTACATATGTACACCAACGATCCGGGTTAATATTTATTCGAAAGTGAGTCAAGATAAATTGTAGTAGATTTCAGATACCTTCAATGATAGGCTGAAACTCAATCAGGATCAGTAGATATTGTGTCCCCACAAATAAAACTAATGGGAACAACATGACCGAATGAACTTTGGATAGTCCTGCTATATGATAAAAGGCACTAGGATAGAAACTATAGAAAAAAAATCGACTCGTCCAATCTGGCGCGGCTGTTTATATACGGCGTATGCAATTAATTGCTTGATAAACACAACTCCATATCTTAAAGTTATCGTGAGATTTCATTGGACGTCAATAAGTTGCTTTACCGTATTTCTACAGCAAGTTCTATTACATCAAAAGGCAGAAAGCAAATGCTGGTTGAATTCAGCTAAATAGAAGCTTAGTCTCATGTTGAAGCTTCCTGGTGCGCTATACAAATTTGCTACCACGTGCTTGAGCAACAGGTTGTATGGCTCTTTGGTCCAGCCATATTTACGGCGAGGGTGAACGTGAAGGGTTAAGCAGGCAAGAACTTCACGGAACACAAGCCACCAAATGGAATACGATACATATGGTGCATCCATACACCAAAAGGAAAGCACAATAAACACCGGTGACGATAGCATCGAAAAAGGGATTAAACGTTGAGTTCTTCTAGCCTCCACCAATCAGGGTTATTGGAACGTAAAAGGGTGGAACAAGGGTTAAGGACAAAATAGCGTTTAATGAAACATTCGCCACAAAGGTGATCGATAGTCGCCAATACCTTGTGAGCTTTTGGGGGTGCCAGGGGGACCGAGTTTGAGCGATAATCTCTGTCTTGCCACGGAGCTTCCCTTGCAGGGAGCCGAGGCCAATGTAGGAGAACTCTTTTCTGCCACTGAAAATGAACGCCGTTATGAGACACAAGCATAGGTAACACACCACGAAACTGATAAACTACTGCGTTGTCTACGAGAAAACATTTTGCTATGGCGCACATGGCGGCAACAACATCTGACGTTAAGGAAGCCGTTTACAGAAGGAGCATTTCAGTAAAGGAACTGAATTAGAATTGTCGATCGGGATTGCGGGCACGCACCCGTGATGTTGTCGTGCGTGCATTTTTGCGTGAGTTTCATTTTAAAGGGTTATATTTTCAAGGGGATTTATTTCACTTTTATTACTGATAAATGCAACTTGATGTATATTATGTACGCTACTCAAAAGATACAACAATCATCGTAGCGTTCCAATGCAGATCGTTCTAATATATCTTAAGTACGTTTCACTATTCGCATTACACGGGCTGACCTGCTCCTCTATTGTATTCGTAGTGAGTACGTACACTCCTTTAAAAAGCGGTAGTGCTTTTTATGATACATACTAATTTGAACCTATTTATTAGGCGTCGGTATAGGCTTAGTAAATTTGCTGATTTGCTATTTAACGTAGTAAAGGTCATCTTTCATATTTTAATTTGCTACATGGTTTTTTTTTTTATAGGAAAATCATAGCAAGGCTCTCTTCCACTAACTTTAATTTCGGAGAGAAATCTTTTGCATTATATGGCATATCGTGCGCCCATAATAGCCCACAAGTGTGACAAAAAAGCTTTTGCATCAGAGTTATAATCTGCGTTTGTATTTTTTTCATTCCATACTCCCCAAGCTGTAGATTACCGCCTTTGCTAATATAACTAACTAGGGTGCTAGGTTTACTTAAAATCACTAACCTTATAAAGCCTTCAGGTTTTAGTAGAGACAATGAAACTCTACTTACTTTTTGGAGGAGGGTCAGCCCAAGGTCGACTGTAATCGCGTTTCGGTGGACCGGGTTTGATAGGCAACGGCACAACTAAAACAAATCAAGATTAAGCCTTTATCATGAAAGCTCAGCTTATATATACATATAGTTTCTGTGATAGCTGAGGCGGTAGCGAAGCTGATATAATAAGCTGAAATGGCATAATGACATGGGTCGTTAGAGATCTACCCGAAAAGGTTTTCCGCAGACTAGGCTGGATGTATGGATGAGTGGTTTAAGGAGTGTTACCAATAACGCCGGAATGATACATGAAAACTACCTGGGTGCAAGGCTGAGTGCGCACATTTCACGGTCTGCCGAAGTGGTATGCGAAAAATTTTAAAGCCGAAAACCTACTGGGCACTCCGGTCCGAGGCTGGACTAGAAAAACTTAAGCATAGTCTCAAGGTTTATAAAGAAAACATGACATGACTATAATGAATACCAAACAAGCTAACTAAATTGTTATCTAGGTGCCTCGTCAGGTCTCGCAGCTCCACGGATCATCCTCTGTAAATACACGCTTCGTCTTACATAACGATTGGTAAACTTTTCCAACGGGCTGAACACGCGGTCTTGTAACCTCTTTCGGCTTCAGGTGGAGTTTTCGTTTTGTTCTTTTTGCTTACTGTGTACTCTGTGTCACAATGTACGGCACGAGAATGCTATGGTCTGGGTGAGGAAAATGTCAATGACCAAAAGAGAAGCGTCTTGAAGCTGATAAGACAAACAGCGAATGTTCCATTAGCTTGTTCAGTCCTAAAGAACGTCTTTCAGACCCGAAAGCTAGTTTGATTCACCGAAGTTTTCAAAAATTGTGTTTTGTGTTTATGAGAAATTACATTAATTTAACAGTTTATTTAATTCACAATTTAATTCACAGTATTAGCCAGATGGTAAAATGCAACTGAAAGCTGAAAATTTATTTGTCTTTGTAGGCCTGTCAAGCCGTAGCGCGTCACCCATAATGATTAGTCGACGGCGCAAAGGAAGCGGTGGATATGCTTGTTCTTGTGTCCAGTCACTTTTTCTGTTCCATGGGCACGTCTTTGATTAAACCTGTTGCTGTGTCTATTCCAGCTATCCTCATATCAACTCCTGTACGATTAAATTCGACATTTAGACAAACCTCGTGAAGCTCGTGATTCCGGCCTGCTGGGTCCCCCGACATCAGCGTCGTCCTGGTTGTTGGGATCCCTACTGCCTCCCGGAATCGTACCAAGCGGCTCCCCACATAACGATGGTTCTGCGGTTCGTCCACTTGGGCCACACACGGAACCACGTGGAGATCGGCGTGCCTCAGCCCGCGCGGCAGCTAGATTCGAATTGATCCGACTCTTCACCTGGTAGCATTAGAAGCAAGACAGGGTGAGACAAAATACTTGAGACATAGCATTGAATCAGGCAGTGGAATCAACCAACACATATGGAGAGCTTGTTTCGTTGTTTTGACAATCCTTTGTTGGGAAGATAGAATATGTGATGTTCATATATCATAAATGTTCATTTGACATAGGGATAAACTTTGAATTGTTTATGGCTTGTTTGTTCAATATGCTAAGTATCACGTCACTGATGCTCACCTCGGTTTTAGCCTTTTTTTTTTCCTGAAGATTTTGCTGGATCTTCTTTTCCACTTCGTCCCACTTATTTTTCTGAAAAAAGTTGGAGTTGCTACTTGGAATTAATACGGCCTACATTTGCTGATTTTGCATATCAGATATTATACACATAGAAGTATAAGAATGGGGTGCTCGTTACGTTTTGCACTAGTAGAACAGAAGACTTTTTATAAAGGGTTGGAAATATTAGGCTGTCCGAAGGAAAATGGTACGTAATGGAACTGTCGTAAATTTTTAGCGGGCGAGAGAAATCGATTATTATAGTTGTATTTAGATCTTCTTCTCCTCATTATCTATACGCTAGAGCCAACGCCCTATAAATAATAAATGTTTATCTATTATTTTGCAGTTCCTTGCTTAACTAGTTACCAATTAATTTTTGGGTTTAAATTTGCATACTTAGGTCATCGATTATCCTCTTCAGTATATAGACAAAATCATAACTGTATGGGTTTGAGTATGTACATAACGGCAGTAACGTTGTAAACTGATATTTGTACTGCCATTTGCGCATGTTATTATTATTGAAGTCAAGCACCCACTCTTTGTGGCCGGGCTTTTCGTTCCACTGGTGTGCTATCCTTATTTTCCTGGAGCATTGCTTTAATCTTGCTTCCAACATTGACGTTCGGTTTCCGCAATGGAGTTGCAGCTCCTTTTGCGCTTCGGGAATAAATCGCGGGCGATAAGGTGCCGGCTGAGCACGCAGCAGTTGCTGCGTGTTCCGGGGCACTGGCCAATGGTCGAACGTGCGTGCGTCGTTCAGCTGCTGATTCGTCATCGCCTGTGGCTGTCTCGGTAGCCTCGCTTGTCGACAGACATCCTGCGGCTTCCGAGAGATCACAATCGTCCGCACAGGGGCCACCGTCTACATTAGCGTCCGTAGCCTAAATCAAGAAACAGACAGAACAGCGCCATGGAACCAACAAAATCTGAATCGTCAGAGCTCATCATGACGCGTCGGCAGCTCATACCTGTCATACCATCATAGCAGCTGTGTAGACAACGTGGGTCAAAACGACAAGAGTCAAACATTCAGGAAACGAGTTTATATAAAAACTGCTATATAAATAGGCTTGTTTAATGTTGGTCCATATAAATGCATATTCGCTTAACGTTGACGGTTGATCTTGAACGCAAACGTTACCCAGCTCAATAAAAGGGAAGCGTAACATAAACGCTTTCTCTACCGCTAGTCTGTTCGGGCTGCTTCTACACGTATAAGTTTATAACGGACGACTCACTGTAAGGTTATTCATGCCCTTTTTCTGTCGCGTACAGTAGAGCAAACATGGAACTGATTGACAAAGTTTAAGGGGCTAAATAGCTTTGGGCTAAAATATTTCCAGTAACCACGGGCACACGCAGAATTCGTTTTGTGGTCTAGGGTTCGAGACGGGCAAAATGGCTGCTTATGACAGGAATTTAGGTTCAGTTGGAATCGTTTGGAACTGCGCAAATGTAATTCTATTGAAATAGGGAGGACGTAGAATACAATTCCTTATATATCGTACGAACAACGAAGGACACAAAGAACACCAAATGAAGCACCTTTTAATATGACTGTTTAAAGAAAATCGATTGTAAACGACCAAGCTTTCTTTTCATTGTTTTGTGCTGGTGCAAAAATAGCTGCTTACTTTGTATTCGGCGATTAAGGCAGACGGGTAAAAAAGACACTATTCTATACAAATGTCCTTTCGAAACAACAAGAAATGCTAACGAAACAAGCTTTAGGCTGTCATCAGGATTATCGTACCGTCTGTGAACTGTGGAAACTAGCCCTCTGGCTAAATATATTGGAATTATTTACCAAATATCCAATCAGCGACGAATGGAAATTGAACCATTCGGAGATGTTTCATAGGCCACCTTCTGACAACTATATACCTGTTTAAAGTAGACAAAAATCCTGCTTAAATTTTAACTAAATAGTCCTAAGTGTTCGGGACATCGAAGAATAGAAAATAGAACAGAAAATAGTAACTCGCATCTTGAAGAGATCAATATTGTTCTTGCGACAGCTTTAACCCCTGTGCATTGAATTCCAAATCGTCTATCAATCGAATTACTGTCTTTATTCGTGCACATTGGATAGAGTATGTGACATAGGCGCTGATGATGCATACCTGTTTCAACATAATGTCTTTGACAAAATGGAACCGGATCGTTTTGTGTGTGGCAATTCGAGAAAATATTATAGAATTATAAGAAAAACATGGCATAGTAGCTTTGACAATGCCGGCGACAGGCAGGCTCAAACCTCACGATACACATCAAAGCCGTAGTAATACTGCCATAGCCACAGTGGCACAAACATTCAAGATTCTCATCGTATTGTATCCTCGTTGACGTGCAAGAACGAGATAGAAATCAAAAAGGGAATTACGTTCATGGTTAATGTTGGCTGATATTCACCATTCAGTAGACAGATAGGGTGGTGTTAACGCTTGAGAACGGATTTCACTTGCAATGTCTAGGACAACACAACGTAACATTGTCTCCTTACGCAATAACCCGAAATAACGGCGCGTTGTTACAGTGGGTTCTAGCAAAGCGTGCGTCGGGCTCGCTCACCTTCAATCAGCTGACTTGATCGACATGTATTACGCACCAATCTTTTGTCTTAGTTGTTAAAACACCTAAATTGCGGTGTTTCAGACAAAAATAACTAGTTTACTACTACACTGAATACAAATGTCCATCAACCCAATGCGCGATAAACAAATGGTGAATTAGGCTAACAACACTGATGTCGCAAAAGCGGAGCTTCAGTAGGAACAAAAGGCTTTAGGCAGACCAACGTTTCATACTTCACACAAACTTCGTACATATCCTATACATTTTGAAAAACCGTTTTGCTTGTATGCCAAGACAAACTCGAATCTTCCGTGGCGTGAAAAAGGGCTAGATCTTTTCGTCGATTCTTATTTAGTATTCGAGAAACTCGTGACAGCGAAGCTTCGCCAGGAGAAAAAGCTATGTCGACTTGAACTACACGTTAAATTACACTTACGTTAGGATCGACCGGGCCTGAGCTTCCGTGGGGTTGTCCAACCCTGTCGTCATCGGGTTCAACAACTAAAACTTCCGATGGTTGTAACGAAGCCGACCTGCTTCAGGCAGAAGTTGTAGCGAAAAGAAATCGTATCATAAAGAAGTTACACTCGGCTCGCTTAGAGGGTATGTCTATGCTATAGAAAATGCATCAGTAACGAGGGATAGGCGAAAATAAAAGTATCCGTTTCTTTCACTTCATACTTCTCTTTAATTCTATTGAAAAGACGTTTATAGTTATTATCAATCACCGATGTTGGTATAATCGAGAAAAAATTATTTACCATTATAGAGCAGTTTCTTTTCAATACTGAGGTTGTGGGTATCTAACCTTTGTAGCGAAGAAGGTCCTGTAGTATCACACACAACTCCGCTATCCTGGGAACAGACCGATTGTTTCATGACTGCGTCGCCAGTCGAACTACTGGCGCCTCCACCTAGATCACAGCCTATATCACAGTCCCCCTAGAAAACATGATGGAGTCCTTTTCGTAAGATTTCAGTGCATTTCATCGAAACCGCTTATTACTGCTTCTGATAAATAACATTGCGAAAACTGATGCCAAGTACAGAAATGGAAGATTTCAGAGTTACAGAGCACAATAAACCTGTTCGATCTATCTGTGGAATATTTGGGCAAGTAACGAAAGGTCGAGATGTAGCATAAAAAACTTTACACGCGATGCGACGTGCTGCATGTCAGCACCATGGTTAAGTTATTCGTTAAGGGTTTTACAGATCATTGTTAGGATAGAATTACAAATACCTATTTAACATTACCTAAAAGCGGCACATGCGAAATTTATAAATTAGTAGCTACTGAATACCAACCTGAAACCCGGTGTCAGCAGAATATGGTCTATTTCCCGCCTGCCCAGTCTGTCCCATTTTGTTATCCCTTTCGAGTGAAGCCGAACTGGGATCTTCAGAACTGGGTACGTCGTGAAGAAAATTCTCCCGAAGCGAGCTCATGATAATATCAAAAACGTTATCCGAAATTCGGATCTCCTCGGGTACAAGTGGTCCTTCTTCGCAATCAGGATCGACATCCCCAACAATTTCTGGCATTTCAACGCTAACCTGAGATATTCGGACCTCGGCAGCGTTCGAGCCGCGTGAGATTTTGTCGCCCGACTCCTCTTCAGGAAGTTCGGCCACGTCATCGGCCGAATAGGAATTGGATATCAGTCGGGTATCCTAGAAATGTCAAAAAAAGATGAGTCAAACGATGATGTAGTGATCCTTCTGTCTACATTTATGGATGACACATAGCGAAGTATATAGTACACAGTTTAAAATAATAGACAGCAATTTGTTACTTGCCTTCATTTCGCTGGTACGCAGTCCGCCGCAGGTGGACGTTCCCTCCTCGTTTTCGTCTTGTAACTCTTGAATAGGGGATAGCGAGGCGTCCTGACTAGCGGGGCCGGGTTCAAGAAGGTTGGAGGTTTTTTCCTGTAGGTTAGCGATGGTCAAGGAAAATACAAAATAAGTACGTTTTTTTGCTATAGTGAAGAGAAACTAAAAAAAAAAAACGCGCCCCTAAACATGGCAATTTTTTAAAATATTTTCAGCCTATATACCTGTGTTGTCGTAGTTGTCGGATCATCATCTTTTTCGGGGATCGGGGAAAGAGAACTATCGTTGTTTGACGACGCAGTTCCACTCGTCCCTGCTGCCGCAGTCACCTGTGCTACCTAGAATTAGGAAATATGCATACTATAGGTAGAACACGCATTGTTATTGAAATAACATCAAGCAGGCCACCTTTCATTAACACTAGACATTTCGGAAAACACCCAGTCGACTTCGACAGCGTCGAACCACCCTGCAGCGACGGCCTATGACAGCGCCATCAGTCAGCTAGGTAACACATATATTGACAACAGCAATAAACTGTTATTACCTGAGAAAGAGAACGGATAAGGATTAACTAACAGCTAGACAGCCATTGTCAGATATGGTAGAAAGTTTTTTTTTATTATTTTTCGAATACTAACCTCGGCATCTTCAAGAGAAACAATTCGATGAGGCATCGACATAGCATTCTCCTTTACCGTACAGTTGTCTTCACTTTTCGATCGCACCGGTGCCTGCAGTACAAATAACAGCGTCTTAATCATGCGCTTCGTTACCGTTTGCATTATTAGGTTCGTTTTCAAATCCTCATCTAATTATGCTAATGTCCTCCCCGGTAAAAGTCACCCTTCTAGGTAAAATTGTTTAGTTCATCACCAACGCCGCCGGAATAATGATTGAAAACTAAAAAAAACATTCATAGCAGCCATAGGCCGCGTATAACTACGATACGCTTGCAAATATACTAAATCCAATTCTCGTTTTGGCTAAACAAGCACAGCGTTTTGCATACGGCCTTGTGCATACGCAAACAACTCCGTTTTATAGGGGTACATATATACCAATGTTACTGTCAGCATACTGTGCATATACATATTATGTATCGCTTAGAAACATTTAATGTAAAACCGACCTGTCGTTGCACAAGTTTTTGTAGCCCGAACGAGAGCGAAGCAGTGATCTGTTTTCTGTCTTTGAGGCTGATCAGAGGTTCGACGACCGGAACCACACCGACATAATCCTAACCCACAACAACAGCAAAATCGTTGGTTTCATCGTTCTCAACAACGTTATTAAACCCACTCGAATGAAATAATTGTTTATTCGTGCAGTTGCTCACGCAAAGAAGAAGCGCCTTGAGAAGTAACGACCCAGCCATTCGACGCCTGTCCAGTGCATTTTATAACAGGATAGATAATTACTTCCTCACCTCTTCCTCTTCCTCTTCGGAGGGACACGGCTCATCCCGGAATTGGTTTCGCAGCACGAGGGATCTCTGCAACGTCTTCGGACTCGCGTGTTCGTTGAATTTCTGTAGCGAGCCCTTTTTACTTTCCTTGGCCTAGATTCACAAGGGGCAAGGCCGGTACACCGCGTAGTTGATTTTTTACCATTCCGGAATAAATGTAAGCCTAAATCAGTTCACTAATAATCTGCTGGTATATATATACCAGCAGATTATATATATATATATATTACACTCACGCAGAAGAGCCCTTTATTAAAATCTTTGGGTTTGTGTGAGGATGACGGATGTGTTTAGTGGTTGGCTAGTAAACGTATGGAGTGTTATACCTTTGACTTGGACTCGAGGTAGTCTTCAATTCGTAATTCTTTACTATAGCTCCTTTGGTTTGTCATTGTACCCTGGCTGGGCAATGCAGATCCTCCGTAACCAGACGAAGCGCTGGAGGACATCATCGATGACGACATTGACGAACTAAGTGAGGAAGGGGGAGGTCTTAATGATGAAGCTCCGAACGCACCGCGACCACTTACTGGCGAACTAGGGGACAGGGACGTTACCTGGGCGAAGGTATAGTATGAAACAAATAAATCTTTTAGCCAAAGCAGCATTTCTCTTTTAACTGAGAGTTTAGTCTCTAGGGTGATGCTAAATCCTTTCGATATTTTATTCGACAGCTCGATTTGAAGTCAAAATTGGAATATCTAGAAAAACTTTGTAGTACAAACCTTGGCTAGAGGCACGAACATGCCGTGATTTGGTGCGCACCGGAAATAGCGTCGTCCATTTTTCTCACCGTCATTTTTACCGCTTGGATTGTCGAGCTCGACACCGCACCACGTGCCCGCTGTCCCTGGGATAAGGCCAAGATATCTGCATATTTTTGTCACAAAACCACCAATTTAAACAATATCTTAGTTGAATGAGGTATATATATATATAAAATTTTGCATTAGGATCCGACGTCTTTTTAGGGTCATTGATTCGTAGTTTTCGTTAGCTTAACCAGGTCGTAGGGAAATGGCTTTATGTAACTCTATTTTTCTTAGCGTTTACGTAAGTTACAATTTTCTGCTATATATGCATGCATTTAGTACACTCCGCTTTTTGCAACTCCAGTTATTCGCCAACCATTTGAAGTGTGATTGATACCACAATCCGTCAGTACCTGAGCACTCCGACCAAGTTCCCGTCGACAAGAACTCGCCCTCCGAGTACCAATTCGGAGCCGTCGCCCTCTCCAACTCCGACATCTGAGCCGAGGGATGAGGGACCACTCTCTCCGCTACCGCAGCCACTCGAAGATGCTCCCCTAAAAATTATAGAATAATGTTGACTCACATCGGTTCCCATTAAACACGTTGGCACGTAGCGCACGTCTCAAGACTGGAGGAAAGTAAAGAAAAGATGTGTCGTCACAGCCGGTATAAGTGTATATCCACATGTGACTCAACAAAAGTAGCGTATGTGTGATGTTTCAGGCTCGATAAATGCAACAATAATCTTTGTTTGATAGTGTTGACCACCTATGATTTGTAGGACTTTACAAATAACCTTTGCAGCTTATCTTGTTTTTTTCTTTTTTGTTTGTTTAGACTGGGTAAAAGATACATACCTGGACGGCAAAAATGCCGCAATAGAGGTTTTGGGACGCGCTCCTCCTTGTGCGAGCATCCGCGAGGGTCGTGGAATACTCCGCGAATTCTGAAGTACAGTTGAAGCATTGAAAAAAAAACAGTTAGATACTTGCCTGCACACACTCTGTGCCTTATCTACGGCAACGATAACGAGAAGGGCGCGACAACGTTCAATTTCATTCATCAAAGAACCACGCATCGCGCCTAGTTCTACCACATAGGGGCTGCATAGACAAACATAGGCTTATTTTTCGGAACATGCAGGTTTCTTTCTTGTTGTCTATATGTGTATTCTAAACCGTTTTGTATAAAGCATCTCATTTGCAATACTGGATAGAGCCGGATTGTCTGTTCGTTTGTGGAACTGACGACTATTCCTTTAACGCTAATAATAAGTACGCATTCGTGAAAAGTCGAAGATATTTATGTATATATATGCACTTTATGCATATGTAAATAAATACGATTATTATTTTATGTATATAATTCCTATGATAATCTACCTATCAGATCAAAATGACATTGTAGCAAAAAAAAAACCCGAATCTTTTCTGCTAAGCGTAATAGTCTTCGTAATTAAAAATAGTTTATTCTAGCACCGTAGACACCACGAAACGTACCCGCTATTATGAAATGTATTCATAGGCGGCAATATAACAACATGCCTAGATATACTAAAACAGAAAAATAAAAAAAAAATACGCTCTTTTTTTTATTTTTTTTTTACATCGTGCTCGCATTATCCCACCGATATTTTCAATTGCTTCCATGTTGTAGATACAACGTCGTCATCTAATTTTCATTTGCGTGAGAAGATTTGTTCCCTATACAGAACCTTAGGTATGGCTCGATATTTTAGTCAGTGCATGGCCTATAACTGCTTCATTACTGTCTGTCCACGCATTTCTAACCTATTCGAATATACAAGAGGACAAATTCAGCTCATTTCGTTGTAATCATTAACAATTAGAGACCAGCCTGGCGTGCCCCGGTCGCTGCACGATTAAGTGATCAGTTTGACTTGCAGGTTCCGCTGCCTAGAATTTCTGGACATCCACTTTATTTGTACGTGTAATCCTTAGGCCAGTTGCCCTTCCATCGTTCCACCCAATTTCAACGTAGCCCGAATCCGAGCCGATGTGCTTATTTATTAATAGCCATGTAACATAGACCTGTCAAGTGTAGTTTAAAGAACAAAAGCAACCCTGTCTATTAATATTAGCCGCACGCCCAGAAGCAAGAAACACTTCAATTTTGTAGGGCTATCATCGCAGTGGTTAAACTTCAATATTAGTATACCGTATCGCGGACATTTTTACGGCAACCTTTTCCTTTTCTATCATCTTAGGGGATTTTTATCTTTACGTTAGCTCATATGAATGTACCATTAGTTCAGCGCCATAGATGATATCTATCATAGCGCAGAATGTAGTACGCAATCCGTATGCGATCGATATTAAATGTTACATTGCTATTGTACCTAGACAGAAGTTAGAAACAATAATAATCGTATAAGATCATTGTGTATATAGCGAACTCCACTCAGTAAAACCAGGTCCGACTTGATTACGGTTTACCTGTATTGTAGGAACGTGCTAAAATTAAGGTCTACCTATAAACTTGACAGCCGGCTGATCGACACGCCTAACATCGTAATGACATTTGCTCATTGAACATCTACTTCCTAACATAACACCGATATATGAAGAATTTTCAGCATTTGCGGCCAGTACATTATTGTTTCAAATTGACCCAGTTCCTGAATACCTGCGCAAGATACTGGAGCAGCCAGACACAGTTAATCGACCTATGGACCTATTTTACGGATACCGACCGCGCTCCATTTTTTCACAGTCTCAGTTCCTTGATATAATTACGTTATTACCTCGTCCGAACTCGCGATGACACTGAACATCGAACGCGATGCGGATTGTCTATCTAAAATAACAGTTCATCGAACTCTAAAACTTGCAGCTTCTTGGTTCGAGCATTTATACGTTAGAGCGAAGTAATACGTTACCACTTCAAGAACTGTGCCGTCGGGAAGTCCTTTTAGCTCGACTGTAAAAATGGTGTTAAAATATCGATTTTACAAATGGTGACAAAACATCTCTATTTTAACATCATTATGACCACTCTGATTATATATATATATATATATATATATATATATATATATATATATATATATATATATATATTTGTGACATATTGAGACCTACTCTATACACATGTAGCAAAAACTCCTCATCTGTATGATTTTAGATTCTGAAGATACAATAAGCAAACATTCCTCTATTCAGGCGCGTACGTCTGAGGACAAAAGCTTTTGAGGTTTGAGCACCCACTGGGGGTCCTTCGAAAGCTGTCGAGTTGCTTCCGTTGCTTTGCCAGGAAGACAGTTCAACGTTTCTCGTATCATCTCTTACGCTGTGAATATCTTTACTTCGTCGTAATGTAGGTTTCATGCTGCCTGCGATATTTCCCGACCGTAGTTTACTTTCGTAGCGTCGCCCTTGCTACTAGCTATTGACATACCCTCGATATTGTCAGATTGCGGAACACGGCATTTCTAAATCGAACACATCTCTATTATTTGCTAATCTCTTTACCGAAAACGTTCAAGCATGTCTTTGTTGTATCGTATGAGCACTATGCATAATATGCCGAATTTCTGTTTGGTTCATCCCTTCTAATGCAAAGTACTACCGCAACCATGGCATAAAAGTTCTTAAATGAAGCTCCCGGAAAAAAAACGTCCCTTCTTTCGTAGAGTCCATTTGCTTCGATTCAGACACCGCATGGTAGATTCATGTCGCCGGTGATAGGCTACCGCAAGCTTATAATAGGCTACACGTTCTACCTCCACGTGTCTGCTAACACACAACTCGAGGTTCATAAAACCGACCAGACCCCGCGGCCTTATCCGGATTTTGTTTTCACTTTAATTATCTAAAGGATGTATACATTTACTGAGTAGAATGGAGCTTTTGCTCTAATATTTTGATCCTATCTACCAGCAGACAAATGCCACAGCTTTGGTAGAAATCATCTGAAGTGCGGCTGTTCCCGCCAAAGCCAGATGTTTTTGCAGTCTGCTATTTTGCTTGTTTCCTGAGGAAGGGACACTATCGTTGGCGAAGGCAATTGAGCCTCGTTGAACAGGTACATCCTGAACGGAATCACAGTTACATATTTCCCTACTGCTATGCGCTTAACGCGGCCATTTTTTGCCCAGGTCTGTCCGATTTGCCTGACCAGATGGACTGATGTTCTTGCCAAAGCTGCAATACTTCTTCGAAATAGATTTAGAGCGAGTCATCTGAAAGCTCTAACAAACGCGTGCAATATGAGGGCAGATACGTTGGCTAATAGTTTCACTTTCAGGCTTACCAATATTCGGACATGCGCTTCGAGATTTGTATATATCCTTTATACACAGTACAGTATCGTAACCAGATTTATTAGACTGTGACAAATTATGTTGGAAGATGCGGCAACGTACATTGTATGCGTGCACCTACATGCACTCACTATAAATAATGAGCATCTTCATACAATGATAGTATTTTAATTTAAGTACTTTATCATACGATTTACAATAACGGAAGTTCGAAAAGTTTGACGTGGATGCAACCTTCTGCAATCGGTAATCAGATTTGGTCGAACAAAGAAAATTGTTGAATGAAATTTATTTATTTGTTCATATCTAAAATTGTATTCCGCTCTGTACAGAACTTTGGTCTCTTACGTGAAACTGTACGTTTTCCGTAGAAAACGTATAGTTATCCACCGATGGACAGGTGATGCGGCACGTAATTATATTTTGGCAACATATAATGACTTGTGTCCTATTGCAGTGGGAATGATGCGAACGTCAGTGGCCAGATACCACTTTTGCTACGTTTCCATTCAGTGTGCAATGCTGTGACAGCATCACTGACTGTCTACCGCATTTCTCCTACGATGGTAAACAGGACAAAGCGGTACAAAAGACAAAAATGAGATAATATCCATGACCGACTTGCTGCCGATGCATCTACAGCACTGGAAGCATCTATTAGATATTTCCTCTGCTGGGCGTGTGAATATCTAAATTTCATTATCAAACAAGCTTTTTTAAAGGTGCTTTAAAGACAGAGGGAGCTCCTGTCAGCGTAAAGGAAAGGTTCTCCATCTGGGTCTGTCTTCCGTCGTCAACTCACCTGCATCCAGCAGTTATGAGTTTATTGCTAGGATATGTTAAGAAAAACCGATTTTGATTATTTTCAACCAGCTCAAATACGAGTGGCAAACAAGTGATGAAATAGCTACGGTTAATGGGTCTGCTAGCTGGCTATTGAGCCAATCATCTGTGTGACGTTTTTCTTCTAAATTATTAGGAGACATCTTTTCTTTCACCACTCTTATTATTATTATTATGAGTATTATTTTCGTAATTACTGATCTGGGGTCTGGCATTGATACTACCTATGTACACTCAAGTTATTTTTACCTTATGAACTTATCCGCACCCGACAAAACTTACTGGAATGCACATCTATGCTTTCTTCTACACTATTCTATAACGTACGAATATCATTTTAGTAATGTGTAATATAGATGATGTTATGCTAAATAAAGTATTTGTTTACAGCTGGAAAAATAATGGTGCGGTTGGCCGATACGTCCTTGACGTTGGATGTGTCGAATAAACAGTCCCACTTAAACGGTCTTATAATATAAAGCTGATAAAAAATAGATTACCTATATTTAGTCAATGGTTTAACAGTAGAGCGTTCGAAATAGAACTAAACGTAAATGCCGTTATGATAGAAAGGAGGCATCGTTAAGCGTTGCGAAGTGACGCTCTTTGCAGCTAGACTTGTCAGGACACCAGGTGGACTGCGTTGAAACGCATTAGCCTTGACCTATCTCTTCCGTGGCCTGTGTCATACTGTGTAGGACGGTTTCAGTGCAAAAGAGGTTTCTTGTCGGAAGTCATCAATCACGTAACTATAATAACGTGCAATGCTAATAGCATTAATATGTACACACAGAATGGAGCAATTACACACTGTGATCGTAATGTAAGAGCACATCCTGAAACGGATCCATCGAACGTTCTATCCGTTTCCCAAGCCTGGCGTTAACAGAACATTCTAACAACAAACTCACGCCATTCTGACTGTGTTTTTGATAATATTTTAGAAATAAAGGCTGTCCGAGAAAAGCACAAGACACTGGGCGATTTAAAAGCAGCAACTCAGCGAGAATGCATAACAACGTTGGGTGAAATATTTGTAAAAATTTACAATTTAATAGCCCTGACCTAGATGATGATGATAATCTGGAGAAAAGCCTTATGTAAATTCCTTTCAAATCTAAACATTAGTTTTACGTTAATCATTCAAATTGTGCGTACATTTTTAGACGTCCTACATACTATACTACTGTCGTTCGTTTGCGTGCCCTGTTACCGTAGATACCGTAGATAAATGAATCTACTATGTCCCAATTAAGGTTCCGTAGAATACCTGTCACTCACATAAAATTGAATCCATATATCGCCTTATCGTACATAGTTTTGGGTTTAAGTCGTTTGCAAAATAGGCTTGGTTCAGATACTACAAACATTTTGGACGATCCTGGTTCGAGTCGTAATTGACGCCCAAGGCACCGCCTGAACAAATGTCCGAATCTATTGCTTTCCCAGTTAAAATACCCCACCTTCCCGTTCACCAAAAAATCTCTAAAGTATTATGTCATATTTAGGTACGACTTTGGCTGCTGGTCTTGTCGGAACGCGTTCAGTGCACCACTAACTAATATTGAGAAAAATCAAATAGCTAGTTGATGTTCTATACATTGGTTGACGTCTGATAAACAAGGTCAATTGAATATAGTAGAAACGATGAAAGCTTAGTATTGACGCGTAGCTGATTAACTTATGAAACATTTTTTTTGTGTCTGCCAAACCTTTGCGATATATCCATAGGGCTATAGTAATAGTAGTTCTAATATATATAATGTGAGTCCAAGAGATCGTCGCTGGGTCTGAAAATGACGATAGATACGAGCCACATCATCGATAGATCGCCTGCGACTTTGGTTTGTTATCACTCGTTTTCGTGGTTTATTTTGCAACTGACTGTCGCTGGCCTATACGTAGTCGAGCTATCGTTAACATTTACCGCTGATGTTGACGACAGCGTTAGGGGCAACGGTCACAAAAAAAGTGCACATTGTATGCGTCTATCGTACGGGGGGAGTAAAGCAGCGGCCTTCATTATTGCTTGATCTCTTGGTTTTTGGGTTTAGTTGGGCCTGAGCCGACTTCGTTCGGGGTAGCATAACGACCAATTACAGCTTTATAGCTACAACAGCGGCAGCAATAGCGTCGGAGCCTAATGCATACAGGACTTGTTTGCTCACAACGAGCCACACTGTTTGACAATTTTTTGTTTTTGTTCGAAATTGCTACTGTTAACGCATCGCTGGCTCGTTGTCACCGTAAAGACAACTACGCCATCATAAACAGACAGCACCAACCCGACTGCCTCTACTGCAGTGATGATGCTCGCCCGGAGAACTCGATCGCTATTGTTCCTCGCTTCTTAAGTTGGGTCTTTTTTTCACTGGGCGAATCCCAGGTAAAAGGGCACGGGAAAAACGCACAAGTACGTCTAACATTCGTACGCTGCGGATTCGTTCATACGAAACACCTACTGGCTTAGTCCGCAACGGGCTCTCCCTCCTGTCATCATGTCTCTCGATTGTTGCCAGAGTCCTGATTCCAGTCCTGTTGCTGTTAACACTAAAGATCATTAACGTTGTGTAAGGAGGTTAGGGATATGTCAGTGTACGTAAGCATCACGACAAGAGTACTTCAGTAATACTTTTGCACATCATCCACGAATATCATTATGATAAACACCGCCGATTTTCGCACACTGGAGCATAAAACCGTTGCACGACGCCGTATTAGACTGCCAATGGGCTTAGTTTGTCGCCCAGTGATCTGTAAGAAGACCCAATGCAGAAGTCGTACGTTCAACTTTGACCCCCGCTCTACTGCGAGAGTGTAAAGGGCAGCATTTTTTTTTCCATTTCCAATATTTATGAATAATATTTAGCCGGCGTTCATTTGGGAAATGCGGAATTTTTTTGGTTGCTCCACATCTAGAAAAAAATTAAGAGTTGCGCCTTTGCAATATGCTGGTGTCCCACTTGTAGCTATCAGCAGCCATATCAAGCTACTAATTGCTGACAAAAGTGAAGAAAATAGGAATTGCATTTGAATAGAGATTTAAGGATATCCAACGTACAATATTTTGAAGTAACTTACAATGTAGGCTAGTAGAAATAGAATGGTGCACACAGCATAACCATCATCTAAAGAGTATAGCTATAAAAGCGGTAACAAAAAGCTCGAATAGCGGCCGCTTTTAGTGTGTACCAATCTGCCAGAAGTTTGAATACAACGTTTAATTTAGAACTAGACAGAGGGAGCTTATTAGATATATTTTTTTCGACGTAGAAACGCTTGCATACCAATATAGACATTGTCAACTTTGAAAATAGCTTTTATAGATTTAGGTCCGCTTTAGATATCAATGCTAGAAGCGCTGATGCCTGGATTGCTTTTTAGTTGTAGCCCGCCGCAGATACTTCGAAGATTTGCAATACATTTACCCCTGAACAAATTAGATATATATATATATATATTGACGTTATCAATATTTTCTTTTTCACTCTAGAATAAATATTATTGATCAAAGAAGTAAGAAAACACGAAAATATGGCCATTCAGGTAACAACGACAAACATTGATCACAGCATGTTCTTAGACAGATTATGCCTAGTAGTTGCTTCGTACAGGCCACACTTATCGGGCATAGTGTCGTTGAGTATCGTAACAAAGAGTTACTCAGGCCGGTCTCAGAACGAAAATAATGCCAAAAGTGCATCTAGCAATGCACCGTTTTCAGAAGCGTCCTACGTATGGCCGTCCAGATGAATCTCACAAACGACGATTGGGTAACCGCTTTCGTATATCACTTACATGAGCGATTCATACATTTTAATGAGATAGATTATAATATGTCATTTTTCTATCCAGGATATTTGCCCGACTTGACCTTTCAACGTCAGCAAAAATTGAAAGAAAACAATTCAACAATCAGCATTTTTAAGAACCTTCTTTATCTTATATGAATATATAGGATAAAGAGGGCTCTTATATGAATCGGAATATGAGTGGCATACCGGCGATATCTAAGCTAGATATGACAGCGAACGTATAAAAAAAAAAAATCAATAGACAGTCACACACAAAAACTACCTAACATTTTTTACTATACTACCCTGTGCAGGCCAGTTGCGGTCCTACTTTTGCTACGTCAAAATGATTCCAACTAACAATAATAATAATGGCGCAATAGCGTGAAAGCAAGCAAGCACGTGATTACGAAAGCAGTAACCGAAAGGTTCGCATGTTACCATTGCTGTTCTTTTGCTACAGATTTTTTGGCTGATATGGAATAGAGAGGCGCAAGCTTCATTGAATTTATGCTGTCCGTTTAGATTACTGTGTTTACAGAGGAGACTATCAAGAAATTTCCGCAAACAGAAGACAAAGATTCGTCATATTCATAGGGACGACGCAATTATGTGCCGTATACCGAAAACAATAGGCCATTGCTTCCGTACAATGGACGCTATCATACGGTCAGAATGTTCATTCAGCAGACGAAATCGTGAAAGCGATCGTAACGCAGTTATGAAATAATCAACCCAACCAGTAGTTGGGCTAAATAAGACACGCATGCGTACATCGTTCGTCCGTTTTAGCGAGAACTTTTTCTGCCTAAGTCAAGAGTATCTAACTAAAGAGCCCATGAAGCGTTGGGCAAGGCGCATAATCTGCCGAGATGCAAGTCTATTTAATCTCTTTAGCCAATCTCATTGGAGAGCTGAAACGGGATTTGTTTTGAATCTACGCGAACACATCGACTCATGTCAACGTTATTCGAGGCCTACGCGTTATAGTCGACAGGAACAAAGACGAAACAGGAAAGTTTTTTTTTTTCATTTGGAGGAAGCGTGGCGGCTCTTTTTACGAAGATGCATTTAGAATCGTCTTCGGTTTACTTCGCAAAAATGGCGCCATGTTTGTTAGCTCTTGTCCGGTCGAAAGGCTGGTTCATCTCACAAGGGAAATTGCCAGCGGCGAGACAGATCGACTTGTGGTGAGGTTGTCGTCGTCACTTCGGACCCTCGAAGACAAATTACACTTGATGACTGCGCGAAAATGCAAACAAACGAATTTTCTTTCTTTACTTTTGCTTAACAGCTATAATTATGTGTTATAATATACACGTATATGTGAAGGTTAGGTTTGCTAGTAAGTTACTAGCTACCAGGAGCATGAGACAGACCTCCGTTATCATTGGATAGCTTGCTTTTTGTATGGCCTCATCTTGTGATTTGGAGTTCGAAAAGGTTTCTTTGTTTGAATTGCCGCCTTAAACTTTGAAAGGCGTTTCGAATTCTAATTGAATAATAGCGGTGACATCGTGTATAATGTGTAATGCGATCATTGGTAAGTCCTGAATAATTTTGTGCACCCCAGATTGACTGTTTCAGGAACCATCGTGTGACGTTAGCTTTAGCCAGGGTCGTGAAGCCGTCGCATGTATGGCATAGAAATCTTAATATGCCAAATTGAATGTATATATTTCTAGTACATGGAATGCTATCTGAAAAATGTGGATAAGTGTGTTTGACTTAAAAGCAGACGGACAGTTTTGAGCTATTTAGCTCCTTAGAAATTGGCCCACATTTAGCGGGTTAGAAAGTTCACCTTTGTGCAATGTCTAAGTTATAGCGTTGTACAAAGGAAGCCTGCTCAAGCAAAAGAGGGCCTGATTTTCGCGAGGGGCTGTTGCAGATGAAGCTCAACAAGACGCACTGTATCATCGTACTTTTTTTTAGTTCGTAGCAACTTTACAGACCTATGCTATTCAGGTAGAACCTGACGCAGCTGCAGGTCAGGAGTATCGCTGAAGAGAAATCAAAACTCTTCCTACCGTTTTTCCTGTCTCTATCGGCCCCGTAAATCTATCTGTTCTGCATATATCGGATCTTGCAAATCTATATGGGTTTTTAAAAATTTTTGAAGGAACACATTTATACACAAATCATAATTCGTGAAATTATGCACAGTTTGTTACTTTTCTATCACACTTTCCCAGTATTTTGCTAAGTGTATAATTTATATTGCGATCCTTCCAGAGCAGAGCATCCATGCTCTCTGATGATTCATGCATATATATATGTTTCTGAACTATCATCAAAAGGGAACGTCTTCATTACGTATATGAAACAAAACGCGATATGAAAGATGGTCCAGGGCAATAACGTTGGAGTGTATATGGCAGGAAAAACAAAACATCTAATCCAGAATCCGGCGTTTTTTAATCAAGTACCTAATTCTTTAATCTAATCAGAAAAAATCGAATGCCTATGTAGGGTTGCCTTCCACATACCCACGTGTTTCGTTGATCTCATATAGGTCGTAACGTCCGAGGCCTCCTCCTCGAGAGTAGGCCAACCACTTCTACACTACTCATTCGACAGCTACTGTAGATTTAAAAAGGTCCGGTGCATCTCGTTGTCACTCTATGTGAACTACTTCCTTTTCTTGAAACAAAAAAAATCCACCTCGGGTTTATATCCTTCACAGGACAACTCTGCAGCCACGATTTGGAGCCGAACATGCTCAAGGCTAACGGGTAACTTCGATCTGTGCGCATGAACAAGCCTAGAATTTTTTTCCCTAGGGTGAACTGAATCAAGCGAAAAAAAAAATTAGCTATTTATTTACGACGGGACTCAGTGGAAAATTACTTTTGCGGCAGTTATATAGTGCCCTGATAAAGTTAGTCAGCAGTCTCGTATACTCGGGATGAGGTTAACGTGATAACTCAGCAAACAATGTGATCTCAAATCACGCCGCGAGAAATTCTTTATCACCTTAGAAGTGCAATTGAAGACTGTACTAATTTTGAGTGCTTTTATTTAGTAGCCTCTACGTTTATGCAGAGGCCTAAATGTCAGGAAGATATAGAGATGCTGGAGGAAAGCAATTAAGACAATTGCGAGAAAATCGCTATCCGTATCAAAACGTACACGTAATTGGGTCGACTATTGCAGATTTCAGATTCTAGTAGTGCTGAATGGCACCTTTTTCATTTTAGTTTTGTCCAAAACAAGCTTCAAGTTATCATGCATTATTTGTACTATACATAAGTTGATAGGAACGGTACTGAAATTCATTCTGTAAGATTAAGACCGTAAATCTTTTACGACATTACCCGCGAACACACATGGCAAGCCAGTGACTCATCCCCGTATTAAAAGGGACTTTCCTATTAGTGAATAAAGTTCTGCAATATAAGCCCAATATATGCTTGAGGTCCGTAAGTGCGCCCGCTGTATTTATATGCATCATGTTTATTACGAGTACTTCGTATACAGAACTAATGTATATACCAGGCATTGCAAACAAATACGAAATTCAGAATGCATACACACATACAAGGCGCTATAATGGGGAATGGCACAAGTTTCTTTTTCGAAAAACGCGCCTTATTGCAGCACAATTTTCGGCAACACAATTTTTATTTACTACTCATTAGTTGGGCCATTCGATTTTGCTATGCTACTGCACCGCCTCATCATTTTTTTCTATCTGTATCATTACTCTAATACATGTGGATAATACATATTTGTATAAATATATCAGCTATACACTGCCGGCGATAACACTAGTCCGATAAATTATACGCCGATTTTAACATCATAGTACGATACCGTAATATAAACACAAGTTGAACTGCGAATACCGAATTTTCGAAAAGTAGATGGCAAACGCGGTGAGTTCTTTCCGATCGTATCACAGGCAACAACGTTCGCCTTTGGACCGGGAACAGGCAGCTGATGGGCGACAACGAACCTCTTGCAGAGTGCCAACCCCCTCAACTCATCCCTGCTTTCCCCAGAGGGGACGGCTTTGCATTAAGTCGTGTACTCCCCCGTCGTGGTGTTCTGACATCAGACGATGACTCATCTCGATGAGCTGTTCTATTAAAGAAACCTTCAGCATGGCGCTATGTCAAAAACACTTCAATTGGGTGTACCGAGTGCACTAGGCCG
Source organism: Varroa destructor (assembly GCF_002443255.2). Lineage (NCBI taxonomy): Eukaryota > Metazoa > Arthropoda > Arachnida > Mesostigmata > Varroidae > Varroa > Varroa destructor. The sequence goes on from NW_019211456.1 coordinate 17,612,460, forward strand.
AAGCTCTCCCTTATATCATGGGCTTCTTCTCCACTCTGTGTAATAAATTGTATACTGGCCAACGGCTATTTTCGCGTTTGCATTTATTGCTTGTACATTTGGACACCGACAGACAGGGCTAAGCAGGCCCGGAACAGGAGAGGCATAGAGACGATGCAATGAGGCGTGCCTTGTAATAAATACCAGCGAACACCATCGCTGACGATTCATTCTCAATAGACGAAATGAAGCTTTGTTGCATAATCGTTTTTCAACGCGATAACCGCTACAGATGAGCAGAACTTGCAAGTTCTGTGTCAATCAATTTTGCCCACCGTCCAATGATCTTTCTCCGTATCGACGGCATAGTTTTACGAATACTGAATTGAATGCCTGATATAAGTTCATTTCCGCAAAATTGCCTAAACAGTGGTTCTCACTCAAGTCCGTACGTTAATAAACGAGACTTCCCACTATTTTTATTAATTTTGTAGTCTGTCGGATGTATGGAACGCCATTAATAACTTATTCAATATTTTTCTTCATTAGACAGTGCTTTCTTTTTCTAACCAAGTGCCCTTTGGTCAGGCGCGTTTTTTGCTCGGTAAACACGGGTTGATATTTTGAAATGACCTCCAATGGAAGTTAGAGCATTTGAAGTGGATAAAAGGTCATAGCCGTTTCAATTAGGCTCTGTTAGCTGAGTACACGTCTAAATAAATACTAAGCTATAAGAATGTGAGAATTTTCCGTACCTTCAACAACAACGACGACGAAAGCGTGTCGGGCACAGTGTTCCGTCGCCAATAGGACCTGACTTCACAAGAACAGTCTATGTTGAAACGTTGTCTGAGCGTGGCCATGGGCTTGACCAACCTCTTACTCTGATCCAATAAAATATACAAAGGCTACCAGTACGGCTGCTCGTAACTAACGGCGTCAGTAAGGACAATACTTTGCCTGTAATAGAAGCTTAGTACGACTACGACGGGTGCTTGCATGCGTAACGCTCAACGGTAATCTTGTGCCAATGTTGTATTGGCGTAGCCCGGTGTGATATCTAACAATATCATTCCTCGTACACATGAGTTTGAATTGTTAAGACAACAAGCCTGCTAAGGATACATATTAAAATCGTGCACAATATAAAAGCTGATCATAAGTTACATCATACTATAACACGTTTTGTTTCCAATCGTCCTTTATTAGTTATCGTACGTATGTATCCGAGGAAGAAATAAATTTCACATCACTACTCATATCTTGTATTACATAGTTTTTTTCATATAGCACGTAGTTTGCATGGAAAGATGAGGTCCGCAACGTCAGCACAAATAGGAGAATACAGAACGAGGATCGTAAAACTGGGTTCTGTTTAGCGTGCAGAAAAGCCTTCGCAGACACATGTGCTGCTATACGCATTCGTGTGCAGTGTTCAATTGCCATGAAATATGGAATTATTGTGCGACCAGTTAACCACTCGCTTTATAAATTTCAAGGTCAAACACAGTATGGCGTAGCTTATTGCATTACTGTCTACAATACCTTATTGAAAACAGAAAATACAATTCGGGGCGTTTTCTTTTCATTGCCACTACGGAGAACATAAAGTAGCAATAAAAGGGTAGCTTGATACTTCGCCAGATCAAACCGATGCGTTCGTCATGTCTGTTGCATGGCCGTATCAGTGGTATAGTTATATTGCTACGTCAACGTCAAAGCGTTCGCTGGCTTGTCAGTCAGCCAGCCCGTCAATGAGCGCGTAGAGGGAGACAGTTCTCTACATGCAATGCTGATAAATATTTCAACATCACTGCAATCACTCGCTTTATGGAATGAAGCACAAGTTAACTGTCATTTTGAAATAGACGAGTAAAAATATACCAGTCGAACATTTCCGCCAGTGGAGATAATGACTGCCATACGGATCTGTAGAGTCCAGATTAGAAGATGTGTAAATCATAGATTAGGGCCTCTTCGACTGATGCGTCGGTGAGGTAAGGATGTCGCTTTGTATTGTTGTCTTGTATTTCTTCATTTTTGGTTTACAGATATTTGCATAGCTTTTTCGTAGTGAATTACAAAAACGGTGGATTAATACGAAAAAGCTGTGATTCCGAATAAAAAATCATTGTGCTTCCCTTCACTCTTCTGTACAGAAGCGTTAACTTTTGTAAACACCAACTTATATATTGAACGCATATGCTTCATTAATTCAGTTTTCACTTACTAAACATAAACCTTTCCATTCGCAAAGTTGCATTTCGCACATCGAGATCCATTGCTGTTACCCTATGATTTTACTATATTTCAACTTGATAACAATAAAATCGATAAGAACACATCTGGAAGGAACTAGCTAGTGTTTTAGTAAAGTGCGGAAAATCCTAATGCTAATGTGAGTATGTGGTCAAAAAGACGAGGCCAACAAGGGCTCGAGAAAGCGCACAACATTCGAGGTTTTATCTTACACCTTTATTATTAATGGCCTATCAGGACGCCCATCATCAATGGCACATTGTATCCGTTGTGAGTAAGAAGTTGTCATTTATAGATTTATTCGGATCTGATCGACCTTGAATGCGTGCTAGTTGTCTGAAGGCCCGCATCGCATACATGACGTACGTACAGTCTTATCGATGACAAAATGTCATTTCTCTTTCGACTGCTGCTTGTCCCCAGTCCGTGTCTGCACCGGCTTGAAGCAGACGTTTACAATCCAATCGGTCAGGAGTCAATGAAATGTTGAGGGAAATGTATTTTCACGGGTAGTCAACCCGACCAGCCAAAGTGACGAGTAACCCGTTCATCAACTTCATTTGCGCTTACAATAGCGACGTTGCCTATATATATATATATATATAAAGAGAGAGAGAGAACTTGCAGTGTCTGTATAGTACCGTCTATGCAACAAACAAAGGGCTTCCTGCAAATGACGCTTACAAGCGTATTGCACTGTTGATCTACATAGTGAGGTGTACAGATTAAGTGGGTCCAAGATAATTAATTAGTAAGATTTCAGAAAGTCATATTTGCGTTTCTTTATCTCGTAATATATATATATGGACGAGCGTATATATATTGACCGAGCAGTACAGGAAACTAGAGGTAGGGCAAGTGGGTTAGGTTTTAATTTATTCATCATCCTACATCTTCTTTTGTTGTATAAATGTATGTTTACTTGTTGGAACGTTTCGTATCGTTTGTAGACTCATCATCGTAGTACACTTTGAGACACAAAAATATGGTGTGCACGAAAGTCGAACTGAATATAGCATGTTGTTTTCCACGCATTTCTATGACCTGTTGGCCCTGCGACACTGGAGCCTCCGCTCTTGTCCAAGTAACTAGTTATCAGCGCGCATTATTTACCATCGTCACTTCTGTGCTATGGTCGTCCAGCGGACCAGCGCCGGCAATTTACGGGAGACGTCAAAGCACGATTCTCGCTATAATATTTTCATTATTGTTAATATTAGTTGTCATACTCCTTTGGTGTAGAGTAAACAAAATTATTAAAATATTAGTAAAAACCAAGACAAACCTATTTACATTTATTACTACTATTATGTAGCATGCTTTTATAGCTGTATGAATAATAGACGAGATTACTGTGTACGAATATTCTGTCAGGAGTAGCCTGGTGATCAATTGAAGTTCATAGTAATCGCCAAAACACAAACCTGTAGTATGAAGTCTTTGTATTGGCATCTACTAAGTAAACTAAGACTTTAAAACGTTGAAGGAAAATGAAATCAAATTATTGGTGCGCACGTATTTCCCGGAAAAACGGCAATCAATCACAACTGTACGCTTGGACTTACTTTCTCAGATTGCCTAAAACACATATCTAAATGGAAAGAGTATCTTGGAAAGATATATGTGTGACCTGTAGCTTTCTTACCAAATAGCACCTTAACATCATGTGTAAAGGAGGCGTGTTTACAGCTACTGCCTACTATAATATCTCATCATATAACCTACATTGAATTTCCATTCGTTGCCGTACTACGTCCCGACTATACAAATTATGCTGGCACAGTTTTCTATTAGTAAACGTATACGCATATAGCGTTAGAGCGTGTGACACGGCCAAGTTCGAGTATCCATATTGCGGGATATTAAGAGCCCCATAACTGAAACACGTTATTGGTTCTAAAAGGTCAAAGTGAACTTATTTTTGTTGTTGTTTGGAAGACGTCGACGTCATATTTGCCGTAAAGTTGCAAAGTACGAACTGCTCGGCGCCTTCTCGAAGTTTTATTATCGTGTTCCGGCTGGACAGTAGCAGACGTGCTTCTTCTTGACGTCGCTATTGCAGCAAATATTGCTTTGACTCTGTCGATGTTTATCTTTCTAATGCAATTATTGTTAGGTTGACATAAATAATAATAGGACTCTTCAGGAGCACGACGTTTCGTTTGCGTAACGTCACCGTTCCAATAGACAGCGCTAGAATCTACTGGTTTCGGCAGCAATATTCATTCCTGAAATCATTTCGGCAACAGGCTGGAACAACCACTTTGATAATGGTGAGAAAAGAACTTTAAAGAAATATGGCTTTAACAGTCAAATAGCCTAAGCCTTCCGACAATCAGCAACCATAGCAGCGCAGGGAGAGATTGGGCCTGTCGTATCTAAAACTTTTAATGCGAAAGCCGATAGTTTTTCTTCCGTTCGAAAAATTAAATATGGAAATATTAGTTTGGCCTGATAAGCTTATTGATTGTTGACCCGTTCCGACGTCCTATACGCTGAAATATTATTGAGACGCACAAAAGTAAGAGAGAAAATCGCAGGACTCGTCATTTTCCGCGGAAGCTGGCTCGGAACTATCCCGAATGATAAGTTGGCCTCTATTTTCTGGTAGGTATTTTCGTCCTGCGACACTAGAAAGAAAAGCTTGGTTGATCTATATAAGCGAAATCGATGCTATTCAACAGAGCTGAGTTTGTTTTGTTGCGTTAATTAAAGCTGGATGACACTGACTGCGTGTAAAGGTGATAAATATGGTGAAAGCTCTCCCCGTTACAATGTTTTTCAAGTCAAACGATAACGAAGTCTAGGTTGTTCGTGTATAATATAACATTAACACGGTTACAAATGCGCAGCAAAATATGGGAATAAGTTTTACTTATTATAGGAATAAGTGGAAACTGTATGTGGACTGAATCAGCTACCCTGAAACAGGTAACTTGGTCCAGCTTACCGACCTGATGTCATGTATCACAAGAAACCTTCAGGCGGTTTCATAGTACCTGTTATTCCAGCACGATGTTTCACTTTTATAATAAGGCCCATATGAATGCCTTTCCTGTTCTGCTGCATTACGGGTTAGTCCTCAGGCTCGAAAAGATTACATTTTTGTTGTAATACTCGCGTAGTGAAAATATTTTCTACGAGTGCTCATAACCATTACCACAAAGTCCTAACAAAACTGTAAACTTGCGTAATATGCCCTCTTACGTCAACATATATCACAAAACGTTGATCTGAAAGACCCAATTCCACGAGAAAAGTAAAGGCACATGGTTATTGAGTTATAACGAGTATAAATTAATTATGTATAATAGACTTTTTTGACTTATAAGGGCTTCAATCTCTATACTATCCGTTCGCACGTAAATAATTCAAAGAGAAAACGGTCATACTCTATTAGGGATGCTTCATAACGTCTCTGGTAGCTGGATTGAGTTCCGTTTTTCTGGAAATAGAAACAAACATCGTGACACATTGCAACATGCACATAGTTCACTTTGACGCATGTTTTCAGTGACCGGATTCTACGTTATCCACGACTATTTCATCAAGTCTATATATCTGCAGTGGTATAAACACGTTTAGCGGTCCCTGCTTCAGCAAAGCTTACAGAGCACTGAAAGACGGAATTATGTGTTTGACAAGAATTCAATGTATTGAAAAGGCCCCTTTAGTGAGTAGAGGTATCGTCGCTATTTATAAACGTCGGCTACTTAATGGTGACTTTGCAGATTTTTTTCCAAATAACGCCATCGTCCTTCTTTCTCTACTGGTCTGCTACGTTCTTGGGACTCCCTCCCACTCACATCACGTGACATGATTACATTTCAGTAAAAAAAGGGACAAGAAATAAATGTATTGAGTGATCGGCGGCATCACCGCCTGTCAGCGGAAGCTAGCCAACCAATATGGCGGATTTTAACCCGCTAGATTTCCACAGCATCAATGCCTGTCGTTGTAGCTCAGTAATCCCAAAATGGAATTTTGGGCTCGAATTCCGCGAAATCTCGCGGAATTCATCTGCCCAACGGCGTCAGGCAACAGGGAACGAACAACGGAGGCCCCGTGCTCACTGCTCAATAGGCTAGTACCCAATTTGCAAATCGACTGATCCCTATTGCATGGCAAAGAATAAACAGCAGAAGTGATAGCGCTGTTTGTGGGATCTGTGGCCACTGATCCTTTGAGCAAACTGGCTCTCAGGTTAAAATGCCCCTTGCGAACCCACTAACAATCGGCATTTTGTCGAGAAAAAAGACACCGATCACCAGACACGCACCAATCACTTTGAGATTCGTTTCAGCTGCATAACGGCGACGAAGAAGTCAAGAAAAAATGACGATGAACAAGTGGCAGAAGAAGAGGTAAGGAGAGCATGGCCGGGGGGTAAAAAGGAGGAAGTCTCTGCGAATTGTTCGAACAACGCGCCATTATGACCAGTACGGGCACTGGAATCGCTACAGAAATCGCAGCGGTAGTATTAGCTCTTGGAGGAATCATGACAGGGTGCTCAGGTGGCGAGGTACGCAAAGAAGAACCTGTGCGCCGAGCGTAAGGGCACAATTCAATGTCGGAATCGTGTAGGGCCGATCGTGTGAGGCGATGTTCGCAAAAAGATGGTTTTTGTTGCTAACTGACTGTAAGTTGCTTGCGAAGTGGCCTCAAGGAGCACAGCGCAACAAACGTCAGCAGCCATCTCTAAGCGGCTAGTTAACGAAGTGATATGCTCAAGTGGAGAAAGGTGAGCTAAGAAAGTATGCAAAAAAGCAAAGGGTCAGAGTCATTGCCATTGTGGTCACTGGTCTTCGGATCGTTGACAGTACTGCCGGATGAATCTACTCTGGGGAATGATGATGTCCGCTACGAATGTTGGAAAGAATTTACGAATTTAGGGAATGATCTAAAGTGCCGTGCCCTCTTTATTAGCCATAGATAGCTAGCCATCTAGCTCCATTGCCGAACAAAGGTGAAGCGGGCTTAGTCAAACAAATAGCAGATTTTGATGCTAGAGACTGACAAGTAAGGCAACCGCTTAAATAGCTTTTTCTTTTGTATCGTAGTATAGTGTATACCTCTTACACAATATGAAGGACTATATATATGTATAGATAAAGTTATATAAAACCAGCTAGCTTCAAACGATACGTAATGGTGAAGAATAGATAGAATAGTCTAACAAAAACCGTTTAAGATCGACCTGCTGAAGGGAAGGATATTTGGATTTGTCGTTTGCTGGCTGTGTGAACCGCGAGGTCATGCATTGCATAAAAATTACATGTACGTTACTAGTAAAATATAATAATAACGGAAGGTAGTCCATACTTATTTCAAAAAGTTTATTAGAGGTCAAAAAGATTTATTAGCGATATCTATCTGACACATATTCCGACGAATACATCTGATTCTATCTTATGATCAATAGCCTGCGGTAGAGTTATTGTTATTGACTTCAGGCACGCATGTAACCCCAAAAGCAGAAGCAGACAACAAAATTATATGTCGGATGCTGACAACCTGCTTTCATCAGGTTGTCTAGTCGTAAGCAGGCTTCATCTTGTGCTGGCAGGAGCTAGCCGTCTGTCTGATGAAACTATACCTAATGGCGATATTGAACATAGAACTCGAAATATAAGGGTCATCTAACCAGTTTTTTTCAGGTTAAATTTCAATTTTCAGTATTATACGGGCCGCTTATTTCTATAATCACATTTGCTACTCGCGATCATTGCAGCTTGACAGAATAAATCGATGCTGTTGTCCAGCGGACTTCCGGAAGTTCTGCTTCCATGGATGTTTCTTACATGAGTCCCAACGAAATAAATAGCCTAATAACTGGCCATATTACACTTCACTCGGCTGCCAGTCAGACAAAAACAGTGCGCGTCTTACTGATAAACGTGACCCGCGCAAGAGGTATACACATTTTTTTGCTGGCAGATTTACTGGCGAAATAAATTGAATCGCGTAGTCGTCGATGGCTGTCGTATACATAAGAACAAAAGTAAATATGCTTTTCATCAGTCGACCTTATGTCTATCGTGCAGTCATTCAAACACACACTATTACTTTATAGACCTGATTAACAACACCACAACCATCCAGCACGATCTATCAACTAAGAAGCATATCTTCGAGTAAGAACTATTGTATCGTAAATTCTCCGTAAACATTCTATAAATAAATAATGGAAAGATAGATGTGACATTAACAGGTATGGTCTATTAATTTACTTCGAGAGTGGATTTCTTCTGATATCCGTTCTAGTAACTAATAAACTTGAACCTTGAGAGTAAAGTCCTGTAATACATAGAGAGCTGCATCCGAAGTGCTAATGTGATTTCTCGTGGTTGAGAACGCTTTTATGTGACTGCCAATCACGCCGGAAGCTAGCCAAACAGTATACCGGTAGACAACTAGTATAACTCAGAGTATAAGTCAAGGGAAATCTTCATTCAAATAGGTTCACCTTTTTGTGAAGAACCAAGTGTACATTGCCCTTCCAAATAGAATGGTAACTGATCTTCACGGCCTCAAACTGTCAGATCTTAGATCTAGCTGATTTCAGAAATGATGTTTACTGCTGTTTTTTTTGTTTTGCTGTTTACATTTCGCTTCTTCGATAGATCTTTTTCGTATGCTTTTCGGAAAACCGCCACTGGCTATCTGTCAGAGCGCCAGTGTGGCGCGTGTATGCAGTATAAAAATAATCACAATATATAATAAGATTATAAACGGAAGAGCGGTTAATAAGTCGCACTTGGGTCCTGTGGATGCCGTTAATATATGTAATAGTTTAGGGAAAGCGAGCGACACACGGATCGACTGATGCAAAAAAAAAGCTCTAAAAATCTTTCCCAAGTATACGCTAGTGATCAGGACAATTGCAGACAAAACTGAATACATCATAGCGGGCACTCGTCTCGCATGTTTTGTGGATCATTATATAAAAATGTTAGTGCCATTTTAGCACAAAAGCTAGATAATAGCTAACTGCAGCAGTAAACCAATCGCTGGAGAACTCTGCAATGCTTGCAAATCCCTATAGGTTCTTGTGTCCATCGGGTGGTCTGTTAGAAATTGGCGTTCATCGTTGTTTATGGAAAACCAATATATAATTAAGGTGTTTGATATATCTTTAGTAGAAGTTGCGGAATTCTAACTATAGGGTATGGAATCCCTTATGTAGATGACTGACAAAATTTGACGATTTGTCGATGCGACGTATTAGTCTGCGCTTTACAGATTCAAACAGTGATGGCTTACTTCAAAAAGAAAAAAAAATCAATTCAAAGATTTTCATCTCAAAGGACATATTTTTTTAATCTCCTGAGGACGATTCACGATTTCAACCAAGACTCAATGTCCTCTTAAATACTGCTTCCTGGTTTCCGTTTTATTGTTTTGAACTAAGCCGTATTACATGAACATTCATTTGCACCGCATAGAATGAAGACAAACTACGTGATAAACTTTGTTCAATTTGCATAAAGTCGCGTTTTGCATAATTATGACTTGAACAATGCCAAACACTTAGTAGCTGATTGGAGCCAAAATATCTGCGTCAAAGGGAAGTGTTTGTACGAATGATCTATTGAACTATAGTTTCATAGGCTCCAATAATGTCATATAAAAGCCTTACTCTTATTGTTTGTACAACGGCTGGAACTAATTGCTTAACCTACGAACGCACATTTGACACAATGTCGTATTAAGCCTGCAAACAGGTTTAATATTTAATCAGAGCATAGCCTTCTTCCCGCCATTTTTCCACTAACTAACACTTTGGCACCTCAATCTCTTTTGACGGAAATATTGCATGCATCTCTTTTTTCCAAAGAATTAACCAAATAGCAGATATAAGACGGCTTTGTGATGGCTTATCGTCTGTCGATCGGGTTAGCAGGATTCTCAAGACATCGTCTCTACGGGTGCTCCCACAGAAAAGCGACATCGACTAAAAACCTACTTGTTAGTAAGTGTGTTGTGAATTTAAGTCAGAAAACTTCCCTGCGTTTTTCTAGCGACCTTATGGGTAACGACGGTTTGTATTGAAAACTTCTACAGTTTATAAAAAGCAACAAAAATGCATAGAAATTTAAATAAGACCTCCCTGTACAGTGCTTCGATGCGATTGCAACCACGCACGTCTATGCCCAAGATATCATTGACGATTATTGCGTTTACGATTTGGTTTTTGGGTCCTATTCTAATTTATCGCTGCGTCTGTGGTGTTCCTACATTTACAACGGCGGCGGACGGTTCTCTCGGATTTCAGGCCGTGATCGTGTGCGAAGCAATAAGGAAACCCGAAAGGCCCGTTAGTTAATTTACTGTTCCTTCAAGATTTTTATTACGTTAGATAGTTCGCATTTGTCCTAAACTCATTTGTCTTTGATAAACGTATGCCCGTTACTTTAACGGACAATAAGCAACGAACAGAAAACCAGCTACTCATGTACCTTACTAAAAGTCAAAGAGGGGTTCTTTTTCTTTGTGACTCACAGCCTTCAAAGTTCGCACAGCGAAACCTGGATCTTGCGAGGTTAGGTCGCTAAAACACGTACTTGCGGAAAACCGTGACGAACAACGGCAGTCAGCCGGAACGAAAGATCACACTCAGAAGTTAGTGACTCAGAAGCTCTTTCGCTGTCCAAACCGTGTATCAAGTAGGTTATTTTTATATACATATATACAAGGAGTTTTTACTATTGATATAAATCGAAAATTTTAGTCTTGTTCCATCCATTGTCAAACGCACAGAGAGTTAATAAGTGCTTTTCGATGCTTCAACAAAGACCCGTCAAATGGGTTCAGCTGTACATAAAGTACAAAGTGTACAAACATTACGCATCTTAAGGGCTCTGTATGCTCACACACTATTGAAGTTTATTGAGTTCAGTAAACAGAAAAACCTGACTAATTATCTATGGGCTGAACGTACCCACAAGACAAAATAAATGTTTTGAAGGATATTTCGCAGTTTATAGTTAACGAACATAATTTAGTATTAGGGTCGTTTTTTGATTTTTTAAAAATACAGTCATGCTATCTATCAGATCTGCACAACATTGCGATAAAATCTAAAATAGATTAAGCCATTTCAATATATGAACGTACATCCTCACTTCGTGGACCTCAAATCACTCTGCTACACCTAACAACAGTTCGAGTGTGCAATAATAATGATACACTAGACTTAGAGGTACAGCATTGTTTAATGATATCAGAGGCGGTCGTTAGTTAAACTCCTAAAAGAGTCACAACTAGAGAAAACGCAAAAACAGATATTGTAGCAACAAGCAGCCACCATTAGGATAAAAATCCTATAGTTATACCGGCCGCTTCTCGACATTTCTATCTTTTCTTAGTAGTGGCAAGATCAATTCCGCCTACCTTCATCTGAACTATCAGTCGAGCTATCGAAAGCACCTTGTCTCGAGCTTGATGATCCAGCTATTGAAGACGTGTCATTGCGCCTCTTAACAATTTTCCAATATCATGGTAAGACATGGGGCTAGACAACCCGGAACGGTACCCTGAGGCCATGTACAGGCCGCTACGAGAAAATAACGAAAATTACTCACTCCTTTTTTGTCTATCATCATATTTCTTTGCTGTTAATTTCTTCACAAAGTAACAATCTGCCTAAAAATCAGGTCAGTACTCATTACGTCCCACCCAGATATAGATCTGCACAGGTAGTGGGTATCAACGACACAACATACGAAATCTAAATGTTAAGGAGTGTCCAGTTGGCATGACTTCAACTTCATATACAGACAACGATGGTGTAATCACGGAGCACTCGCAATTCTTTATAGTAGTAGTACTTTTTTATGTTATCTGGGTGCCTATATCCATCTGTAAACATTCAAAATAGAAGGTTATCGTCATAAAACTATACCGTAGCCGCTCGCAACAAGAGTTAACCTTGGTGAAAAAGTCGAGGGCGAAAATAGCAGGAGGATCGCTGGGGGGGGTACTCCCTATGAGAAAATATATGCAAAATTTCAATGGTGTCAAAAGGTAGCTTTCGAGAGTCCCCAAGATAAACCAACAAATGTTTGTGAAATAAGCAAAACGCACCACGTTTCAATGACTGAACTGTCGGGAACCCGCTTTGATTTCTGTAACAGTCGAGTTTGAATGAAGATACGAAACAACTTATTAGCTGCTTGACTCACAACGAAAAAGCGTAAGGTGGACATAATGGCATATTTTGCCACCTAGACCAAGCAAATGTTCAGTGTTGATTTTAGAACAAGCCCTTGAATGCTTCCAGCAGGAAATCAGATACCGGTGGAATCCCTTGTATCGAGCTAGCCATTTTTCTTCAGAAAGGGCAGCATCTATTTAAACTGTATTAGAAATCTTGTTTATACCTCTGCCTATATCTTTATTGTCAACATAAATGAGCCTATTTATCTTACATTGCACATCATGCATAAAATGAGAACGGCATAACACCATAGTACATTATCTGCACTAGCGTCTAACATCGATTTCCTGTCTCATAAAAGCTGTAATACTTGACGGCTGTGAATTGAGAACCGGAGGCTATGACCGCTAAACAATGCCCAAACGTGCTGTACATCTTCGCGTGTGCGGAATGGATCCGAGTGTACAAAAAACGATGAAGTTGTGTCATAAAATGCATAATAAACAACTTTCTGACAGGTGTGTCTACTGCCCATAATGCCGCACACATTTCTACAAACGTCACGTACTACGGCACATTGCTTGTGTACCTCGTCAAGTACGGAGCACATTCATGGAGGACTGGAAGACTTTTTTTTTAACGAATAGAGCATTTACCTGGGAAGACGGAAATATCCAATAGGGTTTTATTATAAGTATAACCACAATGAAGCAAATGGCACTAAATCTCTGTGTTAAACAAAAAAAAAACTTATCCAAGTATTTTCTCCTTTATAGTATCACAGAAATTGACTGTAACATTAGCGAAAGGTTATTATTGACCTCACTCTGGGTGGTTGCTTTTTCTACTTTTGATCAATACTTTAAGGATAAAAACTTCGCTATAACAGCAACTCTTCCGGCATTAGATATACATTTTGTTGAATTCATTCGATCTACGTAGATGTGCTGAAGCTCTATAGTTTCTACAGTTTTTCTTACAGTCAGCTATGCTTCTCGTAGTATTCGTTCACCCAGCCCAACTTGAGTCTGGTAACGAGGTTCAATAAATTAGACAGTCTGCCTTTAAATTTCCATACGGGCGCTTTTAGCACTTCAGCACCTAGACATTTACTGCGCAAGTAACAGCTCGCAACGTTTAGATCTATAAGCGATACACTCAATGTGGACATTGAAATCTACTGAAGCAGAGCAGTATTCGCTGATTTACTTTGACTGGCCTAGCTTGGGGCTAAGGTCGAGCACTTTAGCTTCAGCCTCGCTATTGCCATTTATAAGGACAAAGACCCACCTTAAAAGCACAAGTTAGGTAGATGCCTTGAAGATAGCAGATATATAGGATAGATACACTTTCCAAATGTTTAAAACGTGTATCCATAACGGCGTTATTAGTTTAGAAATCTCGAATTTCTTAGTTATTCATCTGTTCATTGAACCTATTGAAGCTCTACCGAGAGGATAAATTGGGATTTGAAGGACATCAGAGAACCAAGAATAGTTTTATATTACGATTTATTGCGTGAGATCTTTAGTGAAAGCGAGAGAAGTAATGTGCGAGTCTCACCCACATTCACATGGTATTCAGCTACTTCGAGGTGCTAAACGTACGTTAAATACATCTTAATAATTGTCGACAACAATTTTTTTTTAACATAAATAAAAACTTAGATGTGGGTGAGATACATTATTAGGTACCTGTGCTGCTACATTATGAAGTTAGCATTTTCATATAACGGAGAATTCGTTAGATCACTCTTACAATTAAACGTAACCCTATCGTAGAATATAAGGATTCGCGTTTATAAGTCCCGGCCTTCATTCTGCACAGTACGTTGCACATCACAAGGCGCGGTCATGTACGTGTAGTCACAAGGTAGAAGTACAATATCTCCTCTTATGGTCTGATCTAGTATAATAGAGTACAAAAATAGGATACAATGATACGTCTATGTGTCTGCGCTTTAGCAAGCTTTCTATTTTTGGTCTCGTATGGACTAATAGCGCACGTTTTATTCCAAAGAGCCATTGCTCCATTGTAGTATTACAGTTACTGAGCGGACCAGGGTAACTTGGCTTGGGCGGGGGCGGGGGGGGGGGTAGCCTACGGTATATGCCGTGGATATAAAGGAAATTACATACGAAGTTATTATACTTGTGTAGGACTATTTATGGGTGTAGAGATTGGTATAATAATAGTAATAGTATAATGCCAAACTTCAGCGTCTAAGTATATTATTCGTTAGTGCTATTCACGTATCGGAACTTCGTACAAAACTTATTCATACCTCTCTTGCCGATGACATTATGGAGCAGAGTTGTTGCCGTGTTGCTGGTGCTGCTGAAAAACAACAACAATTAGTGATAACCGAACCAATAACTCGATTAGTGTTGTTTGATTGCCACCTACCATACCTTTCGTCACGTTAGAGTATTAGAAGGCCTACAACAAAAGGCCATCCATGACCGTTCTCGACGTAGAATCGACGACGTTTTTGTCCAAGTGTAGAGCACAAATTACACGCTAACTCAAGCCGGGCTCGTGCACCTACATCAAGCACCTATAACGCCCCACCAACAATGAAGACAGGGGTGGCGTGCTGCACGACAGCCTTGACCTTGCACGCAACTGGTGCTTTCTTCACTAATACAATCCTCCGCTTGCTCGATTGTGCTCCTCTGTATCACAACAGGCCTTACTAAACACCAACACCGTTGTAACGTAGATATATCCTTTTAGATAGTAAGTTACACCTTTCCTTGAACTCTTTTCAACGGGACAAGCATTTGAACAAGGTAGTAAATACAACGTCACGTTCACGACTGCATTAAAACAGTAAAACTTGTTATGTCTGATAGCACCAAATTGGCTTCACGGAAACACTCTTAGTTTATTCCCGAACTGTTGCAGGACGTCGTCTATGCAGGACATTTCCGTTCGGCGTTAACTCCTGAAAACAGCAGGCACCAACTCACTCCGCTAGGGTACTCAACTGACGTTTACACAATGCAGTAGGAAGCTAGCGTATAAAGAAACCAGTTCTATGCGTTTTTTTAGCTACCTAGAAACGGTGTCAAAGAAAAAGTAGACCAACGACAACACTTCGACCACACGCCAGAGGTACTTTGCTGCTTGTTTTGTCAATATACGTACATTGATGATAATAATAATTGTCATATATGTATATATAATATTCTGACACCTGCTTCAGCCATCCAGCCAGCCAGCTCGCACGCTAGCTAGTTGGCTTTCTAGGCAGCCACTCGCTCTGTGCCGTACGTAACAGAACTGGGCCGGGAACTGCAGAAGTGTTGCAGTTCTTTGCCGCCGCTGCTGCTGCCGTGGATATTGACAGCTAAAGCTGCCTTGTAGCTTACAACTGCGTCGCCGTTGCCGTAGTATTCGGCCGTTAAGCTGCGCTACTGGCCGTGCCAAGTGGCTGAGCAGCAATTGGCAACAATTTACCAGTTCCGTTGTCTGTTCCTCACTGCTGCTAGAGCCGTTGCGATGGCTATGACTATGGCGGGTCCCCTAACAATAATAATGCAGGAGGGAGGGAAAGAACGAAGGGATGAGGTAAGTTGTGCTGCTGCTGCCGTTCGCTCTTGCCTACGACAGCCGACCACCGATTCCTCCTCTTCTTGGCTAAATGACGTCGGCCGTGAGCGCAGGCAGGCGATCAGCAGCAGCAGCAGCAGCAGCAAGTTACCTATGGTGCCGATGCTGCGGTTGATCCTGCTGTTATCTTTGCTGTAGTAGGATAGCTGAAACAGTTACACCTACGCTAGTCGGCGCTGTCTGCTGCCTCAATCTCAAAGGATAATACTCTAATATATATATATATATAGTAAAATTAAGTTACGGCAACCGTGTCAGTTGAACGGCGGCGCTCATTCATAGTTCACAGCGCCATGTTGCGTTGTGTCGTTCACTACGGCAACAGCTACCGCTAGCGTACAGATGCCGTGAGCAACAGAAGGAAGCGAGCGGCATCAGCGCACGCTACTTACCACTTACTACTGCTGCTGTTAGTCCAGCGTCACAGTGACTGTTTGTGTAAGTGCGCGTCGTTTTTATCTGCCAGTATAACTACCTGGCTGTTTGTCTGTCGGCCTTTATTGTCTATGTGTGTTTTGTGCCGCCACGCCACACTACACTTGACTACTCGCTGACTACTACTGGCAGCGTCCGTCCGTCCACAGTTGCTCCGGCTACGCAGTTTCGTGTCATACCACCAGCCGTGACGGAGTCGAAAGCAACGTGCTCTCGCCGCTGCAGTTACCTTAACTCCCGCGCTGTGGCACTGGAAGTGTGATGCTAAGTAGAGTTGCTGCCGATTGTACTGTTGCTTATGACAGCTGCGGCGATTGAAATGGCATTACTTATATATTGACAGTGGCCGCTGCTGCCGCAATAGCAACAGAACGCTGGACAGAGCATGAATCTGCACCAACAGACTTTTGCTGTCCTCTTTCTTTCTCTATTTCGGGTTGTACTGTCGCCGATCGTTGACGTGCGAAGTGGTTTGCCGCGCAACGGTCGCGATGGCGCCGATCATCGTACTATAGCACTCTGTAGCATCGTGGCTACAACAACGGCTTCCGTTGTTACAAACGATAGCGTAGAACGCAGTTTTCGTCCCCCACGAGCGAAACCATATGGTCGACTACAGTCCACCAACGAAGATGCTAGCAAGCACAGCAAATTGTAAGTCCTGTTCGTTGGCCCGACACTTTCTGTTCCTTAGCCTGCGGCAGGTTCTAGGCAGCAGGTAAACGCAGACAGACCTCGTTCCAACACTACTACTGCTACTGTCAAGTATTTCCTTCTGTCTAGTCTGCGAAGTCCTTCTGTCTAATGAACGTACGTGTTCACACAGATGGCCGCCGTCCTTTCTGACTCGATCACAAAACGCTGTAACACCAGTGCAGAATGATTCTTCTTTAGAAATAAAAACACACGAACCACTGCTGCGCGAATCGGCTTATACTCTTGAATTGACGCGCACATTCGACAAGAACTTGTTATGGTTACACTCAAATGGTTACTGCCATCGATTTCTAAACGTGAACGACAAGCCCCTCACGGACCTAACCCAAACGGAGCTCGCATCGCAGAACCTGCTGTGCCTTCTTCGCTGGCTAAAGAGAGGAACCTCTTTCTTTACCGATTCTCTACTATTATGGTTATTATTACTATCCGCTACAGTTGTACTTGCGAAATTCTATTTCCCTCTTTCGGAGTCTCTGTCTTCTGTTAATAGGCTTTCAGGCAAAGAGAAGGCATCTACCGACTGACTGGTTGGCTGATACTGTCCGCAGCTACGGACTGCTGCTAGCGCTAATCTCTATGGTGGCCGTCTGTCTCAATACTGTGAGAGGATCGTGGGGGGGGGGGGGGAGTCATAGTGGTACGGCGGCAGCGGCAGCGGGCGGAACCCCGTACAACTTGGCTGTCCCTCCGCTTTTCGATGTGTCTGCCTGTCTTTGTGTTAGTGTAGGGAAAGCGTCGGCGGCAACGGCAACGGCTGCTGTTACCACTAGTGCAATGCCGGGTGGCCGCGGCGCCCAACTCAATGGCTCACCCAAGCAGCCGCACTCAGCTGCTCCTGCTCCAACACCGAGTGCAGCTGTATATACAACATCGCACCCCCTCCCCCCGGCCCTTCATTCTTCTTCTTTTCTCATACACTCTACACTCTCATAGCACAACAACTACAGTGACTACCGACACACCGGTCCCTTATGCTACGACGACCCAGTAACTATCGAGGGGCTCCGTTTACCATCGTCCTGTGAGCGAAACATGTCCTGGCACAAGCAAAAACACCAGAACCAGCAGCAGGAGTAAAGCGTCCACGGGCGCCTGCACTCTAGCCACCCTCTCGCCACAGTCCTACTAGAGGGTTGTTACTGAGGGAAGGAACATTCGATGGAAAGGGGAAATTTGAAGGGGAGAGGACGGGGGTGGGGTGGGGGGATGGGGGAGAACGACTACATTACGACGACTACAGCGCAGCTAGCAGGGTTGGCTGGGTGGCTAGCCAGCTACACGAAGGTAGCGAATCAATTGCCAGTGCCGGCGCCATCATTGCTGTTGTTTCGGCTGCTATCGTGGTCGTTATTATCCTGCCGTTGACTACGTCGACTACGATGATAGAGGCAGCGACCACGAGGCAGGCCCTCGCTAACTCTTTCCCCCGCCTACCCATGAACGATCGCTCACGCACAGCGCGACACGCTCAAATACACCCAAAGTTAACACAGAACAAATAGGGAACAACCTGCATAGGCTGCTGGGAATCGCTGCCATATGCTATATGTACATATAAATGAGCCCATTGTAGAGGCTGGGTATCAGCGCTCTGGCTCCTTAAGAAAAGAAACACAGCCAGAAAGTAAAGCAGTCGCAACAGAGCACGCGACAGACGCTCGATTAGGCCCACAAACCAAACGTTCTTTCCCCTTTTCCCGTTTGCTCTCTACCGGGCACTGCTTAACCGAAATAAAAGTATGCGGACAGCAATAGTGAAATCTATCAGATGAAAATGACAAGACCCACCAACTATTTAGTCGGCCAGCCAGCCGGAAAGGGAACGCGATTCCTGTACTAGCATTAGCTTTAAGGACTCTCTCGTTTTGATTCTATGCGGAGCGCAGAACCGTGGCGATCTTATGAGAGGGTCCAGCAGCTTGGTGAGTGCGGGTCCGCGCTGCCCCAGAAATCCATTTGATGACCTAGCAGTTATGGTGACGTTGGGAGCAGGTTTGTGCTAAGGTAAAAGCATTGTCTGCATGTCGTTTGCGCTTAGCCACTGGAGGACATTGAAATTTGCTTCACTATGGGCAGCACGATGGTGACGGCGATGATGATGATGAGGTAGACGATGACTGAATGGAAGAGGATTTGTTTATTTTTTGGTGACGAAGAACCCATACAAAAGGAAAACCACTTATAGTGGGAATGGGAACGATACGTTTCCCGCTCGCCAGCTGTTTGAAGCGCTTTCTTATTGTTTCCCGCCTTATTCTGAGGCAAATTACCACAGTTGCTCCATACATTTAATGAGTGAGATGACAGGCAGGCATTAGAGAATCAACTTGTGCAAGCCTATGCGAAATTTTCCCGCTTTGGCCTGTCGTGGGTATTACCAAGCTGCACGAAAATCGCGAAAGACAATGTGATTTAATGACTATTCGGTGTGTGACCAATCAAATTTCAAAAGCCTATATTAGACATAAAGGATTATGCCTGCAGAATACTTAAATAATTTCTAGTGACATTTTGAATAACCCTTATAAGGTGCGCTCCTCTTTATCATTTGCGCATATAAGGCAGCGCTTTGAAACTTCCTCAACGGCTATTTATTTTTGATTGTATTGTTATACCTAATCTCGTTATCAATATCTAATTTGAGAGAGGCAACGACAGGATACACAACATCATTTACAGCCCATTGAACGCGTGGAAGCTATTGAAACCACACGAACTTAAGTCCGAAAAGTATAGGAAATAGGTCCGTCGCTTTATTACCTATGCAGGTAGCAACGAGAGTTTCGCAATAAAATTGTACGTTGTCGTCAGATAGCTACACCGTGTATGCTGTGTAATTACGGATGTTTGGCAGCATTGACTGTTTTCTTTTCAGGCAATATAGAGCGAATTCAAAGTAAAAAATGCGCATCATAAACATCATGAGTACGGTAAAACTGGTTACACCCAGATCTAGTCAAAACTGCCATTGGGATCGTTCTTAATCTTGTTCCACGCCATTTTTTCGGTCAATTCTATTTTGCAGTGTGGGGGACAGCACAAACCGATTCATGACTAGTCTACAGCGACGGTGTGCTCTAAGCGGATATTTTACTAGAAATAGTTGTACAAAAAATTGTCTCCTGTTTTGATTTCTACCAAACTATTAACTTGTTTCTGGTGTAACAATTTCAGTGTTTTTATTACATATTGATAACAAAAAACGTGTTTTTTATATTGCGTTCTCAGGGACCGCATTTTTTCTACTCTAATTTGTCCAGAAGCTGCCGTTGTCGAAGTAATTCTTCCATTTGGAATCCTCAAGTTTGCTGGCTTCCACTATGGCTTTTAAGTTCCTCATATCTCTTTTCAAAACGAGTACACCACTAACGAACTGTTGCTTTTCCTAACACCTGTGTAGTTAGAATTTGCGCACAATTAATACGGATTCGACCAGCTCTTTTAGCTTCAAGAAACAGAAAGAAGATTTTCAGCAGAAAACGATATGTTTGTTTTTAGACCCATTCGCTTTTTCCGTCCTGCATAACTTTCACTGTATAGTTTACTATCCTAACATTTTACCTAAGATATACGTAGTATAATTAGTGTTGCCTTAACGAAATAAACATGGGTCTAGCTAGGAAAATGACATTTTCTGCTTCGTTAACAAAAATGTGCAAAGGATTTTCAGGTTTTTCAAAAAATAATCTTTGTCATTATTTTACCTCGATCACAAACAACTATTGCCTCCAGCCAGAAATATATCATTAAAATATATTTCGTTCATTTTACGCATTCCCTATCCTTTATAGCACAGTATATATTCATTTGTCAACATTCTTGGTCGAGGCTTGCTGATGATCCAGGCGCATCTAGCAAGATCCTTTCGACGGGTTTTTCGCAGCATGAAAAACCAGGTAAAATACTAAACATTTGACATAGAAAAGGCAGTTAAATTAATTAGAACAGCAAACAGCTTAGAAATAACATTCACATCTGTAAGGTAAGGATCTGTTGGATTCAATACTTAATCTGAGCTGGCGTCGATGGGAGATAAACCGACAGACAAATAAGAGATAAGTTACATTGCTTTTAAACCGTTTGTGTGCACTCTATAATTGCACACGATTGTGTAAATATCTGAGGCAAGCGCGTAACATTTTGTTGCCGTAGACAAAACCTCTCATCGTTAAAAAACAACGCTTTAATGACCATCTGGTTTGCGGTACGCAAGAGCACAGCAAAAAAAGCTTAAAAAGGCTCATTACGATATATGGGGTACGAGTATTACAAAAACGAAACGTGTGGGCGGATAGTGTTGCAGTCCTATCAACTAAGGTCGTCTATTAGTTGTCCTAAAATCGTAGTACTTCTAAGGAACATTTAAAATATACGGCCGTATAAAACTGATTTAAAAAGCATTTCGAACACTTCTGTGTGATTTTAGTTGTACTGGAAATTTTTTTGCCGAATTACGTCGAAGATGCAGACAAAGGAATGCCGTCACGCCTTTGCGTAGAACTGAATAAATCATTTTGTAAGAAGTTCTTTAATAGCCGAAAAATGCCGTCTTGCGGAAAGTTTATTTGCTATCGAAGAAAACGTCACATACAAACACTCAAATACACAAAAAAGGTTTTTGTATATTTGATTGACTTAATTTTAGGACACCTATTAGAAGCATTATGCGTTGGATCGAATTGTATCGCACTTATACTCATTCTTGGACAGATAGCAATGATCTTTATTATTCATTCGTAGAGGTTCGTTGAAATGGTCGTATCTAATTATACGCTTGGCGTTGTTAAAAACATGTCACATGCGGTAAACTCAAGCTCTCCTAAACCTGTATTTGCCCGGAGACTCAGACGTCAGAATTGATTAGCCTCATGGCAGCAAAACCACGAGAAATGGCAGTCTAGCAATATGTTTCGCGTTTTACGTTGAGTATTGCCGTTAGGCGTTTCATCACACGCGTGGCTCCAACGCAAAACAAAGCGTGTCCACGCTTGGCTCGAACCTAGAATACCACGTGTTCTTCATTATGTTTAGCAGAGAAACGTTACTCACTACGCCATCACCGCAAGAAGAGACTCAAACTAATGAGAACAAACAGAGCAATACAATTTGGTGATTCATTACATAGAATCGTAAACACCAATTATTGCATCCTGCTTGCAGGAAAAATGGTAAAAAACATACATTTTACTACAATGATAGCGATTATCGTCCATCAGGCCTACTTCATTGAAAAAAGAAGACAGTTGAAAGTTCAGTTAACCCTTGTCGAATGTTTAAGCTGATATATATATAAGGACTGTGGTTCATATTTGTATCAATGGGAAGCACGTGCATTGTCATGACGATGTTTAGATATGAGGTAGCATACTTTTATCTAGAACTATCCCCATGGCGTTTGGGGAATTGCACGTGTCTCATTTACATAAATAGCCATTTTGGTATTCTACAGAAGTAACCGTTGTTGTGAACGACGGGAAGATAAGCGTGGTGGAGCATGCAACTCTATAGAATGGTTGCATAAAATGGTCTTTCACATCTCCGTATCTGTATCGTTCGAAAAAGGAATTAGCTCGTTTTGGCACGCAAGTTTCTTGCCTGTCTTTGCAGGATAATATTTCACATGTAAATACTTGTACGATATAAAAACGCCAATCAGCTTATTTAAAAAGTTTGGATTCAGGGTAGCAAAAATAATATCTTATGTATTGGTAATTTAATTATTAATGATTATGTGTATTATTATGAATTGGTTATTTAATTATCGAAATATCCTATTTAGCTCAGGTGCCATAGCTTTTGCAGTGTTGTTCCCTAAATGCCTGTGAAGACGCGCTTGCTTTTGAGAGCTTCGTCGACATCTTCATCAAAGTCAAAAGCAATCATCAGTAGTGCAGCACCTCGTTTTGCTACGTTAAGCAATTAGTTTATTTCCCCTCTGGGGTGTGAATTTGTGTGTCTTCGACATCCTGTTTTAAGATGCAGTGATCCGCTGTGCGAAAGCTGTGTTATCTATAAATAGCGTGGTAAATGTAAAAGTGGAACTTTTGTCGAGAGTTTGCAATCCCCCTGGACAGTGGCTGCAGCAATTTCAGTGAATGCGGTCGTTATCTTCTAAGCGACATGTTTCTACGCTGTGGAGTTCGCCATAAGTGAAACGTTGGTGTACCAAAGGTGGTTGACACTTGTGCCATGTACGACCATTCTGCCACTGTGGTCACCAAGGTACTCTGAAGCAACGGCGTATAAAATAGCCATAGGGTAAACGTTCTTCCAACCTAACGTCAAGGAACTAGATGTGCCTGGTTTATACGTACAGACAGTCCGCGTTGTAAGCATAGAGCTTGCTGGTGATTCATTTAGAATCTACCTGAGCTCAGAAAGTAGCAAGAAGCTTCCTAAATGTTTTGGTGCCTATATCGGTTTCTGTTGCCCCGAATGGTCTACACAAACACTGCCCAATTTCCGAGTCTGACGATGTGGAAAGTACGTTTAATGGGTGCCTTATCCGAACCAAGTGAATCAACAAGACTCGAGTGCATGGAAAGCAAAACTAGTACGCTTACCAACAACAAAACGGTTTAATGGGCATTGTTTGAAAAATAAAAAGTATACAGTAAAAGTCTGGAGACAGCGATTTCTGAGCTCGCGCATCGACAAAACGTTGCGTCAATGTAGCGTACAAAGGTTGTATTTTCTGATTTGCACGTAGAACGTGCGACAGTGTGACGTAGTAATACATGAATTTGCTACTAAATGAGCTTCATTTCATAAACCGCATTTTTCGATTCTGGTTAACACAAATTAAAGTATTTAGTGTAATGTGTTAATTAAATTAGATATGTACTTTTTCTAATAATCGAAAATTATAAAATATGTTAAAATATTATAGGTTATATTTGAATGTTTTGACGTGTTTACTGCCGGTTTTATGTGCGATGTCCTAATAGTGAGATCGAAACAATAGCACAATTACCTGTTTGATATAATGCAACGATATAAATAGAGGTTTTGTTGCAAAGAGCGATCAGGGTAGTTCTCCTAAGATTCCTCATGATTTTGTGGATGACGCTGAAACAATAACTCTTTTTTGTGTGCTTTTACTTCTGGTAATAAATTATAAGTTAAATTAGATCGTACATGATTTAATCATGCCAGAAACTTTGTCAAAAGAGAAATATTCTAATAGGACGACAAAAACAACGGCGGAAAAAGCCACTGCTGTTCCCAGCCCAAAAGACAGTTTATACAGTAAATTGAATATATCTATTATATTCAAATGACAAAACGTAGAGGAAAGTAGATAGATTTATTTTAGTAAATCTTTACATTTCAGGGTTAAATATTTTCATGAGTGATTTGGTGATCACGTTATATTTATCTATTATGGATGTGTTATGACTCCACACAATGTTGATCCTTCTTGCGAACGATCCAATCTTGCGGATTTGCAGTACCTGATAGGACCTTTGAATGTGTTTGGAATTGAATCTTTTTAACGAGCCCCCAGTTTCAATTTTTTATGGGTAATGATCCCAGATCTTAACAGCTCATTCCAAAGAAGACTGTCATAGAAATCTATATAACAACTTTTGCCTCTCGACACCTTTTTACCATTTTGTATTATATGTGCTTAGTTTTTGTTCGCTTTACCATTATGCGGTGGTTCACGACACTTCTGTTCTAGTCGGGGCCTTAAAAACGTTAGTTTTGTATTCGCGGGGCCGGATTGGATCAATATGATGTGAAAGGGCACTACGTCCAGTGGTATCAGGCGAATGTGCTCGTTCGCGTCTTGTTGTAGTACTTTTTTCTGTGCTAGTTTTAATGGCCTTGGTTGTTTCATCGAGACCGCTTCGTTGTCCGCGATTGTTTGGTTGTCCGTATATAAGCGCTTCTTCGTTTTCTTACGAGCAACACGTGAGGTTTTGACGTTCCATAGGGTTCGTGGAGTTAAACTAATCGTACATACAAAAGCAACAATTCTCATCTATCTGATTTGATTAGATATAGTTACGCGTATTTATTGACGCCTGATCAAGCTTTGAAAGACGTTTTGGATTACATGAAAGATTGTTGATCATCAACATGCGAGAGGTGCGAATTACTACAGTTTTTTTCTATGTAAATGTACGTACGGAAACTGACTATGGTGTTTTGGTTGAAGTTAAAAGTGAACAAAGATCATTATGATTTGTTACAAGGCT
This sequence comes from Varroa destructor, assembly GCF_002443255.2. Classification (NCBI taxonomy): domain Eukaryota; kingdom Metazoa; phylum Arthropoda; class Arachnida; order Mesostigmata; family Varroidae; genus Varroa; species Varroa destructor. The sequence goes on from NW_019211456.1 coordinate 17,637,831, forward strand.
ACTATTTAGCATCGGACATGCCCCCTAGTGAAGGTTCTGAACTATTTCGTCAGTCTAATTGAAATGCGACGACGGAAAACCAAAGACCACAACGGTTCAAGTTGATTAGACAAGTATTTAGGGTAAAACATTCAGATGAAATAGATGGTTTAAACTTACCTCGAAAATAAATTAAGTCTTGATTTAAACTTGGTTAATTTGTAGTGGTTCAATTGTTCTTGTAGCCAGTTGTTCCAAATCCAGTCATGCTACCTCCTGTCTTAGTAAATTTGCAAGTTTAAAGCGTTATTGAAGCCCATTTCGGCGTATCACACTTTTTATTTAGATTCCGCTCCGTATTGTATTCGCCGCATTGTAGGGCTATTATCTCACTGCAAAATTGTATTCCACAGTGAAATGCAATAGTATTTATTTTTTTTTAGTTCCTGTGATAGTTTGGAATCCTTCAATAAATTAGTTAGCCTTGATACCTATTTCAATTTACGTCAGTTCACAAAAGACTCATTTTTTATTGTATTTGGGTTACAATTCGGTAACACGTTACATGTGAAGTACCGGTTTTGGTTGACAGAGTCGTTAAACTCCAATCTTTGTTTTCGTAAAAAGCTTCCTTAATTTCTCCACGCTGGTCTTCAATATTCCAAGCTCCGTTTTTGAAACGTTTGCACTATTCGCGTACTATGCTTTCGCTTAGATCCTTCTTGCCTAATGCCATCACCAGTCTTCGATAAACTTCTGCAGTGCTATGGCCTTTGAGAAACAAAAACGTCACTACTAAAAGAAATTCTGTCTTTTGAATACATTTTTTTTGGTTTTCCCCCGCAGACTTCTAGGGAGCCGGAATATTTACTAGCCACACTCCGTCTGCTAGCTGCCTATAGACCAGAAGTTAATCGATTTTTAAAGTACGATAAACTTGCTTGGAAAAGCCTCGTTAGATAGCACATCGTTACCTTTTTTTACATCCTAGCTTCGTAATTATATGTGTTGTTTTTTTGTTTCATTGAGTAAAATCTAAACACTAAAGAATGACATAGAATTAAGCTATTTCCAATTAAATTGCCACTTTTCTAGATTAGAAGAATGATTCAAACAGTAAGAGAAAACCAATTACTCGCCAACAACGTAGTCTGTTTTTTAAATTATTCGTAAAGACGATTTGATAGGGTATGAAGTAAGGTCTTATTACTTTCACTCTTTTCGATCAAAATTCACGGGTTGTGTTTTCCGGACTTTCCAAAAGCGCGGAATTGCCGATACAAATAAACTGACCCATTTTTTAGCCGGGTAGCCACTCGTGTGATGAAAGTGAACTTGGAATTATTTGCAAAAAATACGGAGATTCAAGGATCTGAGCTGAATTTGATTTAGAGTGATAGTTTTAATTATCACACGTTGTATTAGTGCAGGCAAGTTCGTTATATTAACCGCAAACTAATCTTTTCCGGGCAAACGATAGCTGGTTTCGCATAGTTTAAAAACATATTTTTTTTACCATCAGTCTGTCAGTGAAGTATCAATGCTAGTTCTATTCTAGAAAAAATTCTATAAAAAGCTAGTGTGTAATATTTTAAATACAGTCCATTGTGATGAAAGCATTAGTGAGTATTTTCTTTTGATCGTTTTTCTGCGTTTCGATTTTGCTCATCGTTAATTTTGACTTTGTTTTTCTTATCGAAGGGAAAAACAACCGTATATGTAAAACGTAGTTAGGTTAATACTAGCTGGATATATGTTTTGCAACTTTTAGCAATATCTATCGAATATCTTTCATCGTGTATTTATATGTATTATACGCAAACAAATATTCAGTACTCGTTTGAAGAGCTTACGGTACATACCTGTCAAGTTCTCAGCAAAACGTTATTGACCAAAGTAACCGTGTATTTAGGCAGTTCTAGACATTCGTACATAATACCTGCATTTGTACAGTATGGTGATTGATGGAAACACTTTATACAGGTAGAGAGAAACAAATTTTAGGTACAGATTTTGAGTAATATGCGATGTGGGAAGCGCCCTAATAGTTTACTGTCGCCATATCTATGCTTCACTGCTTTGTGAAATTCAGCAGCTTTTTAGATGTACGGTGTATGTGATAATACTTGACCGTGGCATCTATTCTCTGGTCAGTTGAGCACAATTGGTCGTCTTCATGTCGAACTGCTTAGTCATTTTAAAATCTCTCTGTAAATCTATATTGCAAATTACATCCCACTATTATCTTAAAACGCCTAGTTCGAGGCTGAGTGCAATAATGTTGAGAAATGTGGTCTTCCTCAGGCAGGCACCAGCTAGCAGAGAATATCTGATTTGCTCTCTACTGAGCGATGAAGAACGAAAATGAACATAAGAAAAAAAGACGACGCGAGTCGGATGACGATAATACAAAGCTGGAGGGACGGACGGCCGCAGGGCCTTCGGTGTCGCCGAAAAAATCCAAGACCGAAGAGCCTCAGGTTAAGCGTGCAGAGGATGGTAGCCCGGATGAAAAAAAGGTCAGAGCAGAATCTTTCAATGCCCGTCAAGAAAATAATAAAGCTATATTTTCATTTCTGTTTTTACTAACTGGAAGAGGAAAGTTAATTGTATTTTGGAGAATAAGCCTGCCACGTTAACTGCATTATCACTCTACTTATCTTTTTTTTTGTCTTCTGGTTATTGAGTTTTAGTTTTTGCTAAATGTGCCGCTACGTATTATTGATAGTATTTTTTACCTTAATAGCACATTTATTAATATTTGCCCATTACATTTCATGCTAACTGTTGCAAAATACAGGTAAATACAGCCATTAAGCCAGTATCAATAAATGCGAAGCAAGCACTCGATAATATTGACCCCTAAAAATGTGTAACATCAATTGCAAACACCGAACACTATGCTAGACAATGAAAAACTAATAGTACGAATTTAAATAATAACACTAGCGCTATTCCAACCAAGTAGATCATGAATTCTGGGAACGATAAGGATTTCAAATTAGATTTATTAAAGAAGTACTGAATTGAATGAATAGAAGTGGCATAACAAACATTAGTTCAGCCCGCAGCTAAAAATTAATGGCTGCAAATTACTATCGACATTTTCGAATGTTGCTTTTTGTAGAGAGACCGAGCGCGAAACTTTTACTATGCCATTTTCAAGTACAGGCTGATCATTTCTTGCTTGTGCGTTTATGTTAACTTCATCTAGTTCAAAAAAAGAAGGTCCTTTTCAGAAATGCAGATGCCTTCAAAAGCGCTCGCTGTAGCTTAATCAATAGGCGCTTGGTTTTCAGATACCGTCGCCTCTTTGGTCTATGAAAATCTAGATGTTCTTCTTCACATATATATGTGCCATCTTAACCATAACTGAGTTCCATGGGATGTAATGTCATTGTAGGATGTTGAAGAATGCCTTCAAAGTGCTCAAAAGGACAAGAATGAGGACAAAGATTTGAAATGTGCTTCTCAAGATCGTCATCAGGAACAACCAGTAACAAGTGATCAGCCGCAACGTAAGAGAAAAAGGCGCGTACGAGTGAAAAAGGTTCGCGAGGATCTCAAACAACAGATGGAGTTCTACTTTTGTGACGCTAATTTAAGGTTTCGTATGCACATGATCACCGATATTAAAAGTCTATGCGAAAACCGCAACTATCATCATATGCAAATGAGTGAACGTAAATAATCATTAAAAATAACATATTTAATATGAAACCATGTTCTCGAAGAAATGTACATTTTCTTAACCAATACATCGAGTTTTCGTAGGTAGCTTAAAATGTATTAGATTTGAATCCTGCTAGTTCCATAATAGCTAAGAATTAAAGGTCCAGTATCTTCGATGGTTTTCAGGAAAGACCGCTTCATGACAGAGCTGGTCTCCAAAGCTAAGGATGGGTGTAAGTTTAATTTGAATATAGAAAAAATTATTATGCATAGACATAGGTAAACGATTTAACGTTCAATGAAAAAGAGTAGAGTGCATACGATACTCATTATTCTCGTGAATGACGTAGAACATAGTCAAAGTTACTATAGCTAGTTACTGCCGATCGGAAATTTTTATTATATTTGTTATTATTATTATATTATTTTCTTCCGACTTTTTGCTAAATATTTTATTACGGCCTACGCAAGGCGATTATATCCAGATTCGTTCAGCTTATTAATATCGTGTGCTACGTAAAACCTGCCACTTACCTGAACCTGGAAGGATAAGGGTATCTATCTACCTTAACATTCTGTTTTCTATGGTATGTCTCTTGAAATGATAGACGATACATAGAAAAAGCTGTGTGAAAAAATTTGAACGAGGATTTGATTAAATCTTGACTTTTTGATGGCTGCGTGATATGTCTTATCATTTCAGGGGTGGAAGTGTCGACATTTCTGAAGTTCAACAAGATAAAAACACTTCTGGAGGAGAAAGGACTAGAAATCGGAGAAGTAATCAAAGCAGTTAATGGATCGGAACTACTCGAGGTACTAAAATCTTTACTTTTATGTTGTTCTATAAAACGACGCGACTCCTACAAGGGAGCCGTGGTATTGTTGTATACGGTATGTGGAATAAACTGGTATCGCGTATTTACAGGCTGCACTTTAACAAAAACGAATGTTTGGATACATTTTTTTATATAAGCCGCCAAAATCATTTCTCACGAATGCGCTTATTCAGTATGTTGTCGCTTGCTTCTAAGGTGGCCTTGACGTCCAAAACTGTCGTAAGTGATTTTAAGAACTTTCTTCAATAAATTCACCAATAACATTTTATTATTAACCCTGAAGAGGGCAGTATTTATGTGTGCAATACGCCATATAGAAAAAAACTATAGCAAATCTCAATTGTCAGAAGTCAGAAAATGCAAAAAAGCGCAAAGCTCTAGGGAATATTTATCTGAATGGCTCTGTTTTCGAGAGATTTTCATTGAAATTCCTAACTCATCTGAAATTACTTTATTATGTTATTTTCTTAAATTCCCGAGTCTTTTCAGACTAATTCGTCCAGATCCGTTAACACATAAAAATGTTTCTGAGATTTTTTGAAAACTGCTCATAATGTGTATGCCTCAAACATGAACCTCCTGCAATGTCGTGATGAGTTTGCGGTGTTGTTTTAAGGAGTTGCTTGCTTCTATTGTATTATTAAAGATAGCAAGTCAAATGTCCCATCGTATGCCTACCGTCCTGTACAGTGGGTACCTGAAAAAATCTCTCGATGTCTTAACTGCTAATTAAGGAATATGTTACTTGATATGACAAAGTTACGGTGACAACTTGTCATAATTCTGACAAACACATAAGTTGGTATGATTCCATGTTCACAGGTATCCGATGATTTCAAGAGCATACGGCGTGACTTCGTTACGCACCCTATCAAGACAAAGAGTCAGCAAATGGTCAATGATTGCACGATTTACGTTCAGGTAAGATCTGCAGTTGACTGATCCAATAAATAGCTATTTTCATTGATTTGAAAAAGCAATGATCTCGAAGACTCAGCGTAGCTCTTCGTCTTGAAATAGTGGAGCGGTCGAAGGAAACTTACGGCTTGGTCTGTTGTTGCGGTGTAGTAAGTCGCCTGAACTATTGAGTGACAACTGTACCCTGTGTAGCGGGTCAACACTGTCAAACAGCATGTAAAGGCAATCGGTACGTGACTAAAATTGTAATAGCGTTAAATTTTGCGTTAAAGCAGGATGCTGCTTTAGACATCGCAAATTTCATTTATTAACAAGTAAGTTGGACTCACAGTTATCTAATGTGATTCACGCAGTCGTTGATTTTGTGTACGGTGAATAGAAGTGTAGGCAACTTGCATTTATTTAAAGTTAGGGGATACATCTCGACTAATAAATTTTCAATTTACAACTCTGTTTACCTTTTATAAGCTCTTTCCTTTAGTCGTTATTTGAACAAAGTATGTAGAATCATTATTTTGAATATTAACTTTGATTTGTTGACAAAAATGACGGATATCTTTCAGTCATTATGCACCAGAGTTAAAAGAACTTACAAGTCGTTCAACTTTGCTAATAGAGGCATTGTTGGACGAAATTAAACTATAGAACAACAAAAAAAAAGAGTTAAATAAATTTTTAGGGGTATTCAAGAACAGAAAACTAGATAAAACATTTATATATGTCTCATATGCACTCGGGAGGAGCGTTAACGCCAAATTATTGTTGTCGCCTGTATGTAGGGTCTTCCGCAGATAGCATCTGTCGACTGGCTTCGAGAAGTGTTCTCCGAATTCGGTTACGTTGAGTATGTGTCATTACCCCGTGCACCAAATGGTCGTCACAAAGGATTTGGATTTGTGGAGTTTGCCGAGGTGATAGGAGCGGAAAATGCCTGCAAATTCTACAATCTTCGAGGCGGATGCAGCCCTGGGTCCGAAGCGGAATGCGCAGGTACTAGTGGCAGTAACTGGAGTCACGCTGGTGGTTATGGAGGATCATTCAGCAACAACGTTAACAATAATCACACTAATATGAGTAACAACGGCAACTCACAACACTTAGCTCACAGGGCTAATCTTCAAGTGCTCTCAAAGTAAGTACGTTCTATGATGAGGTTCGATAATAATACGAGTCTTGAAGAACAGTATTGTAAACTCTTTATTTAAAAAAATCAATTGCGGGCTAAAACTACCCTGTCTATGAACCACGTATTTTGAGCCTATCACCGGAGCAGCAAAAGCTCCGATTGAGGACCAAGTGCTTACTTTACGCTCATAAAATCTTGCTTTCAAGAAGACAAACACTAAAACGGGCTTCTCTTATTCGAATACAACTCATTTATAATCTAACAGAAAGGAGTGGCTCCGCTATAAGAACAAATACCTGAAGCTGAAAAAGCAAAGCGCAAAAAATGCAAAAAGGTATCTAGGCATTGGGAAAAATCATCATAGTTTGCTCTCGGCTGATGCTCATAGCGGCCCGGCTGACGAAGCAGTTCACGAGCCGCATCAGGAGCGCCGAAGCAATTCTGAAGGCAAACGAAGTGGAGACCAGGACGGTCCACACGTTAGTAAGAGAGCAAGGACAGTAGACGAGAGCGACAAGAATTCTGAGGATGACGCTAGGAGAACAGTAAATGGTGACCTAGCTAAACAACCAATCGCTCGGAAAGCGGTTGCGAAGCTGCATCTGCAATCGACAGAAGTCGAAGGGGCGCTCGGGACGGTCAACCGGCGCGTCAAAGGGTGTATCGTAAAGATAAAAGCAAACAAAGGACTTCTCAAAGCTGATAAGGTTTGTCTTACTTGACAAGGAGTAGTTACAAATCTTAGTGATGGAAGAAGATAAACAATAAACAGTGGATATACTGCTTTCACATTATATACAAGAGCTGCTTCTTATTAAGATGCAACATTACCCAGTAGTTCTAGGAAGTATGA